>NC_042616.1:256742094-257057745 GCF_901001135.1 Rhinatrema bivittatum | reverse complement strand
TTGCGCCTGGTGCGCGATCAAAAGTACGCGCTTTTTATTAAACTGTACTCCTAAGTTTATTCCAGTTACCATTGCTAGTAATAGCAGTGGCTATTTTCTAAGTCAACTCAATTAATAGCAGGTAATGGACTTCTCCTCCAAGAACTTATCCAATCCTTTTTTAAACACAGCTATACTAACTGCACTAACCACATCCTCTGGCTACAAATTCCAGAGTTTAATTGTGCACTGAGTGAAAAAGAACTTTCTCTGATTAGTTTTAAATGTGCCACACGCTAACTTCGTGGAGTGCCCCCTAGTCCTTCTATTATCGGAAATTGTAAATAACCAATTCACATCTACCCGTTCTAGACCTCTCATGATTTTAAACACCTCTATAACATAATTTAATCTAGCCAAAGGTAAAACAATTGCGATTCTATTACAGGGTTGAGCTGCTGTTGCTATCTAATACACATGACAGTTCCCCTTTAAGAAGTACTTGGCCTCATTAAACAAATACCTATCTACTACAGGACTTTTTTTTTTTTTTTTTGTAAATATACCTCTTTCTCCCAGCAACTGCAAAGCAAGATACAATCACCAGAGCCTTTTTCTCTGCTTCCTGCCCAGTACTGTGGGGATGCAGTTCTGTTTTCCAAGTGATTCCTGCCACTATGCCACACAATCTGTGCTCATTTTTCATGCAGCTAAACCCTTTGATGCAGTGGGTTGGTTTTTTTTTAATTAACATTGCATTAAAGTTAATCAGCCAGAAAGAAGCTGCTGTAGAAGGCAGGTTTGATTGCATCCTCCGACAGGCACTCTGGCTGCCAAGTTGCTAAAGATGTGTCGGCAGATGCCAAGCTGCTCGCCCCAATCCCATACTTCCAGTGCAGCTAGGAGAGATCACGTTTCTTCTCAGTTTCTACAGTGTAGCCACAGATCAGCTGTATACCGCGATGAGTGTGCTTGGGGAAAAGGGAAGGAAAAGCAATTGCCTTGTCAATTTTTGTTATGAATGATAATTACATGCCCATGGAGGACAATTGTTTTCACAATGAATACCCACTTTTAGTGATATGCTTTCACCTTTAGAAAGTTCTCCAGAATACTGTTGTAGACCTTTTGAATTTCCAAGTGATTTGCAGGTGACTTCTGGATGATTTGAACATGGAAGAATACTTTTTAATAAAATAAGATCACGAGAACGGTAAGATGTAAATCAGTTATTTACACTTTCGGATAATAGAAGGACTAGGGGGCATTCCATGAAGTTAGCAAGTAGCACATTTAAAACAAAATGGAGAAAATTCTTTTTCACTCAACGCACAATTAAGCTCTAGAACTTGTTGCCAGAGGATGTGGTTAGTGCAGTTAGTGTAGCTGGGTTTAAAAAAGGTTTGGATAAGTTCTTGGAAGAGAAGTCCATTAACTGCTATTAATCAAGTTGACTTAGGGAATGGCCTCTGCTATTACTGGAATCAGTAGCATGTGATTTCCTTAGTGTTTGGGTACTTGCCAGGTACTTGTAGCCTGGATTGGCCACTGTTGGAAACAGGATGCTGGGCTTGATGGACCCTTGGTCTGACCCAGTGTGGCAATTTCTTGTTTTTATGTTCTTAAGAAGTGTCCATAATCAGTAGGGCAGTTAGTGGACAAGTTATCAGTTGAATAGTGACCTCCATATATTGATTTCTTTTTTTATTTTTGGAAGGGTGGGGGCAACTGGAAATTTCCTATTACTCTCCGGGCTTCTGGCTCAGTTGGAAAAACAGCTGGGATCCAGAATCATGGGCTCTATTTGCAAATACCCAAGGATTTTTCCCATCCCTGTTTTCCCTGTTTTATGACCCCCTTCCACCTCACTTAGCACATTCATTGCAATCCAGTCCTCAACCAGAGGCCATACATCAAGGCTTCTTGCAGAACACTACAATCAAGAGCTCTAAATATGCCCTCTGTTTGTCAATATTGCACAATGACTGGAACTCCCTCCTCCCAGGGATTGTGACTGCTGCCTCTACAAGGGTGGATTTTCAAAGGCCTGCATGCATAAAAATTGGGGTTTACACGTGTGGCCGGGACTTGCGCGTGGATTTTAAAATGGGCCTGGCCACACATGTAAACCCCACTATGTGCACAAGTGCTGGGCCTAAAAAAGAGGTGAGCCCGGGGGTGGGGTCTGGGAGGAGAGGTGGGGTGGGAGGAGGCCTGTCGGGACAGTGGCCATTAGCTGTTGTCCCAGGGAAGCACATGTTGACAGCTGGCTGGCTCGCAGAAACTACTTCTGCTTGCGAGGAGCAGTAAGTAGAAAAATAAAAAATGTTCAGTTAGCTAGATAGGGGATAGGGGTCGAGATGGAGAGGGGAAAGGGAAGGAAGGTTAGGCAGGGGGGTAAGGAAGTTCCCTCCCTGTCTACTCCTTAATTGGAGTGGTCTGGGAGGGAAATTGGGGAGGCCCAAATGCGTCACCGCATGTAATATTCGAAAATTCGGCCCCTCGCACATGCCACCCAAACATGCATGCGTGGATTTTAAAATCCGGCACACATATGCGTGCGGCCATGTGCGCGTGCCAGGACGCGTGGACACTCCTTTTAAAATTGACCCCACAGCATCCCCAGCCCTGGCAGAAGACTTGACTCAAGAATTAAACCCAGCACCTCTTAATGGCAATGAACAGCACTGCCAATGAGCCAGCAGACCAGCCCCAGAAATATTCATTTCATTTTTTTTCTGTTTAGAATTATTTTAAATGTTTAAGTGTTTTATCAATGTAAAGTTATTGTTACTTTTATGATAAATTGCTGAGTTTTGTGTGTTTTAAATGCTTTCCTCGGTTTTTAATCCTTTGATTTATTAATTGACACAATGTATTTTTACGTTGTTTGCTGTTTTGTGTATTTTAACCTGATTATTTGCTACTTTACGGAAAGGCAGATTATAAATTTCATAAGTAAGTGAATATATAAAATTGTATAGTTAGCTTTTGTATGTTTTTTTATTGTATTCCTAAATATAATTGCATCAAGGATATCTTGAAAAAGAAACAAAAGCTATGACAAGAGTGGCCAATTCTGATCCTTAAGACAAACATACCAGATTTTCAGGATATCCACAAGGAATATGCATGAAATAGATTTGCTTGCATTGCCTCCATTGTATGCAAATCTATCTCATGCATATTTATTGTGGATATCCTGAAATCCAGGCTATTTGTGGCCCTTCAGGAACAGATTTGGCCACCCCTTGAGTCATGAGTTGCAGAAATAATCAAGCATTGCTAACAAAAATCAGTCATGAAAAATATGGCTTGCCTCTCTGTTTTAATCCACAGTATAAGAGGGTAACATAATGGAAAACTAAGAGCAATAACTTTCAAGTATTAAAAAAGATTATAATTAGAGATAAGTTAACCAAACCATTACATATAAAAGCTGATATCACACTCTATCTTTACATTATTATATACCTCACATCAATCACTCACTAAGGAAGCACTGGTTAATTTCTTAGAATCTATAAAGAAACAGAGTTGAGTGGGTTCAAAAAATATAATGAGCATTGTCAACCCTTATCAGGCACTTACAAGGAAAATCTATTAAAAAAAAAAAAAACCCCCAAAAAAACCTTAGTTCCAAGAGAAAACATCTTCTGATGCATTTCTAGGAAACTTTTTTTTTAATGATTTTCTATATCTTTATCAAGATCTGGAAAAATCCAGATTTTCAACCCATAAAATAAAATAGAATGATCATGGAAAATCTGGCAAATAATCATCTCTTGATCTTGGGAGAACACAAAGGTCACTTACAGGGTTGCCCTAATATTTCCCCCCCCCCCCCCCCCCCCCACACACACATACATTCTCTTAGTAGATCTTTCCAGAAGTCATGTTAGATTAAAACTATCCTGGAAAATGTTGTCTTCCCCAGGAGTTTCTCACTGTTTCCCGTTTCCCAGCATGTAGATAACAAGCCTCGATTACCTCCGCTCCGCTTCAGTAGCAAGAACCAGGTGCCTCCATGACCTGGTGTTCTCCCACCCTTCCAGACTGAAACATAGAGTCCCCATGGCATAAAGCACAGAGTCAGCATTCCCCTGACATTCCCTCCTCCTAGAAGGTCATCCCAAACTCCCACCACATCCAATGTAGATAGAATGAAGAATGGGACAGGAGAAACTGGGACCCCTTGCACCTCGTGGCTGGTGTTTTTAAAAATGGTGCTGGCTGCCCACTTGTGCCACTGAGTTATATATATTGCTTCGTCATTACTCCAGGGTAAGCGTGTTATACACACACACACACACACACACATCTTGCAGCCTGACACTCTACATATTTGCTTCAGGGTATTTTGTACCATATTTAGATTTATTCATCTAAATGGACGTTTTATCTAAGGGCCTTTCCAATCTCCTTTACTTTGCGCATCACATTACAGCTGCTCAGTACTGCTGCTGATATTTACAAAAGCCATTGCTTCCTAAAAAAACAAATGCCCTGCTCCTCTAGGCACTATTATAATAGAATTTCAAAAATGTTAAGGCTACAGATAGCAAAGTTAATCACACTAGTCTTAGTCAATTGTGCCACAGGATATTTCATGCAGGAAGAAAATGCAAGTAGCTTGTAGTGTTCTCTTCTTCTTTCTCATGTTATAGAACTTTGTTATGTAACCCTATGTTTGGGGTGATTCCTGACATGAGATCTACAATTCTTAAAAGTCTTAGTTTAGTTTTAGTTTGTCCTCCCCCCCTATCGTTCCCTGTCATCTGCCTCCCCCATTAGAACCCTCAGCCCACCCCCCAATTACCTTATTCCGCCCTCTGTGTTCTCCTGCATAAGGCACCCTGCCCCAGAATTCTCCTAATAGACCTCCATGTACCCTCTTAATCCCTCAAGTCTTTTATTGCTCCATGTTATGTTGTATACTTGCAAGTCCCATTGCCATGTTATATCGTATATTTACAAGAGCCGATGCCATGTTATATTTTATATCTGCAATCAATTGTTCCTTTTAGTTAATCTTTTATTGCTCCATGTTATATCGTATATTTCCAAGTGTCTTTGCCATGTTATATTGTATATTTATAAGATCCGCTGCCATGTTATACCTTATATCTGCAACCTGTTGTTCCTTTTAATTAATCTCCTGTCCTTTTTTCAGCCTACCCTATATCTCTTCTTGCCTCACTCCCTGCTCCACCTTCCCCGTCCCTGTTTTTTGTATTTTCTCTCAGTTATTTGTAAACCGATATGATGTTCCCACGAATACCGGTATTAAAAAAAAAGCTGCTAAATAAATAAATAAATAAATGTGATTTGTTATGCCACCATAGGCATTGATACAGGGCAAGGGGTTGCATGTGTCACCCCCAAAAATGGGATTACCACCTCAGTTTCAGATGTTCAATTGAGCACCCCTGATCTGATGCTGCAGGCACACTAGAGTTGATTCTGTGGCCACCGATCCTCCTTCTTACTGCCTCCCCCTTCTCCATGAGCCAGCAGCAGGAGCATCATTTAAGTGAACGTCATCTCCTGCTGCTGCAGGGTTGGTCTTGTGGTAGGAGCTGCGAGATCATGCTGCTCCTACCATAACACTGGCTCTGCAGCAACAGGTGATAGCATTCACTTCAGAGCTGCTTCTGCTGCTGGCCACTGTTTCATAGAAGAGAGAAACTTGTACGGACTCATGGGAAGGGGGAGAGAGAAACTGGTGGGTGACTGAGGAACTGTGGGGACTCGTGGGGATGGTAGAAGGGGGATTAGAGAAACTGGGAGGGGACTGATTGAGGGAAGAGAGAAAAACTTGTTGGGGACTGATGAGAAAGGGAATAAAGAAACTGGTGGGAGACGGAGAGAATGGGAGAGATAAACTGGTGGGGAATGTTGGAGGAAGTGAAAAATTAGTGGGGATTAATTGAGCTGGGGCTGGAGGAGAGAAAACTGTTGGGGGAATGATGGGAGAGAGAGAAATTGCAGGGCCAGCCTCAATCATCCCCAATGTGGAGAGTGGGAGGGGGAAAGAGCATTGAAAGGGATGGGGTGAGAAGATGGAAAAAGCACAGGGAAGAAGTAAAAACAGGAAAAAAGCATCTGAGGGAGGGAGAAAGTAAGAAGAATAGAATAGCCTATAGAGGAATGGAAAGAGGTGAGAAGGGGAAGCACTAAAGAGGTGATAAGAATGGGGAAGAGCACAGAGAAAGTGTGAAAAGGTAGGAAGAGCATCTGGAAGAAGGAAGGGAATGAGAAGGGTGAGAGTTTCTGGAAGGAGGGAAAGGATTGACAGTGAGTGAATCTGAATGATAAGGTAGTGTGAAAGTTAGAAGAGTCTTGGGAGGGAGGGAATGAGAAAGAGAGCAAAACATCTGGAAGGAAAGGTAATCCTTAGCTACAGGCTGCTCCCCAACACAAAAGGGGACCAACAAGCACTAACCAGATGCTAACAGGTACAACAACAACAGTGCTGTTGGTAACAGAGGGGGAGACAGCCTGAACCTGTTCCGTTCGTGCCTGCTCTTGCCCTCGCTCCACCCTCTCTACCTCTGAGGCGACTCCCTTCGGGTCTGATGGACAGTTGCTGCTGCGGCTTCTCCTCGCCGTTTCTTCCCGGAGTCCCCAGGCTGGCCTGATGCTGCGGATCCGCCATGTTCTGATGACATAGGGCGCGCACGCGCACACCCTCCGAAGTTTGTACCAGCAAGGGCAGGTACGGAGATTGTGAGTTATTATTACAGATTGCAGATAGGAACCGGTACTCGCTCCTCGAGGGCCCATGTTCCTAAACCCTCCGAAGACTCTCTTCTGTTTCAGAAGTTATTTCATATACAGATATTGTGAGTTCTTATTTCAGTTTGCATATAGGAACCAGTACTCGCCTGGAGGCTCCTGTTCCTGAATATACTAACTATTCTCTATTGCCTAGAAACCATTACAGAGATAGATAACTGTGAGTTAACATCACTCTCTCACAGCTGTCCCTGGAACCAGGTACTCACTCCTCGAGGGCCTAATTCTCTCCAGCTACTGAGCCTTCTTATTAATCTATGTGAGTGTATCATCTACTTCTGGCTATGTATCCAGCATACCCTGTCTACTCACTATCTATGAATCTCTCTCTACAGCTCAGCAAACCCAGAGATAGCAGGTCCAGGATCTGAGGGACTTCAGCCCTACCGGCACATCAGCTCACTACTGCCACCTCTAGTGGTTCTACTATCTGTCTAATAAAGAACTATCTGTATCTGTCTCCATACTCCAGCCTAGTCGGTGGTCCGTCTCATGATATCCTCCTGAGGGCGCTGTCATCTGCCATTGGCCAAAGGATTCACCATTCTACATTAGAGTGCTCATCTCTCACACTTCAAGAGCTGAGTACAACAAACTGCTACCTTGCAGTCTAACCCTCAACAGTTTGTCAACAGATTGCTAGTCCTAGCAGCTCCTACAACAGATTGCTACTCCGCAGTCTAACCTATAGCAGACTCCTAGCAGAGTCGCTAACAGATTGCTAGCTCCTCCCCTCTGGGGGAGCAAGCTCAACAGGATTGCTCACTCCTCCCTTTAGGAGAAGCAAACCCTGACAGTCTGCTAGCTCCCAGCTCTAACACAGAGCTTTCCTAACAGATTGCTAACTCCTAGCAGAAAAGACAACAGATTGTTAACTCCTATCTGATGTCTCCGCCCATCCGGCATCAGATCTACAACAGATTGCTAACTCCTAGCAGAGAACTACAACAGAACCCAAACAATGGGCCCTAGGCAGGGAAAGTTGGGTTCTATACCTCAAACAGATTCCAGAGGACAGACTGGCCGAGCCTACTGTCACATCGGCCATCCGTATCCAGACAGTAGTGTGATGCAAATGTGTGGAGAGAACTTTTGAAGACTTCAGAACTGTATTGCAAACTCTAATTTTCTCAAACCTAGACTACTGTAACTCCTTATTTCTTGGTCTTCCTGCATACCTCTTAAAACCATTACAAATACTACAAAATGCTTCAGCAAGGCTTTTGTTAGGATCCAGGAAATTTGATCACATTAACCCCCTCACAGATTATACTGTTTTAATTGATTACAGCTAAATGTTATTCTGGCAGACACGTTTTTATCCGTTCTAAATAATGTTCTGTCACAACATCTGAAACAATTAATCTTTTACCCTTGAGTGGATCTGCAAGTGACACTGCCCAGAAATTATTTATTTTTATTTAGGCATTTTACATACTGTCGTTCCAAACATAGATCACAATGGTTTACAAGTTCCGCATTCATATTCATGATCAGCGATCGCATACTATGTGGTAGCATTCACCATCTAGTTCGACACTGCATTGTATACATGTTCTCATTCATAATCATAAGTATTTTAGGAAATTACACAATCTAGTGTATATTCTAGCTCATATCTGTGCATTTTCTATTGTAGTTCATATTCGTGCATTTTCATGATCGACCTAATGGGAATTACAGGTACTAATCCTAACAATGTACATCACATCATTCATTAGTTATTGCTTGTTCTAGTAATGTTCATTGACATCACATCATTCATTGCTTAATGCCCGCTCTATTAACAATATCTCTGGTGCTGAAGTGGTTGTTATCAGATTATTGGTCTTTCACGATAAGTTGTATGCTTTTCTGAAGAGCCATGTTTTTAGTTCATGCTTGAAACTCTTTCTATCTGTTATCTGACATATTGACTCTGGAAGGGAGTTCTACAACTTGAGGCCTGCTATGGAAAACATTCGGTCTCTTATTTACATTAGGTATGTTTTCTGAGTTGAGGGTACCCTAAGCAGTCCTTTGTTTTCTGATCTTATGTCGCTGTGATGTGTAGTTTTGAATTATCACTCCTAATAAACTTGAGATAATGTTGTTGATATTGCAAATTAGAGTTAAAACTTTATAGTGAATTCTGGATTTTATTTTATTTATTTATTTGTTTTCTATACCGACATTCAATTCAGAATATCACATTGTATAGGAAGCCAATGCAGCACAATCACAGGCCGATTCAGAAAAACGCGCGGGAGCGAGGCCTGAGCTTATATACACTGACGTCAGCATCCGGGGCTGCGGCCAGGTTCCCGCCACAGGCCCTTTAAAAGAACTAGTGATGCGCGCACGGGTGCCTAGGGAGGGGCACGGCGCCAATGGCAGCGTCTCTCTGCGGGCCACGCAGAGATGCCCGACATGCAAGGATATCCTGGCTGGCAACACTGGGAACCATGGCAGAGGTGGAGACACCGGAGGCGACCCGAGGTCGAAGCTGGCAGCCCACCACTGCCAGTGAAGAGGAACCAGGAACTGGAGTCCGTGTGAGAAGGTGAGAGGGCCGCGCTGCGGGTCTGCCACGAGCAGAACGCGTAACACAGTAGTGCTGCTCCACCACTGAATTTCCCTCCATAGTTATCTAGATAAGTTTATCCTGCTAACTTTGCAATCCAGCCAGAGACTAAATTGTACCCCCTTATTGGTTTTATAATAATTAATTTAAAAAAATGAATCCAAACTGTTTGTTTTGCTGTGTATTGTGTACCTAACTTCTGTTTCTTCACAGTACAATGATGAAGAACGATCAAGAAGCTGCTGAAAGGGGATTTGCATCCAAGGATTAGTGTTCATTTTTCTGCTAAAATGATCACTACTTTAAAAATCTTTCTAGGAGTGTGCATCTTTGCAACTGTGATCAAGATTACCCAGTAATAAAAATCTAATTATTTATGTATGATTGTATCTGCCTAGAGATTATTTTAGGATTTACAGATGCAGTTTCACCTTACTTGGTCTGTCCTGATGAATTCACCTTAGGCTACTACTTCTTGTTAAAAATTCCTCCATAGGAATTTTCACAGTGTCTGTGCTTGCATGTGTCACAGCCATTTTGAAAGACTAAGCCATTTTCATCATATCACTATCATTGTCCTGCCTTGTCGATGGAATTTGGTAAAGTTACATCTGCTGTTATGTCACCCCTTAAATGTGAACCTGGATATTGCCATCATTAGTTGGCTGCCATCCTGGTTGGCATTTTCGAAAAAAGATAATAGTATTAATGTATCATGGTAGCCGTGAGTGTGTTTAATAATAACACTGTGTTATGTCTCTTTGGTGGTAGATGATTGGGCCATATATTATTATACTGTTTTAATTGATTACAGCTAAATGTACTTAATTGTCTATCATCAATTTACTTAACTGTTATTAAATATGTATAGCTATCAGGAACGCCAGGTTTATGTAATCCATGGTTACTAATTAAACTGATACTCTAGTACCCCTTATGGGGTTGTTAATGTTTTGTATTGTTTTATCTGAGCACACTCCAACTTTGGTTGAGTCACTCTTCGGAGAGTTTTGGACCAGACAAGATATCTCTTTTTAGCATGCAGTCTTACAAGGTTCTAGCTCCCTGCAGAGCATTTGTAAACACTAGGGAGGACTATGCCATCTAATTTAAATGGACTCCTCTGACTGAGGCATGGAGCAAACCATCTTTTCATGAGTACCATGCAATTGCATTCATCCAATGTTTAGTGAAACTCAAAGTATATGAGCATTATATCTGATGTGGACGATTAGATTGCTATACCGGGGAACTCTCCGGATTTTCCCCTGAGACTCAGGGAATTTGCACCAATTGCTGGGTCTCTGGGGAAACATTGAAAACTCTGGACTTTTATTTCTAGCTCCAGCACTCCCCATTCCTCAGTATGCAGCAGAGAACAGGAGGGGAAGGGTGATTCTGAGCAGATGCTACAAGCAGCATGTGGGGAGAAACTGGGAGAGGAACTGCAACACACAATGTGCAGCCTGCAAATGTGATTCCAGGACTTGGGATTCACTCAGCTAAGGGTAGGGTGAAGATGCAATAATCATGGAGCTTTGGTTTAAGGGAAGGGAGGAGCAAAAATGCTATGGTCAAGAAGAAAGGAAGGGGATGAATGCTGAGGGTCATCCCAGGAGGCAGGGGAAAGTGGTGGTGGTGGTGGAGGTGGTGGTGGAAAGGAGGAAGAAAGTGAGAGTATGGATTAGTGTGATGGTGGGTGGAAGAGAGAAAGTTGATACACATTATTCCACTCCCCTGCTAATCAACAGCAATCTCAGGGTGACCACAACTCAAAAGTTCCCAGGTATGCAGATTGCATCAGACAAACTTAACATCTTTTGATGCATCAGCAGTTTAGGAGCTGATTGAACTGTGAGCAATTATCTCCTAACTTGAATTTCCATCTGTTGTGCAAGGATATAAATGAGACTATTGGACTCAATTACAGTGAATCCCATGTTTTATTACGGAGTCGCATGAGAGCCTACAGTGCAGACAATCGGGAAAGAGGAGTGACCTAGTGATTAGAACAGCAGGCTCTGAACCAGAGAAGCTAGGGTTCAAATCCCACTGCCATTCCTTGTGACCTTTAGCAAATCACCTCACCCTCCATTGCCTCAGGTACAAGCTTAGATTGTGAGCCCTCTGGAGACACAGAAAAACTTATAGTCGTACCTGAATGTAATCCACTTTGAAGTGCCAAAAAGCAGAATATAAATAAACAGAGGGACCAGTGTAGAAGAAACAGCCAAGCCCTACCCCTTGACAAATCCTGCTAGTTCTTGGGAAGCAGTGTAGCGCAGGTTTAGCTTGGATTAATTCATGCTTGATTAGCTAAGATATCTGCCAGCCCAACCGTGGGAAATTTTGTTTCCCACAGTTCGGGCCAATTTTTTTTCTGCTGTCCCGAACCGAAAAAAAAGCAAAACACCCCAAGTCTTCAGATTTAATTAATTACAAATCCCCCCCCCCCCAAAAAAAAAAAAAACAAACTTACCAAAAGTCCCTGGTGGTCCAGTGGGGGTCCCGGGAGTGATCTTAAAAAATGGCACAGGCCATCCATTGCTCCTACCATGTGACAGGGGCCAACCAATGGCAAGGATACCCTGTCACATGCTAAGGGCAAAGGGCCATCGGCGCCATTTCGATTAGTGGCAGCTGACGGCCCGAGAGGTCCCCGCTGGACCACCAGGGACTTTCAGTAAGTCTTGGGTGGGGGGGGGGGGTCGGGCAAGTCTTGGGGGGTCGGGAGGGTGGGGGGTTGCAATTAATTAAATTTGAAAGGTTGGAGTGGGTTTGGGGTGTTTTTTAATGTGCCCTTTCTCCCCCCCCCCCCCCAAAACAATAAGAAAACCACACGAACCTATGAAAAGGCAGCACTGCACATATTACACCAGGCCCTAGAATACCAATACAAGCTCTTATTAGGAAACCAGGTTGCTATAGATCCCTACACAGAGATTACATGCCAGCAAAATACCTCATCATGGTCACATATGCAAAATACAGAGACACCCTGACCAAATACAGAATAAAGAGATCAGAAAATATAAACAGAAAGGTGCTGAGAAGAAATGAACTGGAACCCACAACAAGCCAGCATCCATATGTAGAGCAACAATGGAAAAATAGAAACATTATCATTCTTCATAAAACATTAAATAATAAAATCAAGAAATATACAACATTAATCATAATAGTAAAGTCATATTCATAAAAAGAATATTTCAAACCAGTTAATGAATAGAATATCGAAAATTTCCAAAACACCAAAAAAAATTTTAAAAATCTGATGAATAAAAAATCCAATTAAAAAATATTCTATTCCCCCCCAAAAAAATACATATTTCAAAAGAGCAAAATCATCAAATTACACCCAATATTAAAGCTAATAAGGATTTAAAAATCTGCTCTCCATACCTGGATTCTGATTTCCAGTCACCCTGAGATTATTGTGGATTGGGGGAGGTAGGGCCACATACATTTTATCTTCTCTCACACACATGTGCACAATAACACATTCATTCTCTCGCACACTCTCTCTCTCTAACATACACAGACTGCCTCTCCCTCACCCTCACAGATATGTGTGTGTGTGTGTGTGTGTCCATGCCCGTGAGGGTTTATATGTGACACACGGGCTCTCACAGGCACAAAACATACACAAACACACAAGCTCCCACACAGACACATTGACAGACAGGTTCTCACACAGAAGCTCTTACCCAGTCACACACACACAGACACCCTCACCCTCACACACACACACAGGCACCCTCACCCTCACACACACCCACACACACAGACACCCTCACCCTCACACACACACACAGGCACCCACCCTCTCATACACAGGCACTCACTCTCACAGGGCCAATCTCTTGCTCTCTCACATACATTTTGGACCTCTTCTTTGGCTGCTGGCTGCAGAGCAGGGCCTCTTCATCTCCCGCCGTCTCTGGGGTAAAGCCAGCAGCACCGCAGGGCCTCTTCTTCTGCCGCGGGATTGGAAGAAATGCTGATGGCACCGCAAGTCATCACTTTTGCTGGCGGGGAGTAGAAACCCCCCAGCACATTACTTTGTGCCGCCGTGGAACCTTCCTGTACTGCCCCCCCCCCCCCCCCCCACCTTAGTATGCCATTGTGGGCCACCGATCTTCCTGCTTGGGGGAGTGAGGGAGCGGAAATAAGTGAGGCTGTGGTTCGCCGGCAGAGCCTAACCAGTTGGTGGCACGTGGCCTCTCCTGCTGCCGCCAGCCGGCCGCCTGCCCAGGTGTGCCGCTCCATGCAAATGCATGAAATGCACACCCGATCACCCCCGACGTGGCTACTGTATACACAGACATAAAGGTCAAAAAGGTTATAGGTGATCCCAGTTTACTGGCTATCATCTACAACTTGTTTGTTGCCTTTGATCTATATCTCCAAGTGGACTAACATGGCAACCACACAATTTTATTGAAGATGGAATCCATTGTTTGCAGACACTGCTTTACATTTTTAGTTGCAATTTTATATTTGCTTTTGACTTTAATTTCTACTCGGTGAATGTTATTGAATTACTTACTTAGGATGTGGTTTTGTGATTTCTTTTAAAAAGGGTAGGGCATGATTGTAATGCCCCGCTTTGCAGTACTCAGAGCCAAAACCACTAGACATTATCTGATCCTACTTGATGGTCTTAAAAGACCATCCCTGAAAGCTCAGGTTAACAATGCAGTTTCTGGGAAATCAGAGGATGGGAAGGGAAGAGCTTGTTTTATAGCAAGCAGATCATGCCCCTGCAAAAATATGCTGAAAACAGCACATGCAGCACATGGTGCTTTAAAATTGTAAATAGTTAAGTGCAGGAAATATAGCAGAACCACTTTTCAATTCTTCCACAATAGTTTTTAAAAACTAACATACATCATACAGACAATATATAATTATATACTGAAAAAATATCACATATTTCAATAACTAAACTGAAAATAAAATGCATCTTTTATTCCTTTGCCTTGAAATGTATCTTTTTTTCATTGTATTGTTCTCAATTTTTCGGGTGCTTTCATTTTGCCCAATTTCTTCTGACTCCTTTTCTTGGCTTTTTTTTTATCTACTTTATCTTTCCTTATATGTGTCTCTCTTCCTTTCCCCTTCTCCTTTTTCCCCTCTCCCCATACCTCACTTTTTTCTCTCACTTCATTTTTGTAAGGGATACTAGACCCTTACCAGGCACTATGTTTCTCTCATGGGAGGACATGTTGGAGATAGCAGAGTTTATGGTGAGTGGGTTGAACCATTCACTAAGGCCTCCCCTATAGGAGTGGCCTCAGTGGTTTAGTCTCATGTTTTATGGTGTGTTCCAAGAGAAGATTGCAGAGGAGAAGGTAGTGGAGTGTTGGAGGGGGATGGAAGTCAGCTTTCAGGGTCCCGGCCTTCAGTGATTTGCAGACAGGCGGTGTTACTTAGATTGCGATGTGATGATGGTATACATGGCAGTCCGCTGGAACAGTTTGTTCTTGTTGTAGCATCCCTGTAGGAAGCTCCCTAAGGTCTGAAAGCGTAAAGCTCTACTCGTCTGGGTTTGTCTCTAAGGAGAGAGAACTCTGGTCAATGTTCCATTCTGAACTGAGACCTTTGGCAGTGAACAAGAAGTAAACAGTTAAATACTATACAATCTAGAGAGAAGGAGAGAGCTACCCATCTGGTGCTCTTCTGGAGGAGTCAGAGGAGAGTGTGCCGTCCTAGTGCAACATGGAAAGGAGAAAAGAGAGCAGCAGAGTCCAAGAAATTGGATACAAAGTACATCAGGAAGTCTCTAAGGAGGAGGAACCCAGAAATCCATCACAGGGGAGCTTTAGTCCTAGAAGGTAAGAGAAAGGGATCCCAGAAGGGATTAAAGTTGGACAATTAAAATAGCTTATGATTTTGTGTGCCATTATTATTTATTTATGGTTTTTTTAATTGCATCATTTTTTTAAATATATATTTGTAATATTTCTTTTTAATAATTGCATTATCTTTCAGATATCTATTTTTAAATTATTTCTTTATTTTTGTTCATTATTGTTAATTTAATATTACTTTTTATTGTTCTTTTAATTGTACTGTTTGTATGTATACCACTCTTCTCTGTTCGTCATCAATCCATGATTTTTGAATTCTCCTTTTTTTTTGTTTGTTCCAAGACATCCACCAGCCTCCAGAGGTCTGTGCCTATGTTGGGGGACATCTTCTGCATCCTCTGGACTGTGGTCCCCAGAGCCATAAGACATTGGGCCTCTGTGCTTGGAGCAGATGCTTCAGCTGCAGATCCAGCCTCTGCAGCCAGGGTATGCTGGCCAGATTCAAGGGTAGGTTGCCCAGCAAGAGGCTCACCTCCCTCTTTCATCAATGGCTGGTGACTATCATGACCTGAGCCCTGAAATCCTGGGTTAAAATGGCAAGACGGTGCTACAGGGCAGGCTATTCAGGCAGAGGCCTGGACATATCAGTTTGATGGGAGTCTGGTTGCAGGTTGTCCTAGTGGTCATAGCAGATGGCTATCTACAGCTGGCACAGCAGCTGCATCAACAGGAGTGGCCAGGTCCAGAGCATCTTCCTCCTCTTTCTGCTCCTCCTCCTCATCATCATTGCTAGTTGTGTCTTTGAAGAGAGAAAAATGTATGTGGCAAACCATCAGCTGATGTACACTGGTGCTGAAGTGCCTGAAAAGCATATTATAAATTAAATAAACACATAAACTGTAGAAGTGCATTTCATTTATGGGAGGTTGAGGCAATGGGATGTGATCCTAGTTGTAGGACACCCATTTGCTATAAGGGAATGCAAGGCTATCTATAGAGGTTCTATCAGAAACATTGGCTTCTGTTCAGCTGTCCCTTACAGCACAGTGCCTACCTGCTGATAATGGCTCTTAGGAAGCCCCAGTGGCTGAGTGGTATATGTTAGACTGTATCTTGAATTCTAACCCGTCAATGGCCGTGATGATGCCCCATGGCAAAGGAGTCCTTATTGGAAGGGGGACATAGATATTCTTTGGTAATGATATTTTGAATTGGTCTTAACACCCTACTTATTTATATATTTGGCCTGTGAGTACAGTAAAAGTAGTAGCTTCTGACATTGCAGGCCATGACTCTGGGGCTGTGCTATGTCCACCATGCCACTGGATGGATGCCTTAGGGTCCTAGAAGGACGAAGCTTTAAGTGCATGAGAGATACTTCCAGGTATTGACTGAGACAGTGTCTTGTTGGCTAGCAGGGCAATAGTGGCCGCCGGATCTGTGATGGAAATAGCAAATAGAAAGACTATATTGACATCTCCCTGATGGACATTTAGGGAACCTACCTCCGGTCTCCTCCTGCCTGGCATGCAGCTTCTCCCGCCATTCCCTTTCTAGGATGCAGAGCTCCCTGGCCTTCTTCCCGAAATCCTCAATCTGTACAAATCAGAAGCTGAAATATAACGATCATAGCTGCATGATGCACATTCTGTGACATCCTCAATGGTCTGTTTGTATTCATGCCAGATAATTCTAACCCACTCTAACAGTGGCTCTTTCCAGTCCCTTCTGACATCAATCTATACTGTAAAGTTTCTGCCCCTCCTTCTCCCAAAATAAGCTTGTCACACAGGAAATGATACTTTAATGCTAAAAACTGTAGCCTTGGCTGCCCCTTACCCAGAGCCACCTGCCCTGGAGTTTTGCTAGGGCTATCCTCCTCAGCTCATTGCATAGCTGTGCTGCTCTGACCGCTGTGGCTGTGGGGCTGCACACTGTCTCAGTGTGTCCATGTGTGAGGAAGCACCTAAATATATGTGCAACCATTCCCCTGCCTTCTGTGCAAAGCTATGTGTAGAGTGCAAGAGCCTGCACCTAGTTCATGCATTTTTGCACATGCACCGTATTTGTCCTCGCTTGTTTTTTAAAACCCCTAGACTCCATGATTAAACTGATAGCAGAGGCGCTGCCAGGCCTGGCACATGACCCAGGCCAGTGTTGTCAGTTGGGCAGTTTTCTCACCCAGCTTTTGAGATTGGCTGTGAGAAACATTTGTCTTTTTTTGGTTGAGGGGTTTTGGGCTATTATTTTTTGCCATGTGTGGTTTTTAGGGCATTTTTCTCTGTCACACGGAACGAAGGCCAGAAGGGATGCAGAGTGAGCAGGGCGTATGACCTTAAAGCCACAGGCAGACATTTGGTCACAAAATATCTTGTTTCCTTATGGTGCTGCCTTATAAAACTGTGGGATAGTCTCTATGGATGATTTATCCAATCTAGTAATGTAATTTGGCTTATCCATTGCCTATGCTGTTTGCTAGTTTTTGTAGCTACATAGTCTGGGGTTGAATCAAGCTATTTACACAGCCATGTATCACCCACAGAGAAGGTTTGATCCAGACCCTTATATATATTTGCATTTTATAAATATTTTGGTAGGGTCTTGTGCATTTTACTGTTCAAAATCTCATCAGTGAGATTTAAAGATGTGTCAGTAGTTTTATTTGGAATATTAAAAACGTGCATTGATATACAACCTACATTTCTTTAAGCTATGAAAAGTAGTATTATTATTGTCTTCTAATATATAATATAAGAACATAAGAAATTGCCATGCTGGGTCAGACCAAGGGTCCATCAAGCCCAACATTCTGTTTCCAACAGAGGCCAAAACCAGGCCACAAGAACCTGGCAATTACCCAAACACTAAGAAGATCCCATGCTTCTGATGCAATTAATAGCAGTGGCTATTCCCTAAGTAAAATTGATTAATAGCCATTAATGGACTTCTCCTCCAAGAACTTATCCAAACCTTTTTTGAACCCAGCTACACTAAATGCACTAACCACATCCTCTGGCAACAAATTCCAGAGCTTTATTGTGCGTTGAGTGAAAAAGAATTTTCTCCGATTAGTCTTAAATGTGCTACTTGCTAACTTCATGGAATGCCCCCTAGTCCTAGGTTGACATTTTTATGTGATTTCAAAAGTGTACCACAAAAATGAATACTATGTACTCTTTATTTATCAGAAGTTATGCAATTGGGGTACTTCTGTAAAATACAGTTTTAATAGAGTCTGTACAGCAGCTTTATGTAAGGTTGCTGTATATATAGGATACACCACTGAACCAATGGATGAATGGACACCATGGTGAATTTCTGAATTATGTTAAAGGGTAAATACCCTTAAAATGATTTATTTCTCCTGAAGTGTTTTTCCATGCCTCAAAATATCTGACACTAGCGCGTCCCTAGCGCCTCTTTTTGGACAGGAGCGGCGGCTGTCAGCAGGTTTAACAGCCAACGCTCAATTTTGCCGGCATCGGTTCTCGGACCCACTGACAGCCAAGGGTTCGGAAACAGACGCCGGCAAAATTGAGCGTCCGGTTTTCAACCCGTGAGTCACAGGCCGACTTCAAATATATATTTTTTTTAACTTTTTGTAACTTTCGGGACCTCCGACTTAATATCGCCATGATATTAAGTCGGAGGGTGCACAGAAAAGCAGTCTTTACTGCTTTTCTGTGCACTTTCCTGGTGCCCAGAGAAATTAGCGCCTACCCTTGGGTAGGCGCTAATTTCTGAAAGTAAAATGTGCAGCTTGACTGCACATTTTCCTTTCTGAATCTCACGGGAATACCTAATAGGGCCATCAACATGCATTTGCATGTTGCGGGCGCTATTAGGTTCGGGGGGGTTGGACGCACGTTTTCGACCCCTTACTGAATAAGGGATAACTCTAGCACGTCGAAAACGTGTGTCCAATCGCGGGTTAACAGTGCGGTCCAGCGGAGCGCACTGTACTGTATCGGCCTGTTAGTTGGCTAACTCAACTCCTTCCAGTTACATCCCTAACTTATCCGGGTAAATTCTAGCTACCTAACTTATTAGCCAGCTAGAATTTAGCAGGATCTGTGCCCAAATATACATTTAGCCAGATAACTTCTGAGTTAGCTGGCTAAATGCTTTTGAATATGGACCTGAATGTGCACAAATAGTAGATGCAGGCCTGGGCAAATATTTTCCTCAATTCAATTTTCAAAGGAAAAAAGTTCTCTTTGAAAATTGAAATAAAACCTGTAGGTTAGATATATCCATAGAAACTACCCTTTCCTGCATGGTCTTAAAATTGCCCCCCCCCCCCCGGGGGGGGGGGGTGCATACGATGTCAGAAATATAAATACAGGTTTTCTGTGTATGACATGACAAGGGGAGTGATAGGAAGTTGGCAGATTGTTATAGTGCCCTTACTGTTTTATTTGAATGGTTCTTACTTGCTAATGTACTTGAGCTTTTCACTATGAATGTATTTGATTTCTCAACAGTCCTGGGAACACAATAGTGCAATGCATACGTGCGATTTGTTAGAGGAAACGAGAGTGACATTTGTGTAAAAGTGTTTGCATGCAAATGGAAGGAGTGTGGTATGCCCATGTAGCTCCCATTCTTTCTAATGGAAGGAAAAATGTTATCTTTTTATTTCTTTTCCTATCATGGAAAATCATGGGAGCTGGCCCATACTGTCTTCTTTCCTCTTACATTATAAATTCCATTGGCATGGAACTGGAAAAATCTTAAGAAATACTTGGAAATAAATCACATTTCTTAGTCATTTCTCGACATGTTTAAAGAGACAGAAATGTGATCGCTGCAGTGCTTTGTGGCACGTGTATTTTGAAGAGTGGGTTTGACAGTTTCTACATACCTGGCAAGCATATTAACACATTCAATAACCACATGTGAACCCCATATTCCAGCATTCACACATCCTCACATTCACTATCATACAACTACACTATTGGGACCTACACTGCACACTTGCTCTCATACTCCAGCTCTCAGAACCATCATTCACACATCACTAAGCCTAGTCATGAGCACACACAGGACACAAGAGGGTAGCAGTGTCCCAGTACCTCTTTATGAAGGGGGTGAGGGTCCTGCTCCAGGGGGAGCCGCCTACTACTACTGCTGCTACTACTATTACTAGTACTCCTGGAGCCAGGGGAAGCAGCATGTGAAACAAGGCTGAAAGTGAAACATTCACAATCTGAATGTCTCACAGATGGCACAGAAAGTAGCAGGTGGAATAGTGGAAAGAAGTCAGCATGTACAACTGTGTTTCCAATAGCGGGCCATCTCTTCACCTCCAGAGCAATCCCCAGGGAATGATGGCATGCAGCCACTAGGGATGTGAATCGTTTTTTGACGATTTAAAATATCGTCTGATATATTTTAAATCGTCAAAAATCGTTAGAGGCGATATTTGATAGGAATTCCCCCGATTTATTGTCAAAAATTGTAAATCGGGGGAAGGGGGAGGGGAAGGGGGAGAGTGGGAAAACCGGCAAACTAAAACATCCCTAAAACCCACCCAGACCCTTTAAAATAAATCCCCCACCCTCCCGAACCCCCCAAAATGTCTTAAATTACCTGGGGTCCAGTGGGGGGGTCCCGTTGTGATCTTCCACTCTCTTGGAGTGTGCAAGAAGATCACAACACCCCTGGTATCAGGGATAGGGCACTGCGTGCAGGAAGATCACAACACTCCTGGTATCAGGGTTAGGGCACTGTGTGCAGGAAGATCACAACACCCCTGGTATCAGGGATAGGGCACTGCTTGTAGGAAGATCACAACACTCCTGGTATTAGGGATAGGGCACTGCATGCAAGAAGATCACAACACCCCTGGTATCAGGGTTAGGGCACTGTGTGCAGGAAGATCACAACACTCCTGGTATTAGGGATAGGGCACTGCATGCAGGAAGATCACAACACCCCTGGTATCAAGGTTAGGGCACTGTGTGCAGGAAGATCACAACACCCCTGCTATCAGGGATAGGGCACTGCGTGCAGGAAGATCACAACACTCCCGGTATCAGGGTTAGGGCACTGTGTGCCGAAAGATCACAACACTCCCAGTATCAGGATATGGCACTGAGTGCAGGAAGATCACAACACCCCTGCTATCAGGGATAGGGCACTGCGTGCAGGAAGATCACAACACTCCTGGTATCAGGGTTAGGGCACTGTGTGCCGGAAGATCACAACACTCCCAGTATCAGGGATAGGGCACTCCCAGTATCAGGGATAGGGCACTGTGTGCAGGAAGATCACAACACTCCCGGTATC
Organism: Rhinatrema bivittatum; assembly: GCF_901001135.1. Lineage (NCBI taxonomy): Eukaryota > Metazoa > Chordata > Amphibia > Gymnophiona > Rhinatrematidae > Rhinatrema > Rhinatrema bivittatum. The sequence continues at coordinate 257,036,301 of NC_042616.1, read as the reverse complement.
AGGGATACGGCACTGCATGCAGGAAGATCACAACATCCCTGGTATCAGGGATAGGGCACTGTGTGCAGGAAGATCACAACACCCCTGGTATCAGGGATAGGGCACTGCGTGTAGGAAGATCACAACACTCCTGGTATTAGGGATAGGGCACTGCATGCAGGAAGATCACAACACCCCTGGTATCAGGGTTAGGGCACTGTGTGCAGGAAGATCACAACACTGCTGGTATTAGGGATAGGGCACTGCATGCAGGAAGATCACAACACCCCTGGTATCAGGGTTAGGGCACTGTGTGCAGGAAGATCACAACACTCCCATTATCAGGGATATGGCACTGTGTGCAGGAAGATCACAACACCCCTGGTATCAGGGATAGGGCACTGTGTGCAGGAAGATCACAACACCCCTGGTATCAGGGTTAGGGTATCCCTAATACCAGGAGTGTTGTGATCTTCCTGCACACAGTGCCCTAACCCAGATACCAGGGGTGTTGTGATCTTCCTGCACACAGTGCCCTATCCCTGATACCAGGGGTGTTGTGATCTTCCTGCACACAGTGCCATATCCCTGATAATGGGAGTGTTGTGATCTTCCTGCACGCAGTGCAGGAAGATCACAACACCCATGGTATCAGGGTTAGGGTATCCCTAATACCAGGAGTGTTGTGATCTTCCTGCACACAGTGCCCTAACCCAGATACCAGGGGTGTTGTGATCTTCCTGCACACAGTGCCATATCCCTGATAATGGGAGTGTTGTGATCTTCCTGCACACAGTGCCCTAACCCTGATACCAGGGGTGTTGTGATCTTCCTGCATGCAGTGCCCTATCCCTAATACCAGGAGTGTTGTGATCTTCCTGCACACAGTGCCCTAACCCTGGTATCAGGGTTAGGGCACTGCAATACCTCCTGGTATTAGGGTTAGGGCACTGCAATACCTCCTGGTATCAGGGTTAGGGCACTGTGTGCAGGAAGATCACAACACTCCCATTATCAGGGATATGGCACTGAGTGCAGGAAGATCACAACACCCCTGGTATCAGGGATAGGGCACTGTGTGCAGGAAGATCACAGCACCCCTGGTATCAGGGTTAGGGCACAAGTTCTAGTCACATTGACTGATCACATTACTTTTTTTGTCAAGCTACCAACTGTTTCCATTTCCCATCCCCCGTATATTGTCAGTGGGAACCTTGGTAACATGAATAAATAAGAGGGCAGCCAATAGGAATACATATTCATTCCTAAACTGACCTTAACTGACCTGAAAAGTGTCAAATTGTATCATTTTCTGTTAGTGCGCACTAACAATGGTTAGTGCGCACTAACTCCCGTTAGTGCGCACTAATCGTAAAAAACAATTTTTTAACTAAAAAATCGTGCCAAACACAATTTTCTTCTCCTGCCAGATGATTTCAATCATTAAGACGATCGGGCACACGATTCACACCTCTAGAAATTGTGTTTTAGGCCTAACATGCCAGGGTGAAGGGTCCAGGTCACCTGGAGGGAGTGATGATGAAGAACCAGAGGGGTCTCAATGACCTTGAGAGTGACTGGACAAACCTGTATACTAATTGGAAATATTGGGAATGTCCCTCACACGAGCATGTTTTAAAATCCGCTTACGTATGCACGTTATAGCCAACAAAGTCCTAAGGAAGATGTGCAAAGTATAGCCCTAATTTTAAAAAGCTGGCACGCGCAAATACTGAGGGATACAACCATTTTTTAAAGGGCTCAGCCACACGCATATCTCACAGAAGTGCTTGGCCAGACAAAAAGGGGCGGGCTGTGGGGCATGGTCTGGATGGGGAGGGGCGAGGGCCGGCTGGGACTGCAGCCATTAGGCACTGTCCCCAGGAAGCACCGGCTGGCGCGCATAGCTTACTTTTGCTCCAAAGGAGCAGGTAAGTTATAAAACAAAAAAAATAGGGTAGGTAGGCAGGGGTTAGGGGTTGGGGAGGGGAGGAGAGGAGAGGAGAGGAGAGCGGAAAAGGTAGAAAGGTTAGGCTGGGGTGTAGGGAAGTTCCCTCCAAGTCCGCTCCTTAATTGAAGCAGACTGGGAGGGTACAGGGAGAGGCCCTATTGCGTTGCTGCGCGTTTCTTTACAAAATCTCCCCCCCCCCCCTCGTTGTGCACATGGATATTGTATTTTATAATATGTGCGCATCGCCACGTGCATGTTATAAAATCGGCACGTCCATGTGCGTGCACTGGGAACCACGCACATGGACGCATGCGCAGGCTTTTAAAATCAACCCCTATGTGTAACGAGTAACCGCTTAAAATTAGGAGCATATTTACGCACAGCAGATGTATTTTAAATCATACATGCACAAATGAGCGCATGATTTAAAATTCCAGCGTATCTCTCGTTCCTTCCTTTTGTCTGCAAAGTTATTCCATATGCTTCTGTCCCTTTAAGTCTCTGACTTCATAACTATGGCCAAAGCTTGAAGTTAATGTTAAGTAATACAAGAGCTAATTTGTGATTGATCAACTTTGAAAAATGCTAGCTTTTGATTGGACCAATGTTTGTGTTTTGCATTCTCTTATTCATACGCTTTTTTTGTAGATTCAATATGGCGATAACTATTGCAGATGCAAGGAAGGAATGAGAAAGTAAGGGCCTTTTGTTCTGAAATAGCATTCCATGCGAAACATGGCCATGTTGGTGATTACTTTAAAGCTAAGTATCTATCTAAGAAATTAGTTTTGAATATTGTGGATATAACATTTAGAGTTTTGTCAATCTTGAGGTCTATTGTTCAGAAAAAGTTGGACAGATGGTCCTAAATCTCTGAGTAAACATCTATAAGGACCTTGTTATTAAAATAAAGTTTGGGGTTTTTTATATTTAATTATTGAAATTTTAATATAACACAAGAATTATTTTCCTTGTATAGAAAAAAGATGAGAGATTTTACAATATATTTCATATTATGCATTGAGGAAATATATAAGCGATAAACCAAGAACCTTCTATTATATAAGAAATGTAGGGGGAGCATAAGATTAAATTTGAGCAAAGAAAAAAAATACTTTACAATAATGAAAAGAGAAAGAGATAACAGTGTTTTATATAATATCATCCCAATAAGATATTAAAAATGTAGGATTGGTTGACATGAGAATCCAAATAGGATGTTAATTGTGAAGGTTCAAAATATATATCTTGCGTTTGTATGTGTTACAATACATTTACATGGATAACGTAGAATAAATTTTGCACTAAAGGCCAAAACCTCTTGGTGCATTGCAAGAAATTTCTTTCAGCATTTTTGTGTCACTCTAGTAATATCTGGAAATATCCATATCTTATAATCAAACAATAAGGAAAACCTATTTCAAAAAAATTTCAACATAGTATCACGATATTGTGAAAAAAAAAAAAAAAAAGTAGAAACCAGAAGGGTTCCATGATTGACTATTTGGGGATCTCCAGAATTTTCCAAAATCTCTTTTAAGTTCAGCTCTGGATTTGATCTTGCTTCCCTAAGATCCTCTTTTAGCCGAGATGTTAAATAATATACCTTTGCAATTAGAGGAATAGCTTCAAAGGGTATTTTGAGGATTTCAGAAATATACTTTTTAAACAAATCCAATAGAGTCATAAAATTTATCACCGGAAAGTTCAATACTCTAAGATTCAAGTAGGGAATTTTTCATGTTCTCCAATTTTTTTTGCATGAATAATGTCACTCTGTGTTAAATGAGATTGAACATTTTTTATAGCAACAAACTGCTTCCCTAAACCCTCAAGTTTTTCATTTTGAGAGGAAAATAATACTTCAGAAGCCTGGACACGAGTATAGCAATCAGAGGTAATATTTACTAAAGAAGAAATAGATTTGTCTAATACAACCAGAGCAGTCCAAACAGAGTCTAAGGTGATTACATCAGGTTTTTCCAAGAACGGATGAATAATATGGGGTAGATTTTGAAAAACTGCGCGATCGCGTACTTTTGTTTGCGCAGCAGGCGCAAACAAAAGTACGCTGGATTGGCCTGGATTGGCGCGCGCAAGGCTGCCGATTTTGGGCAGCCAGCGCGCGCCGAGCCGCGCAGCCTGCCTCCGTTCCCTCCGAGGCCGCTCCGAAATCGGAGCGGCCTCAGAGGGAACGCTCTTTTGCCCTCCCCTCACCTTCCCCTCCCTTCCTCTACCTAACCCACCCCCCCGGCCCTATCTAAATCCCCTCTATCTTTATCCATGGATTTACGCCTCCCGGACCTGGGGGCGGTTCCAGAGGGCGCGGCCACGCCCCCGGTACGCCCCGGCCCGAAACCACGCCCCCGGGCCCGCCCCCAAAACGCCACGCCCCGCCCCCAAAACGCCGCGTCGTTCGGCCCCCGACACGCCCCCGACATGCCCCCTTCCGAAAACCCCGGGACCTACGCGCGTGCCAGGGTTCTGTGCGCGCCGGCGGCCTATGGAAAATAGGCGCGCCGGCGCGCAAGGCCCTGCTCGCGTAAATCCGGGCGGATTTACACGAGCAGGGCTTTGAAAATCCACCCGTATGTTTTTCCAAACCTGTATTGTTGGAAGTCAGAAAACTGCTTCCAAGATATTCCTTTCTTTCCAAAGGTGTTGAGGCCTGAATCGGGGGTCTCACCAAGACATCTCTATCCAGCTAAGCCACACCAGGCTCCCCTGCTGGAACCGGTGTCTCTCCCAAAGCACCCAGAAACTACCAATCTAGGTCGTGCATAACCACATGACGGTACGAGAGTTCCCCCATTGAGGTGGGACCATAAGGATAAGAGGGACTTATCGGCGCACCGGGGCTTAAAGTTACTCAGTGTCCAGTAGAGATGCCACTCGCTCTGCAGCCCCCCTCCATAACAGACCGCATACCTGAAGCAAATTGAAACTCAGGGGTAAGAAAGCCATCAATCTTTATCTGGGCCAGGTCAGTCTCCAGAGTAGCTGGGATTGACTCCCGCATCTTCGCTTTCCTTTTTGTATGCGACATTTTCAACTGAGTAGAAGGAAATACAGAGGGGCTTCTTACCACGTCCTCTCAAGTAGTGGCCATCTTGGCTCCCCATTAAGTTTTTATAATAGGGTTTTTTCCTATGATGGCAGCTCCATGCTGAGCAATTTTGAGAAGTTTTTGAGAAATCTATGACTCTCTAGTGCTGTCCGAGGTTTCTTCCCCCATTTTTTTTTATATCTTTTCTAAATTTTATATCAGGAAGCTTATAATTGACCTCATCTTTCTCCATACTTTTTTCAAAATATTTACCTCATAAGAAGAGATGATAAGGACATTTGGTTTCATAGAATTTTTACAAAAATCCATGTTGGAGACTGTAACATCCCCTACCTATGAAAAGGCACACTGTAAATATTATATTGGACTCTAAAATACCAATGCACCTCTTATTAGGAAAACAGAACATGTCAAGCTGCTATAGATCCTTACAGAGAAATCACATGTTAACTGAATATTTCATTATGGTCACACATGCACATCACAGACAGACTCTCTCCAAATACAAATAAAAAAGATCATAAAGTATAAATAGAATGTGCAGACAAACTGAACTGTAAACCATAACAAGCCAGACTGTATACAGGGCAACAATGGAAAAACAGAAACATTACTATTCTAACAATAAAATCAAGAAATATAAATCATTATTCATAATAATAAAATCATATTAATAAAAATAATATTTCAAAATAGCTGATGAAGTAAAACATCCAATAACAAAGTCTCATTTAAATTTTGAAAACATTCCAAAACATCAATAAAATATTTCAAAACATCAAATAACACCCAATAATTAAAACTAATCTAAAAAAAATCCCCTGCTCTCCAGATTGAGCTTGTCGTAGATTAGTGGGTGGAGGCAGCGATAATGTACAAACTTTCTCTCCTCTCTCTCACATACACATCTACTTACAGACACATGCTCATACATGCCTGCAATCTCTCTCCCTCACAAGCTCTCTCTCTCACACACACACACACACACACACATATGCATGTACTCACACATACTCATACATATACTCTTTTTTTCTCTCCCCAGAATGTGCAGGTAGTAGCAGCATTCTTCTTGGAACTCCCATAGCATCAGGAAGTTTCCTTTCTATTCCCTGTGGCATAGATATGGCTCCTTTCTTCGACCACACAGGCCTGGCTGCTGCTACTGATCTTCTTTTCAGCCGTGCGAGCCCGGCCTGTTGCTACTCTTTTCTTCAGCCACAGCTACTGTTCCTCTCTTCAGCTGCGTGGCCCAGCCTGCTGCTGCTCCTGTCTTTGGCAGGGAGGGCCTACCAATGCTGCTTCTGCCTAACAAAGTCAAGTGGCCCAACTAACACTGCAAAGCCGCAATCTTGGAGTCTTTTCTTCTGCCTGCGGGGCCCATACCTATTGCTCTTTCTGGCTGTGATGATTGGGCAGTCTCCTTCCAGCCCTTGCTGGCCAACAACACACTTCCTCTTCCCGCTCCTGTGGGCAGGAAGAAGGAAGCCCAGTTGCCACAGTTCTGTGATGCCACCAATATTGGGAGTGCTGCTTCCAAAATTTTGAGTAGGGCCATGTGGAAGAGGTAGGCCGATGCCGCCCCATACCCGCGGTGCTCTAGGAGATCATCTAGTTCGCCTAGTGCTTCCACTGGCCCTGCTTTAAACCTGTCTATGTCCTGAATATAGCTGGTTAAGATTAAAAAAAAAGATCACAGAAGGCAAGAAGAGTGATCCCAACCACACAACCCCCAAAATAATTTTTAAAAATGTTAGATCAGAGTGCCCAATCTCCCCCTACCTCTATTCCAGTGCCTGACTGCAGCTTTGAAATATGAGGAAAGAGCCTAGCAGTTCAAAGTGGCAGTCAGGTCCCAGAGGGCTGCTCTCCTCCTCCCGTATTCTCATCTGGGTGGGAGGGAAGTGGGAATTGACCAGGGGAGGCAAGAAGGAGGTCAAACGCGGCCCCTCAGCAGCCTCTGTCTCCCACACCTGGCTTGGCTCTTGGTCTCCTGTTGTGATATCACATGAACCAGCCAATGCTGCGGGATAGGCTGAACTTTGTGTCCCTTTTTGTAGCTGCAACATCATTAGAGACCCAAGGGGTCCCGCCCTTAATTCTTTCATTTCTGCCTCCTGGAGATGATTGAGCTCCTGGCTACCACTGTAGATCAAACTCAGGCAATGAGCATGAAAACAAGATAACTGCATGTTTATATTTTATCTAGTAGCACATTGCTAGCATTTATAAAGCTACTGCCTGTTTCTGCTGCCTCGGCACGGCTAATAGGCATCCTGTAACCCTTTGGAGATGATAAAGAGCAGGGTTTTGAAAAAAGACAAGAAAAGTGAGTGGCAACAGTCACTCTTTGGCCTTCACATGTGGCCATTTGATTGTAAATGACATGATTAGGGGGAGCCTGCTGGGAGGTGAGAGAGAGAGGTCCCCCAGTGATCCTGGACTTTGTGCCTGTTTTAAAATCTTTCAAACGCCGCAAAAATCAGCTGAGCCCCGAGGAGGGGGCGGGACCAGTGATGTCATCGGCCCGAGACTGCCCATAAAATCGGCAGGGAAGCGGCGTTTTGACTGGGGAGCCTGCTGGGAGGTGAGAGAGAGAGGTCCCCCAGTGATCCTGGACTTTGTGCCTGTTGTAAAATCTTTCAAACACTGCGAAAATCAGCTGAGCCCCGAGGAGGGGGCTGAACCAGTGATGTCATCGGCCCGAGACTGCCCATAAAATCGGCAGGGAAGCGGCGCAGCGCCACCGCCGGCGCGCGCCTAAGCCGCACGCTCCGAAGGGGCGCGCGGCTTTGCCCAGCTTAGCCCGGAGAAGACCGGAAGTCCGGAGAAGCAGTGGGTGAGTCTAAGCTTCACTTTGGATATTGGTGGACTTTGCTGGCCTATTCTGACCCATTAATGGGGAAGAAGAGAAAAGTTAAAAGTTTTCCCATATCCCCGATTACACCAAGGGGATCAATGGACAACCACGTTTTCAGACAGGTTGAATCGCCATCAGGGGATAGTTCAGGAGGGAAATTTTCAGCTTCCCTGAGGCCCGGTGCTGGACCATCACTCCCCCCACAACCGTTGGCAGCTTTACCAGATGGCTTTTTGCATTTGGATTCAGGCAGTCCACCTAAAGGAATTGACTGCACTGACTCCAGTAATGTTAAGATAAATATTAATGCTGAAGGAGAGTCAAAGAGGCCAGAGCAGTGGTCAATTGACCCACCTGAAGATGTAACATTAATAGACATTTGGAAAATGTTGTCAAAAATGAACGAAAATGTTTCACAAATGAATGTCTTTGCTGTTGTAAATTCAAATAAGGTGCAAATTGAGGAACAAAAAAAGGAGGTTTCTAGTTTAAAGGAAGAAATGGTGAAAGTGACAACTAAATTAAAACTTTTAGAAGATACTGAAACCATACATATAAGAGATAGTTTATCTACCCATAAAGAATTGGAAAAATTAGAAAATATGATGAGGTATAAAAACTTACGTCTGACTAATTTTCCTCAGACCAGGCTCCTATCTCCAATAGAAATGTTGAAAAAATATATGCGAGATATTTTGCAGTATGGAGATAAAGATTTGCCATTAATTTCTAAGATTTTTTATTTTCCTGATAAAGTGGCAAAACAGAAAGAGGAAGAAACTGAGACTTCAACAATTGGAGTATCAACGTTCCTCGAGGAGTCAATAGACATCATACAGAAAAGAGCTACCCTTTTTGTCTCTCTATATTTAGAGTCAGACAAAGAAAGATTGTTTAGAGATTTTCTCAAACATAAGATGTTAATTTTTGTGGTCAGAGAATATTTATGTTTCCAGATGTCTCTAGGGCCACTCAGGCCAAGAGGAGACATTTTCTTTCCTTGAAAGTAAAATTGCTAGCAATTGGTGCTAGCTTTTTCTTGAAGTATCCCTGTGCTTGTTATGTGACTTATCAAGGAAATAAGTATAGTTTCTCTGACCCATTACATTTGGAGACGTTTTTGCGAGATAAAAATATCGAAGGTGGAAATATAAATGGTCCAAAGTAAATGAAATTCTCTCTCTCCCCTCAATCATAATTATGATTTATTATATAATATTTGTGTTTTTCTCCCCCTATTATTGGTAAAGTAATTGAGATACAAACTATTGTGATATATTTGTATTTATTTTTATTTTCCTTTATTTTATTGTATCAACATTACTTATGTATATTTTTGTTTAAAATTTTTGAATGAAAATTGAATAAAGAATAAATTAAAAAAAAAAAAAAAAAAGTAAATGACATGATTATCCCCATAAGTGCTGAAATGTAAATATGTATCCCCATTCAGATCGGTGACCAGGGCTTAATTTGTAGGCAGAAAGGAAGTGGAACTGTGGAGGTGAGATAGGTGGGGTCAGGGCCAGATTTGACCTGTGCAAAGGGGCTGGACCATGGCCTGGTGTGAACTCTCTCTTTCTCTCTCTCTCACACCCACACACCCACATATTCAAATCAGAGTCATATGGCTGCCTTGGACTCAGGGAAAGCAGCTCCAACACTCTCTGTTCTTCTCTGCTTCCTCCAAGGACTGGGGGAGGGGTCATGAACGATCCATGCAACTTCTGGCTGCGTTCTGTTTCCTCAGGAGTGCCAGAACTGATGTACACTGTCAGTTCTGCTCCACTTTCTCAGGTCCCAGAAAAAAGGTGGCAGAACTCTGTTCTGGGTTGTTCTGCCAGAAATTAAGCCCTTGGTAATGGACACAAAATGGGGTTGAATCAGCATAAACTTGAAAGTCGTGAGCAGTGGTGCCATTCATCAAGACCAGGGTTGAAGCTTTGACAATTGGCATTACTGCTCATAACTTTCAAACTTGTGCTAATTCAAACCTTTTTTTTTTTTTTTTGCTTCTGTTCTTTGCTCTGCAATGTCTGCTTCAGTATCATTCCCTTCCCCTTCTGTTCCATGTAATATAGGAGGAGATGTGGGGGGATAAGAGAGGAGGGGCTGGATTCGAGAGCAGAGCTGCTGTTCTCTTTTCTGTGTGCTTCAGGCTCACCCCCTCCTCTCCTCTTCCCTACAGGCTGCCTGGAGGGGAGGGGCTGGAGCAGAACACCCCTGATGCTCTGCCCCTTAAGCCTGAAAAGAAGTGCCAGAGCTGCGTTCCAGGCCAGTCCCCTACAAATTAAGCCATGCCAGTGAAAGTTGGAGGTTTGCAGACTATCCTAGCCTAGAAAGTACTATACCAACCAATATGTATGATGGATGTGTTGTAAAAGTTGGCAGGATACTTACAGGAGTGGGATGTATGAAGGCAGAACCCATTCTGTTGTACAACATGACTGTGTGTGACAGATGAGGCTCCAGTGGCTAGTGTCGATAAATGGAAGGACACAATGAGGTTATGACAGCAACGAAAGGACTGAGGATTACATGGTGTAAGGGAAAGGTATGTGGATAGTGCCCTCTGAATGAACAGGACAGCTGCGGCTATACCTTGGGGCAGCGGTTCTCAACCGGTGTGTCGCGGCACACCAGTGTGTCGCCAAGCACCAGCAGGTGTGTCGCTCACTTCCTGGACTCCCACTCTTCCCTCCCTCTCCTCACCCCAGCGAGACACGCACATTTCTTCAACTAACACTGCTGCTCTTCCTGCCCGTGCTATCGGCACTTTCAAGCTCAGAGTGGAACGGTAGCAGTGTTTGTGGAAGCCAGCAACAGCAGCATGGCCTTTTCTTTGTCCCGCCCCTGCGCCCCGGAAGAGGAAATGATATTTACCAGGCACGCGGGAAGAAGAAAGGGACATGCTGCCGCTGTCAAATTAATGTCTCACGTCTCCTCCCCCGGTAAAAGGTAGCAATCAGCTGTTTGTCTGTGCTGCGATCATCGCGACGCAGTGCAGTCAGCTGAGAATGTGGTCGTGGCAATTTCCTGCCGCGCAGCTGCTTGAGAAATCCGTCGATTTGCTGCCTCGGGTCTGCGGCGTTTAACTTTTTTTTTTTTATGGTCCCGCTGATGTCAGCAGGTTTAGGGCCTAAATCGTAAGCCCCCCCCCCCACTGCTTTCCGCAGTTCTCCTCTCTCATCGTAGTAGCACTAGGCTCAGAAACTCATGTCCGCTCCAGCCCTTCCCCTCGGGAACACTTCCTGCCTCTCTTCAGGCTGCGATCAACTGGCTCCTGCCGATCAAAACGCAGCCTTTTCATACCGTGGGGAGCCTGTCATTTGGTTTCCCGAGGCTCTGCACATCCACAGCCTACAGCCGCTATTCTCAGCCCCTCCTCCCTGCACCCTCCATACCACGTGAACTTCCCCTGGCTCTTGTAGCTAGACTCGTGGCCTTTCTGCTCTTGGCCACTCACTAACCCGTGCAATCAACAATATTTGATACATAAAGAGACGGTCACTGACTCCCGCAGCCCTTGCACATCATGGCTACTCGACGGATTTCCCAAATAGCCACATGGCAGGAAATCCCCGCGGCCACATTCTCAGCTGACTACTCTGTGCTGCGATAATCACAGCACAAGCAAACAGCTGAGTGCTGCCCTCTTACCGCTGCGGGGCCGGGGGATTCACCCCTGCTGCAGTTCTCAACTTGTCACAACTGCTTTAATAGCAGAATACCAGCTGCCTTGTGCAATATCTGCCATGTGGGGTGGAGGTGAGTGAGAGAGACAGAGAGTGCCTGCATGTGTGTAAGTATGTGAGAGAATGTGTGTGATTGAGACTGTGTGTGTAAGAGAAAACAATGTGTGAAAGTAAGAGTCTGGTCAGGGAGGTGACTGGTGTGTATATGAGAGAGAGATTGGTAAGGTAGGTGACTGGTGTATATGAGTGAATGAGATCAGTCAGGGGTGTGACTGGTGTGTGTGTGGTGTGAGAGAGAAAGATTGGTTAGGGAGGTGACTGGTGTGTGTGTGAGACAGACAAGTCATGGACCCTAAGGAAGAGGAACGTCAGAACAGAGCTTCACCAGCCATTGCTGCTTCTGGTGTGTGCTAAGGCCTACAAGGGAAAGGAGTAGGAGTAGTGAGGGTAAGTAAAGGTGTCTTTTTAAGTTTATCTTTCTTGATTGACTGCCATTTTAATTATTGGGTATTATGTGATGTGTCTGCTGTTTGAAATATTTTATTGGTGTTTAGGGAATTTTTAATAATTTTGTAAGTTTTTAATGATCAGATATTATTCTATTTATCAGCTGTTTTATATTTATTATTCTAGTTTTAGAATTATTTTATATTACTTGAGAAATGTATAAACAGAAATGTGGAGACAAAAACTGAATTGGAAACAGCAAGAAGCCAGACTGAGTGTATGCAGTGCAACAATGGGAAAACAAAATCATTAACTTGATGGTCACTTTATTCTGTATTTGGTGATGGTCTATCTGTGTTCTGCGTGTGTGACCCAGGTAAAGGTATTCTGCAAGCTTGTAGTTTCTGTGTAGGGATCTATAACAGCTTGGCTTGTTCTGGTTTTCCTCACAGGAGGTGTATTGGTGTTTAGGGCCTGGTTAAATATTTGTAATGTTGTCTTTTCATAGATAGGATTGTTACTGTTTGAATGAGTTCCATAATGCAGATGTAACTTTTTGCGCATTAGTTTGTGTACATTATTGCAGATCCTGGAAGTCTGATAGGTGCTATATTTCTGTTTCCATTTCTTCAGTTTTGCACTGCATGCAGAGTAGCTTTTTTGGATCTCCATTCCAGTTTGTCTCCATATTTGTAATGCGGTCTTTCTGTACTTGGTGAAGGTCGATTCTATGTGTGTGACCGATGTGAAGTATTTTACTAGCATGTAGGCATTTGTATCAAAATTATTTGTTGTGTTTTCTCAATAGGACATGTATTGGTGGTAAATTATTGTTTTTTCATAAGGAGGGCTATTGCACCTGGTAGGAGAGAGTATGTTGCTGTTACTGAGATGACACCAGAAATCTTTTTTGCATGGTAAATTGAAAGGGGAATGGCCTAGTTCTGTTCTGCACCCATTGTTGGGGGGTCAGGGTGGATCCCGTAGATATAAAGTATATGTTTACATTTAGCCCCGTGACAGTCATGTGTTCAGTGTGTCACGCATGTGACAACTATCTATCAGGTGTGTCCCGACCGAAAAAAGGTTGAGAACCGCTGCCTTGGGGAATAAAGAATGCGTAGATGGGGAAAGAGGATTTTTAAATATTTAGACACATGACAGTTGTTCTTCCTACAGTGAAGCTTATTAAGGCATTGGCTTTTTTTTTATGTCAGGTTAATGGGCATTTTTGATGTGAGTGTGAGTGCTGAGATTTTTCCCATTGAATCCTATGGAGTTATGCTGAACGAGTACTGAATAAGGGGGCCCACCAAAAAAAAGGCAATGTGAGGCATTCTTGGCCTCCTTCTCTTGGATAATGATGATGTCACAATCCACGCATGCTGAATGCAGTTTCTTCACTGTTTTTCTGTAGGTCTGAGTGGCTGACATCACTCAAGCAACTCTGCAGGTTTGGAAACGGATAATCAGGCTCCTATAAAGTGAAAAGAGGCAGTGAGTGCATTCCATGGCTCAGATCTGTACAAGCCCCAAAAGCTTCATTATACACTCATTATTGCTCAGTTTGCTACTGTTTGGCTCCTCATGCAGAGTCTGCTCCAGCTTTGAATAGCGATAGTTTTTTTTATGTGCCAGCCTTCCCAAATAGCTACTAGACAACATGGCCTACTTTTTGGTCTCAGATTGGGTGTATCAAGCCTTTTATATTATCTTATTACTGATAATGGTTGCTTTGTTTGTGGAAATTGCATAATTTTTCTTAGTTTTGTCGATATTTTATTATTATAAAATGCACCATTAGGTCTGCTAACTACGGCTCGCCATATGTTCTGCTTTTAAATGCATTGGCAGTGGCTGAATCATTGACAAAAATATCATATGAATGAGAAATCCTGAATTGAGTAAATCTGTTTCAGATGAACTGAAATCTGACTTTTTCTTGAGATGTCTATTGCTTGTTGCTGGAAAGCCAAATAATAAATCTGTGAAGTTCCTCAAATTAGAAAATTAGAAGTGCCATTGCTTGGAAATGCATCCAACAACCACATAAAGGAAGCCAACTAAAGGGCACAGTTGCTTACATTCTTTCAGATGCTGCTTAAAACATAAGCATCTATGACTTTGAAAAATCAACATATTTTTGGACATTTCTATTCATGCATCTATGCAGGGGGAATTTTGGGAGCCAAGAGTTGGTGACTAGTAATCTCAAATGTACATGATTTTTGTGTGTGGGCAATTTTGAGTATGTGTGTATTTTTCACCCTCTGTTTATGTGAGCGGCCAATCAGGAGCAAAGCAGCACAAGTACTTTTGAAAATGTGAATATGCTCAAGTGGTTCATTTCCTAAATTTAAATACGGGGATGCCTCTTCTTCACCCTGCTGGCTTTCAGCAGGGTGAAGAAGAGGAAGCTTTCAACCAGGAGAAGTTACCCAGGTAAATGACTTTGAAAGTTACCCTCTATTTGTCCTCACATTCAGCACATAACTTTGTGCTTAGATACACAGCTGCATGGGTCTGAAAACTGAATCTAGTACCTGAACCTTAATCTGGCAAAGCACTCTGTCCCCGGTAAGTGATCCAGGAAGGAGATCAGCTAGACAGGGCAAACATTCAAACATGGCACAACCAGTTAAAAAGTAAAATTATTTTGTCTTTAATTGTAGCTTTACCAAATACGCAGGGTCAGGTTTTTTTTTTCCCCAACAGCAATCCTTGTAATAAATGAATGTACATTCTGGTTTAAAATATTCTGGTTCAAGAAACCAATGCAAAGCATAGGATTCGAGTTTGGCTTGCTTCCATTTTTTTTTTTTATTTCTGGCTCTAATAATGGCCCAGACAGTCTAGTCTAGCTCAATAGTATATTAGCCAAAGATGGAAAAAATGAAAACATGCTTATTGACTATGACATATCCTTCTCTCTATGTTTTAAACATTTCCTCTCCCCCCAAACTGTTTTTAGAATGGTTTCTACCACTGTGTGTACCATGTGCTTTGTCACAATTCTGTCAGGCCCTTTCAGTTGTACAATAGCTTCTTCGAATTATTTTTGCATGGAGGGAAGGACTAAGTTCATTTATTGGAAAGTTATTTTTTAGGGACAGATGATTACAGAAAGCTTTGTTTGTTTAATCTATGACTGAAGAGTATGGACTACATTGATTTTGCAGACCCGTTTTGATGAATTAGATGGAAGATGTCCAAACCTGTGAACTTCATTTCTTATCTGATTCTCTAGGAAGGCCCGCTTGCATCTGAATTATTTTACTATGCTGTTAGCGTTATAAATTAGGGATGTGAATCGTTTTTCAACGATTAAAATTATCGTCCGATAATGTTTATATCGTCTTAAATCGTTATAGAACACGATACAATAGAAATTCTAACGATTTATCGTTAAAAATCGTTAAATCGTGTTAGTGCACACTAACTCGAGTTAGTGCGCACTAACTCCCCGTTAGTGCGCACTAACTCGATTTAGTGCGCACTAACTGAAAATGATACAAATAAACACTTTCCAGGTCACTGAAGGTCAGTTAGGAATGAATATGTGTTCCTATTGGCTGGCTGCCCTCTTATCTATTGATGTTACCAAGGTTACCACTGAGGTGATGGTTGGGGGGATGGGAAATGGAACTGGAAACTAACGAACACCAACAGAAAATGAAACAAAGTGTTCACACTTCCCAGGTCAGTAAAGGTCACTTAGGAATGAATATGTATGTATGTATTCCTATTGGCTGGCTGTGTTCTTATCTATTGATGTTACCAATATGGTTGGGGGGATGTGAAATGGAAACAGTTGGAAGCTTGACAAAAAAAGTAATGTAATGATCAGCACTCACCTGAGTAGAACTTGTTTGTTTATTATTTTTGTTAGCAGGCACCTGAAATGCTAGTGCATGTTGAATTTGCCAATCACTGTGCATTTTAGAAAGGTGGTCCTGGCTGGAACTGTACACAGTTCAAATATATGTAATTGATTGTTGGTAAGTGTATTTTTTAAGTAGCCACACTGGCACCAGTATGTTTACTTTTCCTCCTACTTAACTCACTAGCTCAGCTTTGTAAGAAGGGCTTCTCTGCTTGTGTGTTGTTTTTGTTTGGTGTGAGGAGAGCAGAAACATCAGATCTTTATTCAATCTACTACAGTCATCTCTTACAGTGCCCTATCCCTATTAATACCAGGAGTGTTGTGATCTTCCTGCACACAGTGCCCTAACCCTGATACCAGTCTGAGACAGCTCCCTCCCTGCATTACTAGTGAGAGGCTGGCTTCACAGACAGGGGGGAGCTGCCTGACCCTCACTCCTGACTTCCCCCATGTCCCAGCTAGTGAATGGTGTGTGGGTGAAGGGGGGGGGAGGATGGTGAAGTCTGAGACAGCTCCCTCCCTGCATTACTAGTGAGAGGCTGGCTTCACAGACAGGGGGGGAGCTGCCTGACCCTCACTCCTGACTTCCCCCATGTCCCAGCTAGTGAATGGTGTGTGGGTGAGGGGGGGGGGAGGATGGTGAAGTCTGAGACAGCTCCCTCCCTGCATTACTAGTGAGAGGCTGGCTTCACAGACAGGGGGGAGCTGCCTGACCCTCACTCCTGACTTCCCCCATGTCCCAGCTAGTGAATGGTGTGTGGGTGAGGGGGGGGGAGGATGGTGAAGTCTGAGACAGCTCCCTCCCTGCATTACTAGTGAGAGGCTGGCTTCGCAGACAGGGGGGAGCTGCCTGACCCTCACTCCTGACTTCCCCCATGTCCCAGCTAGTGAATGGTGTGTGGGTGAGGGGGGGGGGGGAGGATGGTGAAGTCTGAGACAGCTCCCTCCCTGCATTACTAGTGAGAGGCTGGCTTCGCAGACAGGGGGGAGCTGCCTGACCCTCACTCCTGACTTCCCCCATGTCCCAGCTAGTGAATGGTGTGTGGGTGAGGGGGGGGGGAGGATGGTGAAGTCTGAGACAGCTCCCTCCCTGCATTACTAGTGAGAGGCTGGCTTCGCAGACAGGGGGGAGCTGCCTGACCCTCACTCCTGACTTCCCCCATGTCCCAGCTAGTGAATGGTGTGTGGGTGAGGGGGGGGGGGGAGGATGGTGAAGTCTGAGACAGCTCCCTCCCTGCATTACTAGTGAGAGGCTGGCTTCACAGACAGGGGGGAGCTGCCTGACCCTCACTCCTCCGGGGTATTGTGATCTTCCTGCACACAGTGCCCTATCCCTGATACCAGGGGTGTTGTGATCTTCCTGCATGCAGTGCCCTATCCCTATTAATACCAGGAGTGTTGTGATCTTCCTGCATGCAGTGCCCTATCCCTATTAATACCAGGAGTGTTGTGATCTTCCTGCATGCAGTGCCCTATCCCTGATACCGGGATGTGTGCAAGAAGATCACAACACCCCCGGTATCAGGAATAGGGCACTGTGTGCAGGAAGATCACAACACCCCCAGTATCAGGAATAGGGCACTGTGTGCAGGAAGATCACAACACCCCTGGTATTAGGGATAGGGCACTGTGTGCAGGAAGATCACAACACTCCTGGTATTAATAGGGATAGGGCACTGTGTGCAGGAAGATCACAATACCCCTGGTATCAGGGTTAGGGCACAAGTTCTAGTCACATTGACTGACCACATTACTTGTTTTGTCAAGCTACCAACTGTTTCCATTTCCCATCCCCCATATACTGTCAGTAGGAAACTTGGTAACATGAATAAATAAGAGGGCAGCCAATAGGAATACATATTCATTCCTAAACTGACCTTAACTGACCTGAAAAGTGTCAAATTGTATCATTTTCAGTTAGTGCGCACTAACTCCCAGTTAGTGCGCACTAACTCGAGTTAGTGCGCACTAATCGGAAAAAAACGATTTTTTAACGATTTTTTAACTAAAAAATCGTGCCTAAGACGATTTTCTTGCCCTGCCACACGATTTCTATCGTTAAGACGATATGGAAAACGATTCACATCCCTATTATAAATAGTGTCATGTAACCCAACTAGAAAGTGAGCTCCCTGATTATTGTTCTTTTCTCTTAGCCACATTAGGAGGAGGCATTCCCCAAGAGAGCATTTAGATCGGGGGATGCATGCAGATTGCATTTTCAAATCTGTACTTATTATTTTCCATGCAAAAAAGTGTATGCAGAAAAAGTATATGCAGATGCCAACAGATGCTTAGTCCTCTGGTAATTTTCAAAAGGAGAAAGTACTCGTGTTTTTCCCATTGCGAACTGGCACAAAGAGCATGGGTGAAAAGCACTCGCAGTAAGGCAGGTAATTTGAACATTGACCCGTATGAGCTCAATGGCAATATCAAAATGTCACTCAAATATATGCTTCTACATATTCCTCAAACTACAGAAAACTGACTCATTGACTGGATGGCACTTTGTGGATTCACAGCAAATGCTACAGCAGAGATTTTTACCTTCCATTCTTGAGGGCCACACACAGGCCTGGTTTTCAAGGTAACCAATCTATGCATATTAGCTTTGTTCTTAAATCGTAACTATGCAAACACAACTGATAAATACTCATCATAGATGTCTTAGAAGCCAGAACTGTTTGCAGCCCTCATTGAGAATCCTTGCTCTTTGGCTTTGAGCATTAACTAATTCATGTTGAAAGGTTTAAACAGTGCCTCAGTGAATAACTTTCCTACCAATCATTAAGCTAAGTCTGTTTCCTATAGAACACCAGCTACTGAGCCACTGTGCATTTTGGGGATGAGTTTGGGTCACTCCTGCCTGTTGTGTTCCATCTGGCTAGCTTGGTACACTTCCATACCATCTTTTGCTTTAGGAGAAATTAGCAATTGTCCTGATAGCAAATGTCTGAATAGTTGAGAGCAAAATGAACTTCTTGATGTAGCTTCTTGATCAGAAAGCAAGTTAAAAATAGCTCTTGCTTTATTTTAACTGCCATATCTAGCATAGGAACTGACAGTGCAAATATATAATAATCCTTCATCAGAAAGATATCTGCCATTGCTGCTGGGTTCTGGTTTTGAAATGCCCCCAGTGTCACAAGCTCCAGTGAGGTTTTGCTGATAATGGGACTGAAGGACTCAATTAGCACCTTTTAGGTTTTTCATGTTACACATCTAATAATTTTCACACTAACTTTATTTTTTTTCATTGCAATCCGGTAGATATGGTTATAAAGTTTCTTTTACTTTTCAAAATATCCTGAGTAAGTACATTAGATAGGAATACTTCTCCCAATAGTGCCCAGAGAAGGGCGACCAAAAAGCTGGATGGTTTTCATAAAATAATTTATGAGGAGAGTTTGAAGAACCTAAATATGTACACCCTGGAGGAGAGGAGGAGCAGGGGTGATATGATAAAGACTTTCAGATACTTGAAAGGTTTTAATGATCCATGGTCAACAACAAACTTTTTCCTTTGGAAAAAAATCAGTAGAACTAGGGGTCATGATTTGAAACTCCAGGGAGGAAGACTCAGAGCCAATGTCAGGAAGTATTTCTTCATGGAGAAGGTGAGGATGCCTGGAATGTCCTTCCGGAGGAAGTGGTGAAGACTAAAACTGTGAAGGATTTCAAAGGGGCATAGGATAAACACTGTGGATCCATAAAGAATAGAGGATGAGAATGAAGAGAAGAGCCATAGGGGTGGCTTGCTGGAATGGAGGCTACTACCTGGTGATTACTACCCTTACTCAATAAGCCTTCACACGGTTAATGCAACTCCAACATTGCTCTCTGCTTCAACGGCAAGGGGAAATGTGGAAAAGAGGATTTGCATTCAGACAACAACCAACAAGGACGGAACTACACAGTCTGGGTAAACAAATAAGTGTGGGAGTAGCTTGCTTATTGCGGCAGTTACTACCCTAAACCAATTAAGCCTGATACATCACTTTGAATGCATATACAGTATTGCTCTCTGCTTCAACAGCAGGGAGAAATGTGGAAAAGAGAATTTACTTTCAGACAACATCCAACAAGGCATTGATCTGTGCAGTCTGGGTAAACAAGCATCGGGGTAACTTGCTTGATGCGGCGGTTATTACCTTTAACCACTAAGCTTATGATTCACCTTTGATGCAACTCCAACATTACTCTCTGCACCAATGGCAGAGGGTGGCAGGAAATTTGAATCAAACACTTACCAACAAGGGCCCTGAACTTGGTGGTCGGTGAAACAGCTAAGTATAGACAAATATGTGTGGGAGCTTGCTGGGCAGACTGGATGGGCCGATTGGTCTTTTTCTGCCGTCATTTCTATGTTTCTATATGTTTCTATGTAATGGATTATTGCATCCTAAATGTATGATTTTAAACTCTTTAGCACTGAAGCTCATTTTCCAATCCCTTGACCACTTTTCTAATATTTAAATTTTTTTACCAGTTCTAGCAAGTCTACTATATTGAACATTTTTGTATCATCTGCAATATTTTGTCCCTCAAGTCCCCGAGCAATATCTCTAATAAAGATATTGAAAAGAAATGGTGCCAGTAATTACTGAGCCACTAGTTATGCATTTGTTTTCAAACAAAATGAAAAATACAGTGCAAAACTTGCATTTTATTTCATTTGGAAATAAAAAAAAATTGCTCAGATTTGTTTTATTGTTGACTTTCATTTCAGAAACTCAGTGAAAAAACCCTACCAGCTGCAATAAATCTTTACTTTAAACACCCCCATTCCCCTCGGCTGTCCTTCTTCCCTATAGGTGGTGGCTTACCTCATCCATAGGTATAGTCTTTAAAGTTCCTACCTTGCAGACATCTGCAAAAATCTCTTCCAGCCTTTTCATTAGGCCACACCTCTAGCTGTACTGTGGCTCAAAAGGTTGCTGGTCCTGGAGCCTAGCACATAGAGCTAAAAATGATAGCTATTACCTTTGTAGTGGATAGGCAAGTCAGATTGTGTCCTCCTGGACCTGTTAATGTTACCATTGTCTGAAGGGGATTAGGTGAGTTATGAAGGTTTCTGTAAGCAGAGTCAGAAATCAAACTCACATCAGCACCAGTGTCAATCTTGAACTTTATTGAGATGCCAAAGATCTGTAGAAACACTTCCCAGGAATCTGTGGAGTCATCGAGGGCATGTAACCGGCCCCAAAAAGAATCGGCCCATGACTATTTTTCTGATGTCACCCACAGCTTGCCGGGGATCTCAACAGATATTTGACCACACAGGTCAAGTTCTTGGTTTTATATGCACAAGACTGAAAGGAAAATATATTTTAAATACAAAATCTTTTAAGTCTCTTGGCCTTTTTTTTAACAACGAAAACAAGATTGGAAAAGTTTAATGGTTCTTAGTCTGTAATTGTTCCTAACAGGTGTTGAAAAAGACACAAACAGTTGACACATGCATTTAGATGTTGTAGACCTAAAAGATTAGCATTGCTTGTGAGCACTGATGAGAGGAAGTGTTATTATAGTCCAGGGTTAGCATGCTGCTACAGTTGGCATGACTGGTCAAGCATGGAATAATAGGCTTTAACTTTGCTAAGCTTTTTTTTTGCCAGGTCCCTAACTCCCCACTGCTCTATTATATTAAACTTATAAACTGGACATTCTGCCAGGTTTAGCCAGATTACTCCTGCAATAAGGGCCCTGCTGAGTGACTAGTGTCATGATAAGTGCTAGGGAGGGAACTCACTGTCTTGGCATACTGTTCTCATCTTATTAAATTCAGCTTTGTGAAAGCAGGGAGTCTGCCTCCCAGGTCCCAGCACAGTCTAACTACTGTCAGATAATATGAAAATAGGAGAACAACCACAACTAATGACAGGTGTTACACTACAGCCGGAAAGAAAAAAAAATCAAACCAGGTGGGGAGACAGGGGGAGCAGGGAGGACATCCTGGTTCTGCAGGCACCGACCAATCTGTAAGTCTCATTGGGTGTATTCAATTCAAGGATATAATCTAAATTTATGGACAAAATACAAACAGCTCTTTAAGTTGGCCTAATAATTGTAAGTAGCTTTGAAATGTTAATAAACAGGGATACCTTGATTTATTCACATCTTGCTTTCTCGTTGGCTTGGCTGTAGAAGGTTATGAGCCCCACAGAGGTGACTCTCTGATAGACGAAAGGAAAGTGAAAGCATATACATCTTTAAGCACCTGTGGTACCGAGCAGTCAGGATTAACCAGAGAAAAGACTCCAGGCTGAATTCTGGCAAAAATCTTTATATACTTCTTTATTGGTGAAAAGTAACAAAACAAGCAAACTTGGCTGTTTCATGCTGTTCACCAAAACAAATATGGAAATTATTTATTTATTTAGAAAGTCTTCTATACCAATATTAGTGAGGACATCATATCGGTTTACAACGAACTAGTAGCAACCTCGTCCAACCTTGCTTTGTCCTGTTCATTTCGTCCAGGGTCTTCTGTGTGTCTTCATCCACCTTTGGCCTGACTTCTAGATTCTAACCTCCTGCTTGGACTTGACCATGATTACCTGCCACCTGGACCTGACCTCTTGCTTGGACCTGACCATGATTGCCTACCATCTGGACCTGAACATTATTGCCTAGTGCCTGGACCTTACCTCCTGCCTGGAACTGATCACCCTTGCCTGCTGCCTACCCTGACCTTGGCCTCTCTCTGACTCCTTTAGCCAGCTGCCTGCCTTGACCCTGGCATGCTATTGAACTCTATTTACCACCTTAGGAACCTGCCTAAGTCCTGCTGGCCACCAGATCCCAAGAGCTCAACCTGTGGGCGAGGCGGCTGGTATAAGTGAAGCTCCAGACTGTCCTGCTACCAGGTGTGTCTGGCAGCTGCTGGCATAGGACTTGTAAGTTCCCCTACGAGGCTGCATCAACTATGCCGTAGCATAAAGTACTCACACCCACAATACATAATGGCTATTGGGAGCCAGTGAAAGGAAAGAGAATGGAGGTGATGTGATCATGTAATTTGGTACCTGTAAGGACTCATCAGCAGCATTCTAGATGATTTGTATAGATCTTAATACGTAAGGCGGGAATCTGGTGTAAAGACAATTACAATAATTCAGGCAGTCCAAAAATCATCAGGGTTAAGAAACGGGTGGTGACACAACATACGGAGCTTTGCGAATGAGGCTCTAACCACAGATTTGATATGGGGTTGCATTGAAAGAGTGGGGTCAATGGTAATACTAAAACTATGTACTTGAATTGAAATCTTAATTTGGTGCCCTTTGAATGAGATAGTGGGGATGCTATTGAGAGGAAGTTGAGAAAGAACAATAACTTCAGTTTTATCTATGTTAAGTGACGTCTTTTATGTGGTAACTAGGAATATATTGATGAAAGGCATAGAGAAGCAAACAGAGTGCTTAAAGACCAGGTGGATTTCAGTGGAATAAAAAATTGGACATCATCTGTGTAAAGTTTGTAATGAACCCCAAGATTTGACAACAGGCAGCAGATAGGGTGAGGCTCTATCACACACATATATGTACATACAAATATGCATTAACTGGCTCTCTGACACTCATACACACACAGGCTCTATCTCACTCTCATACATTCTTCCTCTTTCAGTTACTTGTACACAGATACACACACACACACACACACACACACACACGCACATACATATACTTTCAGTCACACCTACATATGCTTTTACTCACCTTCCTCTCCAAAAAGCACATAGGGCAGCAGGAGCAGCAGCCTCCTCCTTCAGCCCCCATGGCCCATGGAACTCTTCCTCTTTTTTTTTCAAGCCACCAGGGCTGACAATGCTCTGTCTCCAGCTCCTGTCCACATGCGGTTCCATGGCTTCTTCTGATCTTGACTGCACTGGTGTGGAGAAAAAAGGAATGGTACCCAACTGTTGCTCCTCTTCCTGACTGCGTGGGACGGGCATGATTGCTGCTCCTCCTTCTGATCATGCAAGGCCCTGCTCCTTCTCTTGAACGCAGGGAGGCTAGGCTGCTCTTCCTCATCTGATCACACTGTTGGCCAGCTCCTAAGCCTCCTGCTCCTTACTAGGGATGGACATTTAGGAGAAACGAAATAGGAAATTAGACAAAATTTCCTATGTTGTTTCATTTCATTATCAAAGCGAAACAATTGAAAATCCAACAAAATTTCATTGCTTGTCATGTTTCATTTTGAAAAGCAAAATTGATCCATCGGGCCTAGGCCCAAGCCTGAAGCTGGGGCCTCACCTAGGGAATAGGCTGAGACCCAAATCAAGGGCCTCGGCCTATGCTAGAGCATGATGCTGGAGCCTGGGATAGGCGTAAGACATGGCCCAACACATGAACCATGGCCTAGCACCTGAGCATAATAATGCTGGGGTCTCGGCCGAGGCCAGGCCTAATGCCAGGGCCTTGACCTAGACCCATACAGATTTTTAAAAAAACTTACCTGCTGCGGGGAGCCAAACCAGGTCCAGCATTGGGACTGGCCTGGGCTTCGGCCTAGGCTGAGACACAAGGGTCGGGACCTGGCCTCGAGGTTGGGTCCTGGCATTGAGAATGGGCATGGGCCAAAGCCCCAGAATCAGCACCCTTTCTCCAGACTGGATTACAGTGCCAGGCCTGGGCCCTGGCCCAGGCCCAGGCATCAGATGCAGGCCTTAAAGCCTGGCCTTGCACATGGTGTAGGCTGAGATTGCGGCCTACACCGCTTTGGGTGACAAATAGTCTTGCACCAGCCCTGCAGTTTACTATAGATTCTGGGTAGCTGAACATCTACCAAATTAGGATCAAGTAAATGTACATTCGAAGGATTTCATCAGTTCATGGGAAAATAAATAGCAGGGCATTGCTAGCACTTCCTTCACTCTTATTTCTGCTTAATCTACATTTCCCCATACTGAGAATCAGTTTAATTCAGACAGCTGTGAGTGCAGATGTCTTTTGGGTATAAAAAGACATTTTTTGATTGCATCCTTATAAACAGCAGTCTCATTACTATACCCTAACATCCTGCCACTGATTCCACTTCCTGTCAATTATTTATAAAGTCAAAACCACTGACACCAATTCTTTGTACTCTTCCATGATCAATTTTCATAATTATTTATATTTTTTTAATTTTTCTCATATATTAAAAATGGTTTTTTTTACTAATAAGCTAAGCATACCATGATTTAAATCTTTATAGTCTCCTCTGAATGTAAAGAATTCTTGGTTTTACACAAGCAGAACGTTAATAGAAATGCTTTAAAAGAAGAGGTTGTTTTTTTTCCGTGATGGCAGCTTGACATTGCATTTTGAGAGGTCAGTAACTTCCTTTTGCTATCTGAGATTTTTTCCCCCTCATTGAAATATATCAAAATATATCAGAAACAATAGAAAAATTGAATAGATTATTGGCCTTCAGAGGAGACTATCAAGATTAAAATCATGGGGTACTTAGCTTATTAGTAAAAAAAAACATATTAAATATATTACAAACATTTTTAAAAATATAAATAAAAATGAAAATTGTGTGATCATGGAAAAGTAAAAAAAACTGGTGTCAGTAGGTTTTGACTTTATAATTATAAGCATGCCACAGGCTAGATGGTTGAATTATTTATAAAGAACATGAAGGTGATTTACTCACAGGGCTAATTTAAATTTAAAGTGCTATACACAGCATGTAGAAAAACACTTCATTTAGTTGCATAGAACAATTATAATGATCACTTGCAGATAGAAGGTATTTTCTGTCTTTCTAAATGAATAGAAACAAATGTGTACGTACCATATTAAAAGATGAGAAACAATGTGTCATTACACTTGCAGCATGCAATCAGTTGTTCATTTTTCTGTGTATTTATGGGTTCTTTCAAATTTGCATCTTTGAAAAAATATTCTAGGCCAGACCACTGATCAGGGTACTAAAAGAGAACTTGAAAACTATTGAAGGACATATGACATATGAAATTGAAGAAAACACAAAGGTAATTAAATAGGGACAATGGTTTCCTCTCCCTTTGCCAGACATATCTTCCTGTAGCTGTAATTTTTGCCACGTGTCTCCATTAACTTTCCCACCTACTGCAAAGACATCAAGTCCTCCCCCATTCCTTTTACTTTACAGCTCTTTGCAGCTTTAAAAAACAAACACCTCCGCACCACCATTGAAATCGTACCTGAAAATCTGGTTTCTTTTGTGGACTTGTATACAACCACATTCCTTCCCCCAAGTGGTTTGCAAATCTGAATAATAAAACACATTTATATAATACATCACTACACATAGAAGGCCTGATTTTCAAAAGGATTTATGTGCAGAAACTCTGGTTTCTGTGTGGAAATCACTGTTTGAAAATCAGTTTGGGGTCTATGCACGTATAAGCATGCACAGAACACAACTGTGTGCAGACTTTTACCCAAATAGTAAATAGGCATTCTGGAGCATATAGTAGGGGCAGTAAAAGGATACACATATACTTTCAGTTTTCAAAATTATGCATGTAGGTATAACTTTGTACGTGCATGCCATGCCAGATTCTGTGCATACCTGTGAACTTTCAAAGTGGATTTTTGTGCACAGATCCCCTTTAAAAATGTGGGTCAAAATCTGCAGGTAAAAAGTACCCACATATTTTTGCCCTAGGCAAGCCATTGAAAATTACCCTCATAGAGGGTAGTGCTTTACACACAGAAATGGCCTTTTAGAAAAATACATGGCCAATATGCGCATTAGGGATGTGCATTAATTTAAAATGAATGCCTAATCCACAACGAATGACTCTAATACTTTTCATTCATGGGCCAATGAATAAGAATGGGCATTCTCATGAATGAAACATATGTCATTCGTTTACATTTCCCATAGAAAAGCATTCAAGTGCATTGTAAGGAATAGACCCTGTCCAAGACTGGTCATGTGGACGTTTCCATAGCAACCAACCTTTCAGGTAAACTTTAAAAGGAGAGTGCATATTTTATCGTGCATGTGTATCATTTAAAATATGCTTGCTAAACATATGTATGCAGCATTTACACACATATTTTAATAACATTTATTTATTTATATACCAACATTCAATCTGAGATATCACATCAGTTTACATTCAGATACTGTAGGTATTTCCCTATCCCCAGAGGGCTTACAATCTAAGTTTTGTACCTGAGGCAATGAAGGGTAAAGTGACTTGCCCAAGGTCACAAGGAGCAATAGTGGGACTCAAACACTGGTCTCCTGGTATATAATCCACTGTGCTAACCATTAGGCTATTCCTCCTCTCAATGATAACATGCTCACACAAGTGACCATGGAGGGAGGGAGAGAGAGAGAGAGAAAATGAATGAATGAATGACACTCTATATATCTCCCACTGTAAGAGGGGCAGCCGGCCGGCGCGCACATGTTATAAAATCGGGTGTACATTTGTGCGCGCCGGGTAGCATGCACAAATGTACCCCGCGCACGCTTCTTTAAAAATCTACCCCAGTGTCTCGATCAACATGAAAAGCAAAGGAGACTAACAAAGTAGCCTTGTTAGCTATTTCCAAGTCTTGTGAGGATTCCAAGATGTTTGATAGATCCAAAACAAGGTCTTGCAGTGGATTTCCCTCATCAGATTGGCCTTGAGGCAAAAAAAAAAGCCCTTGTAATTAATTACAGGAATAGCAGCAGTTGGTATCTTTAAGACTGATGATAAATAATTCTTGAAGAGATCCACTGGGTGCTATCAATTTTATAAGGGGAAAATTCAGAATTCTCAAGTTTAAATTTCTTAAAGAATTTTCAATATTTTCAATCTTCTTTACATTAACCAAATCAGTCTAAACCAGTCCAGTTTGGATTTTTTTCGACAGTGGAAATATGTGTTTCCAATACATCCAAGTTTCCTTTTTTTAGATTGAATTTGCTGTTCCATAGCTAATATACGCTGAAGAGTTTCTAAAGAAATCATTGTTAAAGAGGAAATGTTCTTATGTTCTTAAATGGCAGTCTTGAGAGAGACAGGAGAGCTCCAGAGGGTGTCCGTAGTATAATTACAGATTTAGATCTTACTACGGGTGTTTCTTGGATCAAAGCTCCCACTTTCCCTGAATTTACCTGCCCCAACACTTCAATGGGGACTAGGGTTGAGGCTCCAGATGGAAGGCCCGCCCATAGCAAACGAGCCTGTCAATGCAGTACTCGTCTCGGCAATAGGGGAAATCTCTTTTAGCAGGGAATTGGGGCCTTTTCCTTCTGCCTCAAGTAACTGCTCTAGCATCAGTCTCGGTTGGCCCACCTCCGACTGCCTAGGCAGTAACTCCTGATGTTCCAAAGGTTCCAGTTGGGGAGGGGATGGAGTATTCGGCGCGCCAGGGCTCAGCAAGATCTCCTCGGCCAGTGGTATGGGCGATCACTCCCCTGCACCTTCCGCAGCGGCACACGCTCCTGGCGATGATTCAGGCATCAGGGTGAAGAAGCTCTCAATTCGAGGCTGCTGTAAAGCCGGCAAGGGAGAATTAGAAACAGTCTCCCTTACCTAAGCTTTCATCTTCGTAAAAAGGAGAAACAAGCGAGAGGTAAGTTAAGGAACAGGAGCATTCTTCAGCACAGCTTCCTCAGACAGTGGACATCTTGTCTCCCCCACACAAATAATCTAAGAGGCAACACACACATAAGTCTGCTTTGAAAATTATCCCATCAAAACTACCCACACATTCTTCCATTTGCTTAAACATCCACGCAAATTGAAAAATTTCCTGGAATACTTTTCAAATTTGAATATTATGCACTTGAGTGAAATCTCCTCCCCAAACCTGCACCAGGGAATGTCTCCACTCAGTCCAGGTAAACTGAACTGCTAACATGACACACGTGCATAAGCATTCCCGGAGAACTAAGAGCAGGAAGATCTACTTTATCAGTTTAGCCTCTGACAGTTTTTGACACCCCCCCCCCCCCCTGTGCATAAGTTTGTTATTGTTTTTGTTTTACTGTAAACTCCTCTAAACTCCCCTAAGTTCATTTATGCTCCTTTAAGCTCCTTTATGCTCCTTTTTGTTTCTCTGTTAACTGTTACAATGTAAGCTGCCCCCAAGGCGACAGTTTTACTTCCTTGTACACCGGTGTGATATGTATATTATACAGGAACGTCGGTTTATAAAAACGAAAAATAAATAAATAAATAATTAAGTTTACCCGCAAAACAGGTGGGCAATATTGGGATAGCCCATTTATGCGCATAAATGACTGCAGAAATGACTGTGAAAATTAGCCAGGGGGTACTTTTATAATATATGCATAAGTTACACCGGCCTTCAAAGCAGATTTATGCACAGAAGTTCTCGGGCAAGGTGGGGAGGCACATTAGTGTAGCTTTATTAACGCCGGAAAACTAATGCCTGGATCTGAGGTGGAGCTAAAAGTAGCCAGACTACCCTGATGACATGAAAATGTGTTTAAAAAAAAAGTTACAGGGAAGAGAGAATCCGTTATAGGCAAATCTTACAGCTTTTAATATTTGCAAAAATTGAAGAATGTAGAGGAGCTGGTGGAATCCAGAAAAGGGGCCAAAGAATTCAAAAGTAGATTTCCATTTATTCTCTCCCCCCCCCCCCCCAATACAATTTTTTAATAAATATAACATTTAAAATCTCCAAAACAAATGGACCAGAGGATGAGTAAGTACAAGAGATGATGTAAAAAAGTTTGAAAATCTCTCGGAATACCAAACTGCTTGGTGATATCCCCAGTGGACCTTATATTTTACTGAACAGAATTCTGGAACCATATAGTATTGTCAAAGGACATAGAACCACTTATTTCAGCTAAACACTTAGTGCTGTCATGCTGCTGTGACATAAAATGGCACTAAAGCACAGATGAGTGGCTGTCTTAGTCTACATATATGGTACATTTTAAGACATATCCTGAAAATGCATCCAGGTACTATTTAGAATGAAAAAATTCTGCTTTAACCCTTCACAATCTGATACAAATACTCTGATCGGAACACAGAGGCCGATATTCTAAAAAGGCTGAGCTCATTTATCCCTCTAAGGCCTGGATTTTCTAAGGCAAAAAATACAACAAGGGGACAACCTTATATCGTGGAAGGAATTTTATTAAAAAGCCCGACTCCGGCCGAGTTTTGCCAAACAAGGCTGCATCAAGGGCTAAAAGTTTAAAAGTAAACATTTTGTTAAAATAACATACAAATTGTCTGTTAAATACAAAACAACATGTATATAACTTGATTAAAAAATACATAGGGGGTAATTTTCATAAGGATTTACACGTGTAAATGTAACTGCTATCGTAGCAATTTTCAAAAGCCATTTACTTGAGTAAAGGACACTTACGTGAGCAAATCCTATGGACAATTCATGGCATATATTGTAGCAATTTTCAAAAACCCACTTACACGAGTAAAGTGCATTTACTCGAGTAAAATCCAGTTTTAAGTGAGTAAATGCTTTTTAAAATCAGGCCCATAGAGTTCATATTACCTCAAACCACAGTTGTTGATTATATGAAACTACATATCCTATGTAGTAAAAAAGGACGGCAAACCAGACCTAAATATACATAATCAAATAAAGTAAACAATAAATATAAACACATTTTGAAATAATGATATCACTTTATATTTATTTCCTGCCTTATCTTCTTTCCAGCTTGTTGCAAGCTTCCAAGTTCTCTTACCCTGTTGATTGTAACTTCGACTCATTCCTACCTATTGTTTACCTTTCGTTTACTTGAATTGTTACCCCAGTTATATTCTTGTTAATTGTAAACCGATCCGATATGGTTATTTACTATGAAGGTCGGTATATAAAACTGTTAAATAAATAAATAAATAAATAAATAAATGTCACTCGGGATCATCAAAGGTCCATCTGAATACAGCCACAAACTGAGCCAATTCCTTCAACAAGGAATCTGAGCATTCCCACAGGGGAGAAGCCCAGGCCAGCACCTTCCCTTCTAGGTGGGATAGGATGAACGTGACTTTTGTCAACTTGTTCTGGAAGACAGAAGGCTGCAGAGCAAATTACATATAGCATTGGTTAATGAACCCTCTGCAGAGCCTGGAGTCGCCGTTGAAGCGTGAGGGTGCTGGAAGTGCCAACAAGGCTCGAGGTATCGATGAAGGTGGCTGTGGATGAGGAGGAGCCAGAAGAGGAACAGGATTATTCGTAAGGGCATCAAGCTGGCCATGAAGATGATCCATAGAGGAGTCCAGTGCCTCAAACTGCTGCTGTTCTTGTACCTTGGAGGCCAGGCCTGGAATGGCCTGGAGGGCATGCGGCTCCACCGAGTCCATGGCCTTTGCAACCTGTTGCGTCAGAGGTGGACCCTTGGGCCGAGGTGGGGTTGACGCATCCCATAGGTAGGTACCTATGGGTCCCCACCTTTGGCAGGTGGAGTGGGCTAAAGTTAGAGGCTGCTAGAGCTTCACCTATACCAGCCCTCGTTCTCCTCAGGTTGAGCCTTTGGGTGCCAGGGCCGGCAGGACTTAGGTGGGCCTCGAGGTTAGTTAGTAAAGAGAAGTGGTTCAGCCCAGAGACAGCAGCCAATAGGTGACGTAGTCCTACCCTGGACTGGGTTCGGTACAGAAACCCAGGCGCCAAAGGATCAGAAGGTAACTGGAGGCACTCAAGCAAAGAAAGGCCGGAGCCTTGTAAGTCCACATCCAGGGGATAGGTGAGAGGAGGTGTCACTGACAGGCTAGGAACAGAGCCGGCAGCAAGCAAAGGTCATAGCAAGAAACGTAGAACTCTGGACACAGAGAGGTCTGTAGGGTAGTCAATCAAGGCAATGGTCAGGGCACGGAGAAGGCAGGTGTAGTAAGGCAAAGCTGTGGTCAGGGCATGGAGAAGGCAGGTGTAGTCGGGCAAAGTTGTGGTCAGGGCACGGAGAAGGCAGGCATAGTCAAGCATGGCTAAGGTCCGGGGCTGGAGAGAGGCTGAAGAGTAGTCAAACAAAAAAGAGTTGAAATCCAAAGAGTCAGTCCAACACATAGACGAGACAGGAACGAGGAAAACAGGAACCGGGAACCACAGGAATCAGGAACACGAAATAGAAAGGATTCTCTATCAGCAACGAGTACTCGGAGTACAAGGAGACCTGTTGCAAAGGCAACGCTATGGAGCGAGACCTGAGCTTATATACACTGATGTCAGCATCTGGGGCTGTGGCCATGATCCCGCCGCGGGCCCTTTAAAAGAACTAGTGATGTGTGCGTGCCTAGGGAGGGGCGCAGCGCCGATGGCGGCGACTCTCCAGGGGCCACATGGAGAGGCCCGACGAGTAAGGACATCTTGGCTGGCAACACTGGGGACCATGGCAGAGCCGGAAGCACCGGAGGCGACCCGAGGTTGGAGCTGGCGGCCCACCGCTGCCAGTGAAGAGGAACCAGGAACTGGAGTCCATGTGAGAAGGTGAGAGGGCCATGCCACGGGTCTGCCGTGGGCGGCACGCGTAACACATTGTCTCCTTTCAGTCTTATAATACCACCTCTGACTTTCCTCTTTTCTCTGATATATCTGAAAAATGTTTTCTTACCTTGCTTTACCTCTTCCATTCAAGCTTTTGCCATCCTGATTTCTTTTTTTGTCTCTTTGATCTTCACCAAATCTTGCCTCTTTTTGTGTTCCTTTGTACTTTTCGAATGCTGATATTTTTGCTTTTATTTTTTTAGCCACCTTTTTAGAGAACCATATTGGCTTCCTAATGGTGCTTTGTAGAGATGTGAATCGGAACCGGAATCGGTTCCGATTCCGGTTCCGATTCACATGTAGTTTTTTTTTCATAGGACCAGATCGCGGTTTTGTTTATCGGCTGCGCCCGAGCCAATAAACAAAAAACCCACCCCGACCCTTTAAAACTAATACTTTAGCTTCCCCCACCCTCCCAAAAACATTTTACAGGTACCTGGTGGTCCAGTGGGGGTCCCTGGAGCGATCTCCCGCTCCTGGGCCGTCGGCTGCCACTAATCAAAATGGTGCCAATGGCCCTTTGCCCTTACCATGTGACAGGGTATCCGTGCCATTGGCCGGACCCTGTCACATAGTAGGAGCACTGGATGGCCCGCGCCATCTTGTGCTCTTACCATGTGACAGGGGCTGACCAATGGCATCGGTAGCCCCTGTGACATAGTAAGGGCAAAGGCTATCTGTGCCATTTTGATTACTGGCAGCCGATGGCCCAAGTGCAGGAGATCGCTCCCGGACCCCTGCTGGACCACCAGGGGCTTTTGGAAAGTCTTGGGGGTCCCCCCTGACCCCCACAAGACTTGCCAAAAGTTCAGCGGGGGTTCGGGAGCGACCTCCTGCACTCGGACCGTCGGCTGCCAGTATTCAAAATGGCACCAATAGCCTTTGCCCTTACTGTGTCACAGGGGCTACTGGTGCCATTGGTCAGCCCCTGCCACATGGTAGGAGCACAAGATGGCGCCGGCCATCCAGTGCTCCTACCATGTAACAGGGTCCGGCGAATGGCACGGATACCCTGTCACATGGTAAGGGCAAAGGGCCATCGGCGCCATTTTGATTAGTGGCAGCCGACGGCCCGGGAGCGGGAGATCGCTCCAGGGACCCCCACTGGACTACCAGATACCTGTAAAAAGATTTTTTGGGGGTCGGGAGGGTGGGGGAAGCTAAGGTATTAGTTTTAAAGGGTCGGGGTGGGTTTAGGGGTTATTTTTGTGTGCCGTTTTTCCTGCCCTCCCCCAAAACGATAAGAGAACCCCCACGATCAATATCGTGGGGTTTTCCTATCGTTTTGGGGGAGCCCCCGATTTCTGACGATTTTGAAAATATCGTCCGATATTTTCAATCATCCAAAGCCCGATTCACATCCCTAGTGCTTTGGAAAACTTTTGCCACTGCTGGTACCCCTTTGTCCCTGCATTAGGTTATTCATGCCACTTTTCTTGCCACTTTGCCACAATCTAGGTGCCTTGGAGTACTTTACTCCTTCTGATGAGATCATCACACAAGTTTCATTAGAACTGATGAGAAAATCTCAATTTTAGTGCCCCAAATAGGCTTCACTGCTTCCTCCATTGACTTTAATGATAAAGAAATGAAACAAAACAATTTTTTTTTTCATTTGAAATTACTGAACGAAATGGAAGTGGCCTACAAAACAATTGAACAAACCAAAAGGAAAATTTTTCATTTGTACATCCGTAGTTCAGACTACGTAGTGTAAGCTGCCCTTCCTCTACCTTACCTTCACAGGAGCTTTTACATTCCCTTATGGGCAAGTAAAAAAACCTTAGAAGTAGGAGAAATTGCTTAAGTTCAAATTTTCTCTATCCATCAGATATTTTTTGAACATATCACTAGGAATTATACTAGGGGGTCTTGGGAAAATTGAAGAGCTTCAAATTAAGATGTCTAGACGTATTTTCCAGCATTTCCAGCTTTAAATGTACAGTCATATTATCTTTTATAAGTGTATTTGCATCTTGCGGAAGTTATTTGAAGTTGTAATTCCTCTAACAAAGTGGTCTCCCACACTGATACTTTCAAAATGTTGGCTTTTTATGCAGGTCTTCTCTCAGGTTTGATATCCTTGGGGCCTGTGACTCATATCCGGGTATGATCAGTAGTGCAATCTTGGATTCGTTAGTTGGACATATGTAATGATTCTAGGGCTAATACTGTATTTAGATTAGACTATTTTATAATCTATTTTTATATTTATTTAAATATTTTATAGTTTTTATTGTGTTACTTTTGTCATTGTAGAAGTATATTATTCATTATATTGGACAGTATTATATTGACTACTACTTGTATTGCTGTAATCCCCTTTGATCT
This sequence comes from Rhinatrema bivittatum, assembly GCF_901001135.1. NCBI lineage: Eukaryota > Metazoa > Chordata > Amphibia > Gymnophiona > Rhinatrematidae > Rhinatrema > Rhinatrema bivittatum. The sequence goes on along the minus strand of NC_042616.1, from coordinate 257,001,604 downwards.
CCTGTAGGAAAAGAATGCAAAACCTGTTCAATAAATGAAATCCAATCAACCAGAGTAGACTCACACAAGCAGCCAGAATAAGAGTTAGATGATATAGCATGGAGAGTTTGCTGCAAGCCCTCATGGAAAGCCAACAATAATTATAAATGCTATGTAGTCATGGTGGGCTTGGAGTCACAACAGACTACCCTAACCCAGCTAGCCTGAAGCATGCATACCTCAGGCTCAGGCAGATCCGGATTTAAGCATAGGCAAAATAGGCAACTGACTCCAGCACCAAATTTTAATAGATGCCAGAGCATTGCCTGCTCTCATGCATCTATCTAGACCTGCATTTAAGCTGCAGCAATCTTCCACACAGCTCCTGCAGTAGCAGCAACATTTTAAAAAGGAAAAATAGCATGGGGCCTCCAGCCTTGCATCATGCTCTCAAGGACTGCATTGCCCCACCCTTGCATGGGTTTTCTTCATAACAGGAAGTCCATGTGAGTGGAAGGAGCAAAGCACTGTAGGGCCTTGACAGCATGGCAAAAAGCTGGAGGTTCCGCAATACATTTCCTTTATAAAATGTTGCTGCTACTTCAGTGGCTGGAGTGGAGGAGCGCCACAGCTCAGAAGTAAGAGGGAGGACCAGAGAGGAGAGGAAATGGGGGCAATCTTGGATCCCTCGCCCTTTCTCCTTCCACCCAAAGATACAGTAGCCAGACAGAACATTACTTTGTCCTCATAAACAACCTACCATACTGCATCATACTGCATGACTAAAGGGGATCCACTCTAGAAATGGTGGGATAGCCCTTTGGTTCCTGGATTGTTTTGAAATCAAATTTTAAAATTAGTTCACAGCCAATTGTTAGGAGGCCACTTGAGCCCAAAGAAAATATGTGGAAATATTATCCATTACTATGGGCCAGGAATCTATTAATAGGTTAAAACTGGAAATCCCACCCTACATGTCAACCTACCTCCTCACAGAGACCCAGGATCACCACGTTAGTCCCTTTCCCCATTATTGAGACCCCTTTCAACAGGATTGTTATGGACTTGTAGGCTCACTGGAGAAATCATCTTGGGGCTACCAGTATATTCTTGTAATTATGGACTAAATCATGTGGTACCCCGATATAATTTCTCTGCATGATATTTATTTATTTATTTATGTATTTATTTATCGCGTTTTATATACCGCCATTCGGTTATAAGCAACAAGACTACTATTAAAATCTTAATTGAAGCCATTTTCCACATAGAGTTACCAAGGGAAATCCTAAATGTCCAGGGAATCCCTTTATTTTGAAATTGATGCAGCAGCCCTTACCAGCAATCCCTTCATAACCATGACCATAGGCAATGGTCTTCACATTATTATCATTCTTGACTTTTACGCAGCTATAGACACAGTTTGTCACCATCTACTGCTTCACACTCAATCCGTACTTAGCTTTTGCTGCTCCATTCTATCTTGGTTCTTTTCTTACCTCTCTCACTGCACTTTTCATATATCCTCAGTTGGATTTTTTAAATATATATATTTGTTTATATATTTCATTTTTAGCCTCCTCCACTGCTATACCACTATCAGGCAGTGTGCCATATAGTTCTGTCCTGGGCCCTCTTTTCTCTCTACACTTGTTTCCTTGGTGTTCTGGTCTCCTCCCATGGATTTCAGTAAAATCTTTATGCTGATTACCCCCAATCTACCACTTTATACCATGAAGTTCACCAAGAATCCAGTCCCAAATTTCAGCCTGCTTGTCTGACACTATGGGCTAGATTTTAAAAGCCCTGCGTGCGTAAATCCTCCTGGATTTATGCGCGCAGGGCACTCAAGCACCGGCACGCCTATTTTGCATAGGCCGCCGGCGCGCACAAAGTCCCGGGACGCGCGTAAGTCCCGGGGCTTCGTAAAAGCGGCAGGAGGGGGCGTGTCCAGGGCGTGTCCGTGGTGGGTCTGGGGGCGTGGCAACGGTTCGGGCTTCAAGCAGGCGTAACTTGCCCAACAAAGGTAGGGGGAGGACTTAGATAGGGCTGGGGGGAGGGGTTGATAGGGGAAGGGAGGGGAAGGTGGGGGGACACGGAAGGAAAGTTCCCTCCGAGGCCAATCCGATTTCGGAGCGGCCTGGGAGGGAACGGAGGCAGGCTGCCAATTTTGCGCAGCCTTGCGCGCACTGACCCCGGATTTTATAAGATACGTGCGGCTACGCGCGTATCTTATAAAATTTGGTGTACTTTTGTTCACGCGCACGTATGTTTTTAAGATCTACCTCTATGGCTTGTTTGTCATTTTGTTATCTTAAACTTAACATAGCAAAAGCAGAACATTTTATTTTTCTTCAAACCTACTTGTCCCTCTATCCTATTTTCTATCTCTTTAGATAGAACTGTCATCTTCCCAGTTCTCTCATCTCACAGCCTTGGAGTCATCTTTGACTCCTGTCTCTTCTTCTCTACACACATTCAATATGCTAAGAACATAGCATATGCCTGCTAGATCAGATCAAGGTCCATCAAACACAGTCACAAATACATGGTAGATCCCAAAAGTTAGACCCATATCTTGTTACTCACTCTCAGGGATAGCAATAACGTTCCCTAGTCTGCCTGACTAATAGGGGCGGATTTTAAAAGCCCTGCTCGCGTAAATCCGCCCGGATTTACGTGAGCAGGGCCTTGTGCGCCGGTGCGCCTATTTTGCATAGGCTGCCGGCGCGCGCAGAGCCCCGGGACGCGCGTAGGTCCCGGGGTTTTTTGAAGGGGCGTGTTGGGGGAGTGTCAGGGGCGGGACCAGATGACGTGGCATTTCGGGGGCGGGACGTGGCATTTCGGGGGCGGGACCGGGGGTGTGGCCCGGGGGCATGGTCCAGGCCTCCGGACCAGCCCCCGGGTCGGAAGACGGCGCGCCAGCAGTCTGCTGGCGCACGTAGATTTACGTCTGCTTCTCACAGGCGTAAATCTAGGGACAAAGGTAAGGGGGGTGGGGTTTAGATAGGGCCGGGGAGGTGGGTTAGGTAGGGGAAGGGAGGGGAAGGTGAGGGGAGGGAACGGAGGCAGGCTGCGCGGCTCGGCGCGCGCAGGCTGCCCAAAATCGGTAGCCTTGCGCGCGCCGATCCAGGATTTTAGAGGATATGCGCGGCTATGCGCGTATCTTATAAAATCCAGCGTACTTTTGTTTGCGCCTGCTGCGCAAACAAAAGTACACGATCACGCTTTTTTAAAAAATCTATGTTTTATGGAATTTTCCTCCAGGAACTTGTCCAAACCTCACTCCTATGCTAGTGGCAACAGATTTCATAGCTTCATTTTATGTTCAGTGAAAAATTAATTCCTACAATTTGTTTTAAATCTGCTGGTTATTAGTTTCCTCGAGTGTCCCCATGCTTTAGTACTATTTGAAAGGGTAAAAAGCCAGCCTTTATTTACCTGTTCCACCCCACTTGTAATTTTTATAAACTTCTATCATATCTCTTCTCAGCTGTCTCTTTTCCAAGCTGAAGAGCTCAAAACTGGATAGCCTCCCTTCAGAAGGGAACTGTTCCATCTCCTTTACAGTTCTTAATGCCCTGCTCTGCACCTTTTTTTTTTTTTATAGTTCCACTAAGCCAAATGCTCCAGGGCTCCAACAAGCACTGCTAAAACTTGCTATTTCTTTCTGAACACTACCAAAATCCTTATACATTCTCTCACTTCTCAGATTACTACAGCCTACCCTCACAGGTCTACCACTGAAGACTTCTCTCTCTACTAGTCTATTCAGAATTCAGCTGCATGACTTATCTTCCTCCAGTGTCGCTGCAACCACGTAAACTACTCTTTTCAGTTAACAACACCGGATCCTACTCTGCTTCAATATATGAATCAAGCTTCTCTTGCTCATCTACAAGTACATTCATGCCGCCATTCTCCATTGTGTCTCCTTTCTTATCTTTCCCTAAAACCCTTCTCGGTAGCTCCATTCATTGAGCAACTCGCATTTATCTATGCCCTTTTGCTCTATTAGCATCTCACACTTCTGTGCTTTCCATCTTGCTACACTGTATGCCTGGAATACATTTATTGAGTTGGTGACAGCCTGAAAACCCACCTCTTTGAAATCTTAAACCCTAGTTCTCCATGTTAATAACCTCGTTGATTTCAACTATTTTTCTATAATAAAAAAAAAAATATCACTAAGCCTCTTATTTATAGGGTGGAGCATTCGTTTGAAACAAAATAGGAAACATCAACATTTCCTATTGCTTTTCATTTTGTTTTCAAAATGGAACAAAAGAAAAACCAACAGAATTTTGTTTCATTTGAAAAAAAAAAAAAAAAAGCTGTGAAAAAACCTTCCGTTACTACCCCGAGTTTCCCCAATGCTTCCCTGAGGCTTCCCTGGGGCCTTACCCAAGGCTTCTCTGGGGTCTCTTGAAGCTTCCTGGAGCATTCCTAAGACCTCCTCATGGCCTTTCTGAGACTTCCCCTGGGGCCCCTCTGAGGCTTCCCTGGGTTTCCCTCCAAAAATCCTACCTGGCCGGTCCCAAGCCCAGGGCCCCTTCAATTCTCCCAATAAAATATTTTGCTGGACCTGGGCCTCTCTGATGCTTCCTCCTTTTTGGAAAAAAGGGTCCTGGCTCCAGCCGGTCCCTTCTTCGCCCCTTTCTCTGGGATTCCTATTACTGAAAAGAGCAGGAAGTATTCCCATTCGCTTCCTATCCCTCAGATGATCCTATAAAATGGTGCCTGCTGGCTCTCAGCCAACACTAAAGAAGGTACCCGCTTAAATATCAGCATAATATCATCTTGAATGGTTTCATTTGTCTCCGCCTAGAGAGCAGTGCTGGTTACAACACGGACGCCACAGAAAGTTTGGGACTATACAGAGAAAATATTTTTTTTAAAAATCATTTTGAAAAAAATCACATATATGGAGGTGGCAGGAGGTTAATGATTATAACCATCATGATATTGGTGCGGGGACACCTACACTCTATATGAAACCTTCTGCTCTTCCTAAAAAATATTTTTTCAGATAAAATTTGTTAAAAGTATTAAGTTTTATTGAAAATGTATTCATACCTACTTTGGAGTGTAGGTGTTGAAATTGAAAGTTTATCATTGAAAAAAATGTTTTCAAAATGGATAGATAAAATTCAACAAAAAATTGTTTCCATAGCGATAGAGCAATACAATTTTGAAGCAACATCCAAGGGGCAGAAGGTGAGTAGGCTTCCCTTCTGCTCCTTGCAGTAATAGGACTGGCCCGGCCCCCACTTACCCCAATGTAAGGGCATTAATGTTGCCCCTGTCCTGGCACCATTTTCAGTGGGGGCAGGAAGAGGTTCAGAGAAGCCCCATTCACTATTTTTTTTTGGGGGGGAGGATTAATATTTATTTTGGTTCAGCAAATGACCTGAACCAAAATAAACATTAAATGAACCAGAACCCTCAAAAAATGGAACAAGATTTTTGGGGCTGGACATCCCTACTTATTTATCATGTGTATGTGTCTTGACTAAAGTGTAATATCTGCAGAGAAAGGACTATATTATATAATGTATATATAATCTGTCAAATTTGCATAAGGAAAGTTGGATAGTATTTTTGTGTACATTTAAGGGGATATGACTAACCTGTTTGTGTTTTGAGCTTGGTGCTACAGAAAAGTCTGTAATGTCAGTCTTTTCCTAGAACCCTGGTATTGGGTTACTTGATAACATCTAGTCCTATTAAATTGGGCTAGATGGTACCAATGTATAAAGAATGATCTTAGCATGTGCAATACAATTGAATAGGATGTGGTATCTCAACATATGCAGTGCTGACCAGCTGCCTTTGATGGGGTAACATTTAAAAAAAATGTCAGTAGCGATACTTAATAGGATGAATAAATGAGAAAAAAATGCCACATAGTCAGAGTGACAAAGTTGTGGGCACACATGCAACCCCACCTTCCTGTCATTCTATTTGCAGAACAGCTTGGTGCACAATTCATCTTTCTTCTCAATCTGTAAACAAGCAAAACACCTCTTTCTTTCCAGTTATGCAATCACTCACATCTAATGCAACATGAGCTCCTTTTCTTCATATGAAACAACTCATGAGCAATAAAGAGTGCCAAAAGATTTAGCTAAAAATGAACATGAGATCAGGAATAATACAGTGCAGAAAAGAACAATTTTTGCCTTTTTTCTCTTTATACCCTTTAACTTTCATCCTGATCCCCAGATAGCATGTTCATGGCGCACCCTTAGCACCATTCATTAGTTGTCAGGGACCACCAAGGTAGCACCCTCCCTCTTATTAGTCCCTCTGTGGCAGGCTCTTCTACTGACTTAAAGAGAACTTCTGCGCCTGGAAATCTTGTCGTACTGCACTTTGGCAGAATAGACTCCACTTAGTCAGTGTATTACCTTTTTAGCACAGTTCCTCTTCTTTCTCTCTGTAGTACAATTTTTAATTTGTACAGTGATTAAGAAATGCTGATAAATAAATAACTAAATGGTACCATACTGGCACCTGGCTATGCTGACTAGAAATAAAAATATAAGTCTGTAAGATATGGTATAGTAGGTCAGACCAAGGTCCAGCAAGCCCAGCATCCTGTCCCGAACAGGCAGTTCAGGTGACAAGTACCCAGCAGATCCCAAAAAATAGAACTATTTCTTGTTGCCCACTCCCAGGGATAAATTATTTTTTTCCTCAGTTCTACCTGGCTAATATCTTTTTGTGCACTTTTCCTCCAGGAACTTGTTGCTTTGACCACATCTTCTGGCAACACATTCCACCGCTTGATTGTGTGGCTGAGTGAACAAATAATTTCTATGATTTATTTTAAATCTGCTGGTTGTTAGTTTCAGAGTTTCCCCTTGTTTCATTATTATTTGAAAAGAGAAATAACTTATCTCCCACTTAGCCTTTACACTCCACTCATAATTTTATAAATATCTACCATATCCCCTTTCAGTCATCTCTTTTCCAAACTAAAGAGCTCTACTCCATTTAGTCTTTCTTCATAATGGAGGAGTTCCATCCTTTTCTAGTTCCACTATCTTTTTTGAAATGAGACAACCAGAACTTCACACAGTATTTAAGGTGTGGTCTCACCATGGATCAGTACAGAGGCATTTTGATATTCTGTTTTATTCTTTATTCCATTTGAAATGATCCCTAAGATTCTATTTTATTTTTTGACCGTCGTCAATGTGGGTTGAGCCGAAGATTTCAAAGTATAGTCCACAAGAACTCCAGGATTCTTTTCCTGGATATTGACTCTTACCCATTAAGCCATGCCTATCTTATGACCAGCAATTCTGTTTTTAAAATTAACTTCTACCATGTTACCCGGACAAAGCAGTATACTCCTCTCTCTCTTAGAATTGTAATAGACCACTGGGTAGATTTTCAGGTTTCTCCTGAACACTTTAACTGGAACTTTGGGCAAAAGCTTTCTTCCAACCCTTGGGAATCTCCTGCTCCTCTTGTAGGGCCAGTGCTTCAATTAGGTGAACTAGGTGATCGCCTAGAGCTTCAAACTTTTGGGGGGTTGCAGAATCCCACCAATGCAAAGCTTGGAGTTGCAGGAGGAACCCATCCTGCCAGTGGCTAAAGAAGAGGACAAGGTCGGGGGGCAAGGCCACTAGCAAAGCTCCCTGCAACCCTCCTCATTATTTATCTTGCTCCATTGTGTAAGATATTTGCAAGTCTAGGCATAAACTATAAAGTTTATGCCAATGCTATCCAATTTTTCACTCAGTTTCACTCTTCTTGGTCTGAAACGTTTGATTCAGAGACCCTATGTATTAATTCTGTAAATCAGTGGATGTTTCACAACAAACTTTGCTGAATGTTGAAAAAGCAGAAATGATCATTCTCACCAAATCCTCTTTAACCAGTACTCCTGCTGCATTTCAATTTGCCAATCACAGCATTCCAATCATCCTCAAAGTTCAAAATGTGGGTGTTATCATTGATACTAACCTTTTAATGTGTGCACAGATTAAATCCTTAGTAAAAAAAAAAAATCTTGTTTTATAAATCATGGATGCTCAGAGGATCTTCTGGAACCACAAGATTTTCGCACAGTCCTACAAGCACTTGTGCTTACAAGTTTAGATTTCTGCAGCTCCTTGAATGTAGGTCCTTTTAGTCAAGATCATTCATGCATTGCAGATCATCCTGAATACCGACTGCAAGGATGAGTGATCATATATCCCCTATTTATTTAAAAATATTAGCATTCTTCTACTGGTTGTCTATTCGTTGGTGGGTTCTATTTAAGCTTTTACACAATGAGCCAGGTTCATGGATTAATGCAGTGTTCTGTATTTATAACCCGCCATGTAGTCTAAGATCAGAAAAGAAAACTCTCTTGGAGATGCCTTCTTTCAAATTGGTGCAGAGACAGAGCTTTTTCAGTGGCAGGACAGCTACTGTAGAACTCTTTGCCTGAGCAGTTATACTCTATAGCTTGCTCAAAGTCTTTAATAAAGGCTTTATTTTTATTTATTCAAGAATTTGGAGAAGAGACAGTTAGTTAAGGTGTTATTATTAGGTGTATTGCTGAAAGATTTGTTTTTCTAGTACGTCCACATCCCACGCAATGCAGGCTGTCTTTGTTGTTGGATTTTTTTGGTAGAGTTTCTGTAAATTTTATGTCTTTATGAAGACTTTGTATGGTGTTTTTTTTCCCCCACTGAACTCTACCTCAGTCAGTTTGTATAAAGTGCTGACAATAAATTCTTTTAAATAAAATAAACAAACAAGTGGCTGTAGAGCAGGTTGAGGCCTGAGACTCCTAGAAGAGGCCCATCTCATAGCAGCTGAAGAATGCAGGAGGAGACTTTGAGTTTCCACATTAGGAGGGGGAAAAGAAAGGGAAATGAATGCTGCTGTGTAAGCGTGAAGAAATGAAGAGGGACAGGGTACCGGGGAGGTGTGGTGGTGGTGAGAGAAAGAGAGAAAGAGCTGGGTGGGTGAAGGATGGTAAGAGAGTGTGGGGGTTAGTGGGTTAGCAAGAGTATACTGGATGGGTTATGGTGTGGCGAGAGAGAGAGAGAGTTTATATACTAAAATGGGGAAGGGTGGAAGAGAGTGCTGAGCAGGTGGCAGGGTAGAAGAAGTGAGAAGATGCTGAGCAGGTTTGTGGGTTGAGAGATAGAGGGTGCTGGATGGACGAGAATGGAGTGAAGAGAGAGAAGATGCCGGCACTGTGGAAAGAGGGCAAAGAAATTGGAGTGATGCCGATGTGTTAGACATGGAGTGGAGGGGCGAGGGAGGAAAATGTTGTAGGGGAGAAGAGATGAATTGATGCTGGGCAGAGAGAGAGAGAGAGAGAGGTGATGCTTTTCACTACAGTCAGGGAGCAAAGATAGGGAGATGATGGACAAAGAGTGAGGGAAGAGAGGGAGGGAGGGAAGCTGTGCTGGAGGGAGGGAGAGAGGGAGGGAGGGAAGCTTTGCTGGAGGGAGGGAGGGAAGCTATGCTGGAGCTGCTGCCTGTAGGTAAGTCGAGCTGGGGGGGGGGGGGGGAGGTGTAAGACCAAAGATCCACCTAGGGCACCTAATACCCTTGCATTGCTCCTGTCCTCTTGTCTTCAGCCTTAGGACACTAGAAAACATTGTTGAGATGAAAAGCTTTGGCTTTGCTATCCCTCTCTGACTCCACTGGAGAGAATGCAGTCTCCTACTTCTGATTCTGCAGCTGCTTCTTTGCTTTCCACTGACTCGGACTCTAAGAAGGACTTCAAAGATACAGAAGGACTTCAAAGATAAGTTTTAATTGCATTAAAAAATATTTTTAAAAAGTGTTCTTTCAAAATACTCTTACATCTAAGCGGATGATTAATTATAAGGCAAAGAAGGCATGATTTGCAGGCAGTACCTATTATGACTGGCTTATAGCACACTTGATGTGATTGATTTTGAGAGGAGGGGTTTCCCATGATTATAGTATCCCCTTACAGGAGCACTCCAGCTAAGCAAGTCTCTGAATATGCAGGCCTATCGTATAGTTAGTTGGATACATTTATCCAGCCAACTATAGAACAGCCAAATAGCTATCATAGGCTTATCTGGCTAACTGAGCCAAATAAGACTAAAAATCGGCATTTATCTGACTTGGGTCCTGATTTACTAAGGCTTTTCTCCCATTCTATGTCTATGAGAAAAAAGCTTAGTAAATCAGGCCCTTAGCCAGATAAGTAGCTCCACAGTGAAATGCCCCTGTCCCATTCCTTACTTATCCAGCTGCTTAGTCAGATAAACATTTAGCCAGCTAAGTGGTGGCTGCAGCCCTGGATTAACCATTAAGCAAAATCAGCACATGCATAGGGCACCAAGGGAAGGAGGGCACCATGGAGTGTAGAAAATGTGCATATTTTCTGTTGTCTCCTAGTTATAAGTAAAACATTTGCTTATATTGCTTACTGATATTTAGTGTTAAATAAATCAAATTTTTAAAAACCCTCTATATTATTATTTAACATAGCTGTGGGGATGGCCTGGAAGAAAACTGAATTTTTAATCGCTTGTTGCACTTTCAGCACTTATTGAGTCTTAATGTCGTTTCAGTTAAGGATTGGAAGAGCTGAGGGGGCACCCTGTGCTTAGGGCATCAGTTGGCCTTAATCCGTGCCTGGGTGGCTGCTCAGTGCAGCTGAATCTTTAAAACAACATGACTTAGCCAGCTAAACGGAACAACAGGATAAGTGGCACTGAATATCAACCTTTCTACTACAACCACTTACAAAGGGGTGTTCCAAAAAATTGGATTATACCAAATATTCCTTATTCTCAAACAGGCCCTTATATTAAGGACACCTTTATTAGTGGGAATCTAAGGGTTCCTCACACTTCCCAACTTAGAATCCTATGTACTAAAGAGCATTGGTATTAGCACCCACATTTAATGCGCATGCAAATAATCTGATTAAAAATGGTGTGAAAGCCTAAGCATCTTAAGGAGTTTTCCAAAATACCATGAAAGAGACTGACTATCTCCTTTTACAACAGTAGATATTTGGGAAAACCAAATATTTTCCAACTGGAAGCTCAGACTTCCTAAGTGAATCTACTCTGTATTCAATAAGAAGCATGATATTTATTCCAAAACCAATTCAGCTTTGCTTTGAATTATAATTAACTGTGTAATATTCTATGAGAGGTTCCTCATTACCCTGTTATAAACTGACTGACTCTCCCCAAGTTTCTCTAAAGAAGGAGGTGCTATACCAGATCTTTCTCGATTAAGGGAAACATGGTGCTTCTGACTGACACCAGAATGATCATGAAAGTGAAGGTGCTCATCACAAAAATAACAAAAGGCATGTTATAATTATGATTGGTACTAACCAAATATTATAAAACAGGAGCACTACTGAGGACTATGGTGTAGATTTTAAAAGCCTTGCGCGCGCCGACCCCGGATTTTATAAGCTAGACGCGGCTATGCGCGCATCTTATAAAATCTGGCGTACTTTTGTTTGCGCCGGTTGCGTGAACAAAAGTACGTGCACGCGTACTTTTTTAAGATCTACCTCTATATCTAGCACCACTTAGCTGGATAAGTTCAGACTTATCCGGCTAAGTGGATCCTTTTCAATATTCAGCCACATTCAGTGGTTGCCACTTAGCCAGATAATTATTTATCCGGCTAAATAGTTAGCCAGCTTAGGGGGTCATTTTCTATGCGGATCGCACGCAATACCAAGATCGGGGCGGAGTCGGGGCGGCGTCAGCCCCGGAAGAGGAGGAGTCGGGGCGGCACAGGGGCTGTCGCCGCGAAGTCTTCGCTGACAGCGAAAGGTATGCTTCTTTATCGCAGCAGCAGCGATCACACCGCCCCCATTACCACGGGATTCACACCGCCGCGGTGTTTTTGTAAATCTAGGCCTAAGTGGGAAGCAGGACAGGAGTGTTATAGGGTAGAGCTTGTTATCTGCTAACAAATTCTTCATTGCATCCTCTATTTTTCCTGTAATGATTGAGCTATGTAAAGGTGTACAGTATGAAAAAGGAAATGACAAACCCACAAAAAAAAAAAAGAAAGAAATATTTTCTATTATAGGAGTCTCCTGAATCCACTTCTTTGTTGATGTAAAACATCACTACTTGGTTGTGGTAATCTTTGTTGGCCATCTGATTTCTCAATAGCTGCAAAGCTTTTAGGTATAACTTACCTTCAGGATGTTCATATGGAGCTTGCAGAAACCAAGTAGTCTTAATATAAAACTCCTCTAACTGAACTCCATTTTTTATATTACATTGTCCTCTCATCTCTAACTAAGAGTCATATTTACTAAGGGGTTTTTTTTCCCCAGTGAAACAGAAAAGGAACAAAATCCTTAATAACATAGCCCCTAAATGCTATTATATACTTTCTTCTAACAAAATATTTATTTTTTGTCTGCACACTAATTCTCTTCTGCCATTCACTGTTCTCTAACAGAGCAGCAGGATTAATTTGTATAACAATAATGCTACAGCGCAACATCCTGCAGATGTTCTATGCTGGCACTGTGCTTAAGGGTCCGAGTTAGCAACTAGAGATGAGAGAGACACATCATGTGTTACAAGTGCATATTTAAAAGTGTTAACTATTTTAGTCCTCACTAAGATCCGTACTGCAATAAATTGGAGAGTGAAGTTTTCAGAGGGAGCATGTGTGTTGGGAGGGGGTAGATGAGTGCAGTGAGAGACTGGTGGGGTTGGGCTTAGATTTGGACCCATTTCTGATACGGTATTAAAATGCAGATGAGGTACATTGCTTAGACCAATATATAACATCATGCCTATGGCTTATATTTCATTTTCTAAGAGGGCAACTCTGTAGCAATAACAGTTTAACAGTTTTACTTATTACACATTGTTCTGCCTTCGCATTATACTTAAAAATATGTATAAATGTTTCTTTGTTATGCTGTCACTCTATGTCAGTTTATTCATACTGAACAGCTTGAGTTCTCTCCTTGTTGTAAAGCTCTCTCTCTTGATCAGTTGTCTTTTGAATTATTCTAAGCTCCTTACTGGTTCATTCCTGTTTTGCTTTATTTCTATGTCTGCTTTCTCTTGCCTGCTCTCATTGGTCTCTAGCTGCTAGGAATGCCTGGACAGTTTGCCTCTTTTGATTTCCTTCACTTGGAACTGGTCTCTGCAGGCTAGCAGCATCTCCTACTCCTGTTTCAAGATACGCAGAAGCATTGCTTTTCACAATTCACATTCTACAGCTTCTGTCTCAGCATAAGATATCTCCTTTGGACTACTGAGCTTCCAGACAGAACTTTTCAAATCTGTGAGAGTATGTCCTTTCTGTGCGGCTACATTTGGGAATAAGGTTTAACTGACTGTCTAGGCCAGAGCTTTCCAAACTTTTCATGTTGGTGACACACTTTTTAGACAAACATAATTTCGTGACACAGTAATTCAGTCTACCAGCAAACCAGAAGTTAAAGGTTAAACGAACAAAATGTATTTCAACAATTTATGTATGTTTCCTTAAATATATACATAAATAAAATGTTTCACAACACAACCTATCTCATAATAAATATTTGCAGGCTTCCACTTCCTCCATGCTGATCTCGTACATTGTGAGATCGGCATAGAGAAAGTGCTACTCTTGCACATTCCCAAAGATTACATGTGCCAATCACTAAAAAGTAATTTTTTTTTTTACCTTTGCTGTCTGATCTTAGTTTTCTAATCGGTTGGTCACAGGCTTTTTTTTCCACCTTTCCTTTCTTGTTTTTTTGCCAATTCCTTTTACAGGGTCTTTTTTTCTATTTCTTTTCTCTCCATCTGTCTTCCCTCAAACACACAATCAGGTTCTCATTCTCACACGCTATCTCACACATTCTCACACACACAGGCTCTCACTCACATGCAATCTCACACATCCACAGCTCTCTCTTTCACATGCCTCTCTCTCATACATACATACATACTGTCTCTCTCGTGCAAATGCTGTCTCACTCTCACACACACAGGCTCTCTCACTCCTACATGCTCTCTTGCTCAAGCACAGGCTCTCACTGGCACATGCTGTCCCTCTGCACGGGTTGCCGAAGGATGGGCTCTTCAGAGGCCCTGATCTTCCCTGGCCGTGACATGGGATCTTCAGCGGCCCTGCTATCGGGTTTCCTCCTCTTCTCGGGCTGCCGCGACGTGGGATCCGCAGCGGCCCTGCTATCAGGTTTCCTCCTCTTCTCAGGCCGTCGCGACGTGGGATCCGCAATGGCCCATTAATGCTGCTCTTCTTCTGTACGCAGCAGATGCTCCTTCTCCTTCCTGCCCACGTGGCTCCGGCAACGTTTTTCTTCCAGGGCTGCACAGGCAGGAAGGAGGAGGAGTGAACGTGACCCTTTTCTTCGGGCCGTGTTGATGTAAGCTCCACCACTGCCCACCGATCTTCCTGCTATAGTTCCCTGCTTCCGCCGGCCCTGTGGACCGGGCGACACACCTCCACACTACAGGGGACACACTAATGTTTCCCGACACACACTTTGGAAAGCTCTGGTCTAGGCACTCAAGCTAACAGATCAATAGCTGAGGACAGTACACACAGAGAAATATAAAGATGGGGAAAATGAAGTTTTGGGAGGGAATATACAAGTTAGGAAAAATTGGAATTTTGATGCATGTGTATTTGAAACCGTTTTTAAATATCAAAATATTTATTACATATTTCTTCAGTTTCTTATTTGATGGTCCCTACCTGTGCCTTGCCACAAAAGTGTGTGACTTGGGTAAAGTTAAAGGAGAGAAGCTCTTGGCTTGTTCCTGAAAGTGTAAATGTCTATATTAGGAGTTACCACTCAGGAAAGAGATCTAGGCATCATAGAGGATAATACATTGAAATCATTGGTTCAATGTGCTGTGGCAGTCAAAAAAGCAAACAGAATGTTAGGCATTATTAGGAATAAAATGGTGGATGTCATAATGCCTCTGTATCGCTCCATGGTGAGACCGCACTTGAACACTGTGTTCAATTCTGGTAGATGCATCACAAAAAGATATAGTTGTACTGGAGAAAGTACAAAGAAAAGTGACCAAAATGATAAAGGGGATGAACGGCTCCCCTATGAGGAAAAGCTAAAGAGGTTAGGGCTGCTCAGCTTGGAGAACAGATGGTTGACAGGGGATATGACAGAGGTCTACAAAATCATGAAAGGACTTGAACAGGTAAATGTAAATCGGTTATTTACTCTCTCAGACAATAAAAAGACTAGGGGGCACTCCTTGAAGTTAGCAAGTAGCTCATTTAAAACAAATTGGAGAAAATTATTTTTCACTCAACACATAATTAAGCTCTGGAATTCATTTCCAGAAAATGTGGTTATGGCAGTTAGTGTAACTGGGTTTAAAAAAGAACATAAGAACATAAGAAATTGCCATGCTGGGTCAGACCAAGGGTCCATCAAGCCCAGCATCCTGTTTCCAACAGAAGCCAAAACCAGGCCACAAGAACCTGGTAATTACCCAAACACTAAGAAGATCCCATGCTACTGATGCAATCAATAGCAGTGGCTATTCCCTAATTAAACTTGATTAATAGCCATTAATGGACTTCTCCTCCAAGAACTTATCCAAACCTTTTTTGAACCCAGCTACACAAACTGCTGCTCGTGACCTCCCAGACGAACTCGAGGCTCTCATTGATCTGGCTGATCGGATCAATCGGCGTTTGCAGCAGCAGCATGCAAAGGAACTTAAGCCAGTTCGCCACACGGTTTCCTTGGCTCCTTCCCTCTCTCGCCCAGTGGTCTCCCCAGCAACATCTGGGGCATCGCTGGAAAATGGGGAGGAGCCCATGCAACTGGGCCGTAGTCACCTGACCGCAGAGAAAAAACAGCGCTGCAGAACACTTGGACTATGTCTCTACTGCTACGGTAAGGGTCATTTGTTGGCCCAATGCTCTGAACGTCCGGGAAACTCCCGGGTCTAGGTGTCACTGGGGAGCTTACCCTAGGCTGCATCAATCCCATTCCTCAATGTATCATTCTTGTCACGCTCCAGTTCTCCAAGGGGTCATTCACAACTCTGGCCTTCATCAATTCCGGGGCTGGAGGAAACTTCATCCTAGCTAAATTGGTACACAAACTCCAACTTCCGGTGTCTCACCACAACCCACCGTTGCTCATCTCATCTATCCAAGGGGAACCACTCCCTGGCCGAGTCACCTCCTGCACAGCCCCGGTGACCTTCCATATTGGAATTATCCACAAGGAGGAGATATCCTTCCTCATCCTGGAAAAAGCTGTCCACACCCAGTTGTACTGGGCCTTCCTTGGTTGCAGAAACACTCATCCACCATTGACTGGAGGACTGTCCAAATTGCGGCTTGGGGCCTGAATGTTTTGCAACTTGTCTACATCAGAAGCCGCAACCGCAAGCCAACTTGCTACTACCACCATTCATCTGCCTCCACAGTACGCCAACTTTTCCGATGTATTCTCCAAGGAAGAGGCAGAGACCCTTCCAGAGCATCATCCCTTTGATTGTGTCATTGATCTGTTGCCTGATACCGTTCCAGCCTGGGGATGGGTATATCCACTGTCCTTACCAGAGACTCAAGCCATGTCTAAGTACATAAAAGAAAATCTGGACCCGGGGTTCATTCATCCTTCATCTTCTCCAGTCGGTACAGGGTTTTTTTTGTATCCAAGAAGGACGGCTCATTAAGACCCTGCATAGATTACAGGGAGCTCAACGCTATTACCCGCAAGGATCGCTGTCCTCTCCCCCTGATTCTGGAGCTCTTGGACCGCCTCCATGGAGCCAGAGTATTTACCAAGCTGGACATGCGTGGTGCCTACAACCTGGTCTGAATAAAACCTGGAGACAAATGGAAGACTGTGTTTAACATGCGCAATGGTCATTACGAGTATCTCGTGATGCCATTTGGACTGTGTAATGCGCCCGCAGTCTTTCAAAATTTAATGAATGAAGTGTTTCGGGACATGCTTCATAAGGGAGTAATTGTCTACCTTGACGATGTCCAACTCTACTCCATGGACTTAACTACCCATTGCTCTGAGGTTCGTCGGGTTCTCCAAGAGAGAACCACTTATTTGCAAAACCTAAGAAGTGCCTTTTTGAGCAACAATTACTACCCTTCTTGGGTTTTATTGTCTCCACCACCGGCTTCCGAATGGACCTGGATAAGCTAGTCCCATTGGTTGTGGCCACTCCCGGATGCTGACTAGCTTATCCAGGTCCATTCGGAAGCTGGTGGTGGAGACAATAAAACCCAAGAAGGGTAGTGATTGCTGCTCAAAAAGGCACTTCTCAGGTTTTGCAAATAAGTGGTTCTCTCTTGGAGAACCCAACGAACGTCAGAGCGATGGGTAGTTAAGTCCATGGAGTAGAGTGGTGGAGACATGGTTCTTGCAGAAATGCTGCCTTGAGTTTCTTGAAAGCTTGAACAGCCTCACTGGACTAGTGCCTAGGGTCAACACCTTCCTTGGTGAGAGCCATAATCGGTGCCACAATATGTGAGTAGTGTGGCTTTCTTGGCTTCACCAACTTTTACAGGAACTTCATTCCACACTACTCACATATTGTGGCACCGATTATGGTTCTCACCAAGAAAAGTGTTGACCCTAGGCACTAGTCCAGTGAGGCTGTTCAAGCTTTCAAGAAACTCAAGGCAGCATTTCTGCAAGAATCATGTCTCCACCACCCAGATCCTACTCAAACATTCATTGTAGAGGTGGACGCCTCTGACGTCACAGTAGGGGCAGTTCTTAGTCAGCACTCCATTATTATTATTATTATTATTATTATTTATGAGTTTTGTATACCGTCATTCGGAAAGGGTACCATTATAACGGTTTACATCAAAACATAAATCTCTAATACAATGTTTGTTCCAACCAAGGGACTCTACTTGTTGTAACACGTGGACCCTTGGGCCGGTCAGGACAGGTGATGGAACGCTACGGAGGACCACAGCAAAAGGTCCCGACCGGGAGGCGGCTCGACGGACTTGGGAAGACTTGGATACCGGAACCAGGTGGAGTCCTATGCAACCAAGGACTCGTCGAAGGGAAGGAAGACGGACGACGTTGGGCCCTGTAGCCGGAGGAAACTTCACCCTGGAGACCGGCACTCCCCCGAGAGGAGCTCGTAGGAGCCCGGCCGCTGGGACTTTTGGAGATTCGCCCTGGAAGCCGGAGCCCCCCCAGGAGGAGCCTGTAGGGGCCCAGCCGCTGGGACTTAGGAGAATCTTCGGGGCCGGAGAACCCAGGAACCACAGAGCGGCGAAGATCCGAGACGGAGTCCAGGAACCAGTCAAGTGAAGAGTCAAAAGTCGGAGTCGTGGACGGAACCGGGTCAAAGCCAAAGGTCAGAGGTCGTACCAGAGCCAAGAGGGAGAGCCAAGAGCAGAGTCGGGGACGGAAGCAGGTCGGAGCCGGTGATCAGAAGACGAAGGCAGAGCCAAGGGAGAAGACGAAGGATGAGTCGGAAGACAAGCCGGGTCGAGGAGGTGATCAAGGTCAGGAATGTAGCAACTAGTAACAGGAAGCCTGAGAACCTCGTTGCAAGGCAGGGAAGGCTGTAACTGCAGGGCCTAAATAGCCCTGCAGCGTCTGACGTCATTAGCAGGGAGATAGTAATCTCCCGCACTGGCCCCTTTAAATTTGGAGCCCTAGCGCGCATGCACGTGGCTAGGGGGCGGGGCCAGCCGCGGGAGGACGCCGGCTGCTCCTCCGGAGCGGGAGCGACACGTCAGAGGCCTGCACAGGCCCGACGGAGCCGGATCGGGGCCGAGTAGAGGGTGAGTGGCGGTCCCGGGGCCGACCCAGGATCGCAACACTACTCCCCTGTTCCTATTTCTCTCGCAAGTTTTCTCCGGCGGAAAAAAACTATGGAATTGGCAACAAGGAATTGCTGGTGATAAAGATGACTTTTGAAGAATGGAGGCAATGGCTGGAGGGGGCGCAACACCCCATCACGGTCTACACTGACCACAAAAACTTGGAATATCTCAGCAAAGCACAGCATCTGAACCCACGCCAAGCCCGTTGGTCCTTGTTCTTCAGCCGTTTTGATTTTATACTATGCTACCGTCCTGCAACAAAAAATGCTCGAGTACATGCTCTCTCCAGACTGCATGAATCTGAGGACACGCAAGATCCACCCAGCTACATTCTGGACCCAGCTAAGGTTCTATTAGCCATCACAGATACTGTTCCGCCAGGGAAGATGGTGGTCCCACTCCGTCTCCATTCCAAAGTGTTATCTTGGGCACATGACTCCCTCACCGCGGGGCACCCAGGGAGGGCACAAACCCTAGAACTGTTATCCCGCTACTACTGGTGGCCTCACATGACTCAAGATGTTTGTGCCTACGTCAGCTCCTGCCCGACTTGCACTCAGAAGAAGCCGCTACCTGGCCGGCCATGGGGGCTCCTTCAACCCCTACTACCACCATGAGAACCTTGGATTCATATATCCACGGATTTTGTAGTAGACCTACCCATTTCTTCAGGGAACCAAATAATATGGGTCGTGGTTGACAGGTTCTCCAAAATGGCGCACTTCATCCCGTTGCCCAAACTGCCATCAGCTCCTGAGCTAGTGTGTCTGTTCACTCTACATGTGTTTTGGCTGCATGGCCTCCCGCTGTGTTGCGGCTCTGGGTTGCAGCAACCCTGACTGGGCCCCCCTACCTACTCCACTACTTCTCTTTGCCGCGGCTCAGCACGGCACGCTCTGCTCTGTGGATGACCTCCCAGGGCCTGTCGCATGGCCACCAATGCCATCCTCCTCTCTTCAGCGGGGCTCTCCCTAGGCGCGCATGCGTGCCTGGCACCGCCCTTTAAAGGGACAGGAGCGGGAAAGTCAAGTCCGGCCCCGGAAGATGACATCATCCAGCAGGGGTATTTAAACCTCACAGCTCCCTCTGAACATTGCCTTTGCAACAGGTCTTCTCTGCTTGAGTACTAGTTGCTACAGACATCCTCCATTCCTGCCTTGTTCCAGTTCCAGCTTCTGTTCCTGCCTTGTTCCAGTTCCAGCTTCCGTTCCTGTGTTAGCGCTCTCCTCCTCCAGAGGGAAGGAGTAGCAATCTGTTAGTGCTCTCCTCCTCCAGGGGGGAGGAGTCAGCAATCTGCTGTCACTCACCCTGCCAGGAGGACGGAGTAGCAACTGTTCTGCTTTTCTCTTGAAAGGAGGAGGAGTAGCAATCTGTCATGATCTGCTCCTCCAGAAGGGAGGAGTTAGCTATCTGTAGTGCTGACCCCACCAGGAGGGCAGAGTTAGTAATCTGTATCTGTAGCGAACTACTGTTAGATGTTCCTGTAAGAAAGGAAGGTAGCAAGCTGTTATGGACCAACTCCCCAGGGAAGAGGAGTTGACAATCTGTTCTATGATATTCTTCTGAGGAAAGGAGCTAACAATAGGATATTGTACTTCACTACTGAGATAGCAATCAATCATGCCTCTGCTACGGAGTAGTAATCTGTTATATATAGGCTGCTGGCAAGTCCCAAAGAAAGAGAAGGTAGTTGTCTATATAAAACTTCCGTGAGCGGTGTTAGTGGTCTATAGTGGTTAGCTCCCACAGAGTGATAGTAGTGTAAGGAATGACCACTAGGTGGAAATGGTGAATCCCTGGGTCAATGGCAGATGACAGCGCCCCCAGGAGGAGATCCTGAGAGGAACCCCCAGCCAGGCTAGAATATGAAGTAAACACAAATAGTTCTTTATTTAGCTGGAAGCTGTACCACCAGAGGTGGTAGTAGAGAGTCGAGGTGTCCGGTAGGGCTGAAGTCCTTCTGATACTGGAATGTAATCTCTGGGTTGCTGAGCTGTAGAGAGAGACTAGAAGGAGTGAGTAGATAGGGTATACTGGATACAAGATGGTACACTCACAATAGTAGATGTCTGCAATGGTCTCTATGCTACAGAGAGTCTTCAGTATATTCAGGAACAGGAGCTATAGGCGAGCACTTTTCCTCTACACAGTCTGTAATAAGAACTCACAATAGCTGTATATGAAATGGCTTCTAGCATAGAAGAGAGTCTGTAAAGGATTCTAGGAACATAGGCCCTCGTGGAGCGAGTACCGGTTCCTATCTGCAATCTTGCCAATCTAACTCTCAATCTCCATACCTGCGATAACGTCTTGGATGGAAGGGAGTCTTCAGAGCTATAGGAATGTAGGCCCTCGTGGAGTGAGTACCGATTCCTATGTACAATAGAACTCACTGTGTTCACGTCCGTGATCGCTTCCAGGCAATGAGGAATCTTCTGAGTATTCCGGCAATCTGCAATCAAGAATAGAGAGCGGAGCCCCCGTGGAGCGGGTACTCCTCGTAAGTTTGAAAAGGCCGAGCAGTGGGGACGGTTTCCCCGGGCTGACTCGGATCGTTGTTGCAAGTATCGTGGACTGCCAAAGCAAGTCCAGTTGGAGTTCCTTGCTAACTCATTAGAGGTTAGCAAACAAAGACCTTTTAAAGTGGAAATTGATGATGTCACTACGGGGGGACGCCCCTGAGGTTCGCGCCCTTGCTGGTACAAGTCTGGAGCGTGTGCGCGCGCGCGCGCCCTTACATCATCAGGAACATGGCGGATCCGTAGCGTCAAGCCAGCCCAGGGACACCGGGACCAAGAGGCAGAGAGAAGCCGCAGCTGCAACTGTCCATCAGAGCCGAAGGGAGTCACTCCCAAGGTAAGAGGGTAGAGCGAGGGGCGAGAAGAGGCACGAACGCAACATCCTGCTTTACTCCAGTTCCTGCCTCGTCCCTGCTCCAGCCTCCATTCCTCGGCTCGATCTTCAGGTTTGACCTCAGCTTGTCTTCTTGTCTCTGCTTGTCTGCTGCCCACCTTGACCCTTGGCCTGTTTCATCGTTTCCGCTTCTTCGCTGCCTGCCCCGAATCTTCTGCCTGGACTCTGGTTCCGCTCTTCGCTGCCTGCTCAGACCTGGACTGCTAACCTTGTCTTCGTCATGTTTCTCACCAGCACCACCTCCTGGAGACGAGTTCCATTGGGGCAATCCCTCGGTGGATATCTACCATTCACTCCAACTCAAAGGTCCATAACCGTAACAAGAAGCATATATGATAACTAAAATGTCTGAGTTACAGACATGGGACCCTCCAGTATTCAGATGGGCTTAAATGCTTGTCTTTCTATATAATAACACTGAAAGTAAACAAACCGTAATACCTACCACATGATATCTCTAGGAGCAGGTAGCCTATACATTTAGCTTAGTGCCAGGCTTTAGATAGAGGCTGGTTGTTGGGTCATGAGGTCATCAGCTGACAACACCTTCTCTAGTCTTAATGCTATGCCCAGAGCTAATGAGTGAGAGTCTATCAACACACCTGGCTTGGTCTCGATATCCACAATGTCCAAAATGCTCAAATACCATAGGAGACGTTTCCTATAGGATAGCTAGTCTGCTACGTTGGCCACAAATTATGGCAGCCATGTGGACAAGCAAGGGCCTCAAAACAGAAAAGACCTGAAAGGTGGCAACTGTGCTTGGAAAATGACCATTCTCTCCCAGGGAGTCCTCAGCCTATGTGCTTTAAGGGTGGCCACTGATAGGATAAGGAGTGTAACTGCTACTACCAAATGGAACAAACATACTACTCTATGTACTTACATAAAGCAGGATAACATGACTAGCCCTGGGCTGGACAGACAAAGGGCCATGCTGTGCCCTGACATCTCTATATTTCCCAGTAGCTACCTGTGACATGTCAGGCTAAGTAAACAACTTCCTACACCGCTTTGCCTTGGGTTCAGTGAGGTGAACCTTTGGTTAGGTGACATGTGGGTGCTATTGTATTCATCACTAAATATACTCTGACCTATATTTTACAGAGGTGACTTTCAACTACAAGTGAAGTCATGACACCATCCTATTCCCAATCCAGCTTTCAGATAGTCATACCAGCATCCATGTCTAACCTCCCCAAGTAGTTAACATAACCAACATGACAGCCCAAGGGCCAAGGCCCTCTCCATCTGAACATGAGAGTTGACAGTTTGCTTAGCTAGGTGTAGTAGGGCCCAGCTGTGTATAGTGGTGTGCAACCCCAATGAGATATAATAGTTTGCCATGACCTGTGATAAGTTATGGTGTACCACTATTTTTGACATGTGCTTTCCAAAAGGCTGTAAATGAAAGGCTGCTAGGTGAGCACTCAGATGTCAGCATTGCCTCAGTAACAGTTTGGATAAGTTCTTGGAGGAGAAGTCCATTAAGTTGACTTCAGGAATAGCCACTACTATTACTGGCATCAGTAGCATGGGATCTACTTAGTGTTTGGGTACTTGCCAGGTACTTGTAGCCTAGATTGGCCACTGTTGGAAACAGGATGCTGGGCTTGATGGACCCTTGGTCTGACCCAGTATGGCATTTTCTTATGTTCTTATGCTATCACCTGTGTCTTTGCGCACCCATGTGACACTATGTAACCAATGTACTTGTGGATATCTTCAGATGCACACGGATGTAGGCTAGGGAATCAGGCTGTTACATGCTGAATCTGTGATTGATAATTGTAAGTGTCATCTTATAGCTTCAGGCTGTGCCTTTAAGTAGCTGAGCTACTTGTTATTTACATGACTTCTAGAGTACTTGACTCCATGTTCTAGACTCTGCTGGAGTTCCATCATATCTAGGCCACTATCACATCAGCATGTGAGGGTTAGGACAGGGTCCAAGGCATAGCTGAGGCAACACAAGCTATAGCAAGCTCTATACTGTGTTGGCAGTCCTACACGAAGACTATGGTGAGAAGTGACTCATTTTGCCTAACAATCACTATGAAAGCATTAGGCCAGCCACATCTCATTGTTGTTATGTTTATTTAGTGTGTACTTTGTCCACTACAGTCAATTGCACCTATTGCTCCATTATGGCTATATGGCCTAACTAGGCTTAAGTGGTTTCCGTGACACACTATCCCAGACAGAGGACCTATGAGTAAAAGAAAGATAGAGATGAGACCAACTCAAAACATTCTGCTGGGCTCTCTTCCATGGAAGGGGAAGGAGTAAATGAGGACTAACAGGCAAAATAGCGTTGTATGACACATTGCCAAAGCTGGCTGCCAGTCCATGCGGGCTCCCCAGCTTCTGCAGGGGTACATGGGGGATCCTGGGGTAGAGCTGGAACAACATCTACTGGGATACCATGCCGTAGAGCCAGATTAGAGAAGACACAGCAGAGCAGAACTATCTTAGTAACTGTAGGTGAGGCATACATTAAAGCTCCCCCCATTTTGTCTAAACTGCGAAATCTACTTTTGAGAACTCTGAAGGTGTATTCTATGACACAGCAGGTAGAACATAAGGCCTCATTGTACCTCGTCTCCACAGGCATGTTGGGAATAGCGACTGATGTGAGAAGCCATGTCCTGCAACTGTATCCGGAATCTCCTGTGGCAAAGAGAGAACAGCTGCATCATTCACATCGCCGTGACTTTTGTGACCTTGATGCCAACACACAGCATACTATAAGACACTAGAAGCTAGGCTCTAAGCCTGACATGAGCCATAAAAGGCTATGGCCAAGCCCAGAGTCCATACTGCCTTTTACTGTGACACTATATGAAGGCAATAGCACTTGCTTATACTGCTTCAAATCTTCTTGAATGGGAAAAAACTTCTGGGTTCCAACACAATGTGTCATGTCACTCACAACCAAACTATTGCTACCCATTTCTAGCACTCATCTAACACTAAAGCTGTACATCTTATCTGGCACACATATCACTGCAGAAATACAGCAATCTCCTGGTATGATTGTGCATGTTCCTGGCTGTTCTGTAGTATGTCCTCCAGAGATACAGATTTGTCTGACATGACACAATGACTATGATAGGGCTAAAATATACAGCCTCCAGCTTTATTTTAACCTGTGTGATGGTCAAGACAAACTGTGACTGACATCCTGGTTGTAAGACCTGGGAATTCTGGCACGGTGGACACAAAAATGTTTCAATTAACAACTAACAAGTGACAATTCAATAGCTCCAAATGGGAGAATTTGAAAAGCCACTTGCCTAAAGTAAACCAGTAGAAAGTGTGTAGTGCCTGGTCACACACAGAGGTTTGTGGCAAGTGCATTGTTTGGACACGCAACATTAGCATGTCTCTCTGGCATGGAGAGAGAAAGCGGGCCCCTGGCTTGTAGACCCAACTGTACAAGCCACTTGTCATGTAAACCGTGCTGTCACATCTCTGACAGCCCCCTCCCCGCCCAGTCTCAAGAGAAAACCAGGGTCTTCTACACAACAATGAGGCATTCCAGGGGAAAGTGGGGATGGAGTTCAAATTTACTCACTTTTGATTTTAAAAAGTGGGTCTGCAAATCCATACACAAAACTTATGACATCCCAGGAGCAGACATAATTTTGTGCACTTACTTTCTGAGAATTTTCAAAACTTAAATATGCAACTACTTTTGCTTTGAAAATTTGTGGAAAGTCTCTATGCATAAAGCAATACCTGCAGACTTACTCTCCCTGTGATCACAAGATAAAAGGGGAACACAGGGAAGATAATGCCAAAGCAGGAAAAAATATTTATAAGTTCTTTGCTTCGGTTTTCACTTCAGAGCATGTTGAAGAGATATACCGAAACCATTCTTTGTAGGTGATGAGTCAGAAAACACTGATGCAAATCACTGTGAATCTGGAAGAGGTGCTAGAGCAACATGTCAAACTAAACAGCAGCAAATCACCAGAACCTTGTAGTATTCACTCCAAGTTCTGCAAAAATTCAAATATGAAACTACAGATCTGCTCCTGGTAATCTATAGTCAATCATATTAAAATCTGTGAATGTACAGAACTATAGAGTAACATCAGTTTTTAAAATGTGCTCCAGGGGTAATCCAGGAAAGCATAGACCAATGACCCTGATATTAGTGCCAGGTAAAATGGTGGAAACTATTATTAAGGACAAAATTCTTGGGAATGTGAATAGACATTGGTTAATGATAAAGCGCCAACAAGGATTTATTAAAGAGAATTCATGCTTTACTAATCTAAAGGAATTATTTAAAGGTATAAATAAACATGTGGATAATGGTGAGTCATTCAATTTAGTGTATCTAGATTTTCAGAAGGCATTTGATAAAGTCCTCCATGAGAGAGACTCCCTGGGAAATTAAAAAGCCAAGAAAAGGGGTCATTGAGTGAGGTGATCAACTAACACAACTTTGTTCAAAGTAGTTAAAATACAAGCAGACTGTGAGGAACTGCAAGAGGACCTTGCAAGACTGGAGAACTCGGCATCTAAATGGCAAATTAACCCCCTCATTTATTAAAAAGCGTTAAGGCATTTTTGCATGTGTTAAGGGCTTATCGCATGTGAAAGGCCCCGTTAACACATGCAAAAATGCCTTTAATGCATGCGATAGCACCATATTGTATGATGCGATGCAAATCTGAAAAAGGAGGAGGAGTGGGAACGGGTTTATTGCAAAGCCCTATTGCATTGCTTTAATGCTGGTTTTAGCTACAACTTTTTCAGGAGTGTTAAGCTATGTGATAGCTGGTGTTATAGCTGATTGCCTGTTGTGATGTGGTTTGTGGATGTTGATTTTGGTAGTTTGAAGCTCCCAGAGCCTCCACCCAGCTAGCAGGGACCTTAGTGGGAGGGAGAGAGAGACTAGCTACAGTACCCTGACACTAGATAGGTATTTATTAGAGATGTGAATCGTGTCCTCGATCGTCTTAATGATCGATTTCGGCTGGGAGGGGGAGGGAATCGTATTGTTGCCGTTTGGGGGGGTAAAATATCGTGAAAAATCGTGAAAAATCGTAAAAAATCAAAAAAACGTAAAATCGCAAAACCGGCACATTAAAACCCCCTAAAACCCACCCCCGACCCTTTAAATTAAATCCCCCACCCTCCCGAACCCCCCCCCAAATGACTTAAATAACCTGCGGGTCCAGCGGCGGTCCGGAACGGCAGCGGTCCGGAACGGGCTCCTGCTACTGAATCTTGTTGTCTTCGGCCGGCGCCATTTTCCAAAATGGCGCCGAAAAATGGCGGCGGCCATAGACGAACACGATTGGACGGCAGGAGGTCCTTCCGGACCCCCGCTGGACTTTTGGCAAGTCTTGTGGGGGTCAGGAGGCCCCCCCCAAGCTGGCCAAAAGTTCCTGGAGGTCCAGCGGGGGTCAGGGAGCGATTTCCCGCCGCGAATCATTTTCGTACGGAAAATGGCGCCGGCAGGAGATCGACTGCAGGAGGTCGTTCAGCGAGGCGCCGGAACCCTCGCTGAATGACCTCCTGCAGTCGATCTCCTGCCGGCGCCATTTTCCGTACGAAAACGATTCGCGGCGGGAAATCGCTCCCTGACCCCCGCTGGACCTCCAGGAACTTTTGGCCAGCTTGGGGGGGGGCTCCTGACCCCCACAAGACTTGCCAAAAGTCCAGCGGGGGTCCGGAAGGACCTCCTGCCGTCCAATCGTGTTCGTCTATGGCCGCCGCCATTTTTCGGCGCCATTTTGGAAAATGGCGCCGGCCGAAGACAACAAGATTCAGTAGCAGGAGCCCGTTCCGGACCGCTGCCGTTCCGGACCGCCGCTGGACCCGCAGGTTATTTAAGTCATTTGGGGGGGGGTTCGGGAGGGTGGGGGATTTAATTTAAAGGGTCGGGGGTGGGTTTTAGGGGGTTTTAGTGTGCCGGCTCACGATTCTAACGATTTATAACGATAAATCGTTAGAATCTCTATTGTATTGTGTTCCATAACGGTTTAAGACGATATTAAAATTATCGGACGATAATTTTAATCGTCCTAAAACGATTCACATCCCTAGTATTTATATCTCTATGGGAGGCCCACCTAGTAACTCGAGGTGAGGTTTAGGTATTAGTGTAGGGGGTTAGGGGCCACTTTGACATTTCTCTCTCTCTCTCTCTTTTTGACCTGGCAGTCTTTTTTTCTTAGTTAATTCTCTATGTGACTAAACAACAGAAAAGATTACTTTGTAGGCATCTTATCGCCCAAAACCAATGATTCAGAACTAAAAGAGTTCACAAGTTCAGTAACTGTGAAAATGGATTCTACAAGACAAAGCTTAAGCATTTTGAGTTAACCTGAGGCTTGTGGCTCTTCCACCTCCAGAGTGTGGCTCTATCTCACCACAAGTTTATTGAAACTGCACAAAAGAAAATGAAACCTGGTTGGGAAGTAGGAATCTTGTCATTTTTGAAAACCCAAATGTTATTTTAGTTTCTTCTAACACTGACTGGGTTTGCTGCATATGAAAAAAACTATACATTGTTTGCTGTTTTCATTTTGGACATTTGCAAGCCTTTCCTAGCTTCCTGCTTTCAAGTAATATGTGAAACCTGCCTACCAAGTAGTGATGTTTCCTTTCCTGAATAAGGCAGAAAGTCCCCCTTGTATACCCAATGAAACATTTCCCATTTCTAATATTTCTTGTCTTCAAATTCAGCCAAAGCACTCCAAAACTATTTTCTTTCTGCCTAAAGCCTCTGATCTCTCCCTGTGAGGTGGATGTTCATTTTGTCTTCTCCAGCTTTGATAACCTTTGCTGGAATATGAATAACATAAGATATGCCATACTGGGTCAGACTAAGGGTCCATCAAGCCCAGCATCCTGTTTCCAACAGTGGCCAATCCAAGTCACAAGTACTTGGCAATTATCCAAACAGTAAACAGATCTCAAGCTGCTATTCCTTTTTGATTAATAGGGATGTCCAGCAGGGACGGATTCAACCCATTCGGTATTCATATTCGTCGGGACCCAAATCCGTTGCATCCGTTCTCGGGGGACCCCGATCCGTTCATTAGTTACATATGTATTTGTTTCCCCAAAAAACCCCATCCCAACCCTTTAAATTTAATTAACTACAACCCCCCACCCTCCTGACCCCCCCTCCAAGATTTGCCAAAAGTCCCTGGTGGTCCAGCAGGGGTCCCGGAGCGATCTCCTGCACTCGGGCCGTCGGCTACCAGTATTCAAAATGGCGCCGATAGCCTTTGCCCTTACTATGTCACAGGGGCTATCGATGCCATTGGTCGGCCTCTGTCACATGGTAGGAGCACAAGATGGCGCCGGCCGTCCATTGCTCCTACCATGTGACAGGGGCTGACCAATGGCCCTTCAAAAAAATATAACCAATGTAAAACCATCAATATGACCTATTACTTATCTTTGTTGTTGGCTTGAGATTCTGAATCCTTACATGAGACAGCATGTCTCCAGCTTCTTTCAACTCAGGGACAGAGATCATCTTACTGGCATGCCTTGGTTTAAATAGTTGGACAATCTCACATAACCTTTAGAGAAACCCCACATCATCTATAACGTCATCATGGCATTCACCATCATTCTCAACAATTTTCAAAGAAACACATTTAATTCCAAACTGATGTTAAGCCCAGTTGGGTGTACAGTCTGTAACCTATGGATCCATCTCTGTTCGGATCGCATCGATTGATTAGTCCGGGCAGTCTTGATTAGTCCGGGCAGTCTTGAAGTTTATAGTGAGACATGCCGACAGGCTTGTTGATGCAGTATAATTTAACAAATTAAAAAATAAAAAACATATAAATATTAACATTACTAAAACTCTAAAAATATGTACAGCAGAAGTGTAATACGGAATAGCACAATTGGCGACAGTGGAAAGATTTTCATTTGGATTTCCTTTTTTGTGAATTGTAACTCAAAATGTACCATGGTCTGACCATTCTTTAATTAAATTTTCAGCTTTGTTTCGCTGGTCTGAAAAGTCCACATCATCTACTGTTTTATCTTCCCTGAGACGAGGTAAGATTGATTATGAGAAATGTATTGATTTATTTTCTATTTTTATAGTAGTCCCTCTGATAGCTTAGATAACTTAGTTGATCTTTGGAAAGATGCTGTGTCTGATACACTTGATAAGATTGCACCTATTAGACATTTGATTCCTAAACATAGATGGTTTGGTTTTCCTCCAATTTGATCCTGTTCAGATGCTCCCTCAGAAAATGTGAACAATCTTGGTGCAAATCTCCCACACATGAAATGGCAAGTAATTTTAGGTTATTACTTTCCCAATACCAAGCCAAAATTCTAGAAGTGAAAAAATCTTATTATTCTCAAAAAAATAGAAAAATTGGTTTTGATTCTAAGACCTTATTCTAGATTTGCAAAACAAGTAACCTCTCATCCATCACAAGATTTTTCTTCTAATTCTCTTTTGGATGACTTTTTTTTATGAGATTTTTAAAGTTAAAAGATGAAAATATTAGTTCTAAATTTTCAAATGTACCTCCATGGCACTCTACTTTGTGCTTCTCTATTGAATCATCTTGGTCTTCATTTAATCGGAACTCCGGAGTTGAAAATGGAAACATTTTTTCCACCATGAATACTGTATTTTGTCCCTTGAGTAACTGCTCTGTTGTGCTATTTAAAGCCAATATAGATTTCTTCTTTTCCTTCCTTATCTCAATTATAAACAAATCTTTTGAGGAGGATATCTTCCAGATGTCCTCAAAAAAGCCATTGCAAAACCCATTCTAAAAAAAATGGCATTAAATAGATCTGATCGAGTAATTATAGACCCATCTTCTCCTTGCTTTTTGTGTCAAAGGTTATTGAGCAAGCTGCTTTGACTCAATAAATAGTCATCTTGAAAACCATAAGATTCTTGATCCCCATCAATTTGGGTTTTGGAAATCCATGAGCATTGTTCTCTCTAGTTGACTCTTTTAGAACAGGACCTGTCAATGGTAGTGAGCTTCTTCTTGTCTCTCTCGACATTTCGCAGTGTTTGATACAGTAGATCATGACATACTTTTATTTAGTCTCCAAGAGTGTGGTATCACTGGTAAGGTTTTGGATTGGTTCACTGCTTTCATTAAAAACAAAATGCAACAAGTGATCTATATGAATGAGCTTTCTCAATTGATTAGTCTCAACACAGGAGTCCCACAAGCATCCGCTTTATCAGCCGTTCTGTTCAATATTCATCTAGCCCCAATTGCGAAGTTACTTGCCACAACATGTGATGGTTATAAGATCTATGCTGATGACATACAATTTTTTATTTGCATGCATTCAAGCTACCTTTACTTGTCTGCGACTCCTCCTGCTCTTGATGGACGCCTGGCTGCCGCGGCATCCATCTGCCGTCCTCTCCAGTGTCCCCGGACTGGCTTGGGCACTGCCTCCCGCCATGCTCTCCAGGTACCTTAGGGCGCACGCACCGCGTGACCCTCATTCTTATTTCCTCATTTGCACGTTCCTCAGGGGTATCCCCCCTGTGATGACGTCACGCTGCCCGGATATTTAAGCCTATTGTTTATTGCTAGCCTTTGAGTTAGCAAGGGAATCTTACGGATGGGATTCTCTCTCCGTACCCAGCTACTCTGCCTTCTAACTCCCATTGGACTCTTTCTGCTAATAAGGTACCCGCTCCTCGGGGCCCTCTTTGTTTCTTTCAGGTTGCTATCAGGTAACCAGTACTCGCTTCTCGAGGGCCCATGTTCCCTGACTCGCTGCCTCCATCCATCACCTCTTCTACTTGGAAGAATTCACTACAGACACCTTCAGTAAGTACTACCGTCATCTACTCCTCAGAGCTGTTTCCCTGGAACCAAGTACTCACTCCTCGAGGGCCTGCCTCCGTTCCAGTGCCAGTGCCATCTCTTACGTGGAACTGCTGTGTGAGTACGTTGCCAACAAGTCTCTCTACCTCCAGGGATCTGGTACTCGCTCCTCGAGGGCCAGCTCTCCCTATCTCGGGGCTTCTCCATACTTGGAGACTCTGTGAATGTTGTATTGTGCTCACTTTCTCAGTTCTCTCCACTACAGCACTGCTACCTGGGGAATACAAGCCCAGCCGGGCTACATCTTTTTTTTTTTTTTTTTTTAATTTTTATATACCGACATTCGATCTCGGAGTGGCCTTGGAGGGAACGGGGAAAGCCATCGGGGCTCCCCTCGGGCTCGGCGCATGCAAGGTGCAATTGTGTGCACCCCCTTGCGCACGCCGAGCCCAGATTTTATAACATGCACGCGGCAGCACACGCATGTTATAAAATCAGGCTTAGATTTGTTCGCGCCAGGTTGCGCGAACAAATCTACGCCCGCGCATACGTTTTAAAATCTGCCCCAATCAGCACATCACTCCAGTCTTAATGGAACTAAATTGGTTGCCCATTAAACAATGCATTGCCTATAAAGTCAGTATGCTTACTGCCAAATTGTTGAACCCAAATACCTGCTCTTGGGCAGATGCTCTGTTAAAAGTGTATAAACCATCCAGAGTATTTCATTCGTCTCAATGGGGCTTGTTAGATATCCATTCAGTCAAACCTGCTCATCTTTCTTTTACTAGAGATTCAACTTTTTCTGTAGCGGTGCCTATTGTATGGAACTCCCTACCAGTTGAATTGAGACTGAACCCTTGCAGTAAGATATTTAAGATTATGCTCAAGAGTTTTCTTCTGTAACAGACCTTTTAGAAGATTTTGACTATTTTCTTATAGGTATTTGATACAGATAATTTAATCAATTAAGACCTCTTTGCCACAGGCTTTTAAAAATAATTTGATTTTTTTCTCACACATATTTATTGCAGATGTTTGAATTAATTATTTATGGGTTGTTTTTATTGTTTTGTGTATGTAAATAATTATTTTATGTATTCTTTTTTTGTACATCGCCTTGGCCTTTTAGTTTGAGATGATTAATATATTTATAAAAACAAAAAACAAAAATGTATTTATAAAAACTGACAAAATGAGCTACTTGCCAACTTCATTATCTATTATCTCAGAGAGTACATTGCACACTATGATACATGGCATGGATAGTCTTTCTGACCTTCTGAAAACTTTGTTTTCTTTTTCTTCGGTGGTTTGTAATACTTCTATATTTCTATATGATTTACATAAGAACATAAAAAGTGCCATGCTGGGTCAGACTGATTGTTCATTGAGCTAATCATCCTGTTTCCAACAGTGCCCAATCTGGGTCACTTAGAAATACCCAGAAGATCCCTTCCATGTTGCTCTTTCCCAGGTAAAAGAGTTAGTGATCCCCATGCCTACCTGGATAATAATTGTTAATAGATCTGTTCTCTAAAATCTTGCCCAAATCTATTTTAAAGCCAGCTATGCTGATACTATTGACCACATTCCTATGGCAATAAATTCCACAGCTTAATTGTGTATAGACTAGAAAAATCCTTTCTTGAATTTGTTTTACATCTACTACCAGCTAGTTTCATGGCATGTCCTCCTCTTCTAGCATTATTTTAAAGAGGAAATAACTGTTTCCTATTAACCTGTTGCATAGTAGAGATGTGATTCAGCTGAACCTTTTGGTTTGGCCTTCGTTATCAGCATGCCGCGGGAAATT
This sequence comes from Rhinatrema bivittatum, assembly GCF_901001135.1. Classification (NCBI taxonomy): domain Eukaryota; kingdom Metazoa; phylum Chordata; class Amphibia; order Gymnophiona; family Rhinatrematidae; genus Rhinatrema; species Rhinatrema bivittatum. Next base: position 256,968,262 of record NC_042616.1, on the reverse strand, counting down.
TCGTTTCCCACGGTTCAGGCCGATTTTTTTTTCGGCTGCCCTGAACCGAAAAAGAAAACAAAACACCCCAACCCTTCAGATTTAATTAATTACAATCCCCCACCTTCCCCAAAACTTTCCTAAAGTCCCTGGTGGTCCAACGGGGGTCCCGGGGGCGATCTCCTGCTCTCGGGCCGTCAGCTGCCTGTAAACAAAATGGCGCTAGTGGCCCTTTGCCCTTGCCATGTGACAGGGGTATCGGTGCCATTGGCCAGCCTCTGTCACATGGTAGGAGCAATGGATGGCCAACACCATCTTAAAAAATGGTGCTGGCAACGAAATAGGAAATATCGTCTATATTTCCTATTTCGTCGCAAACGAATGCACATCCCTATTGCATAGCACATGTGCCTTTATAAAATTTTATCTTAGCCCTTCTCAGCTGTCTTTTCTCCAAGCTGAAAAGCCCTAATCTGTTCAGCCTTTCCTCATAAGAGAGCCATCCCCTTTATCATTTTTGCTGCTCTTCTCTGAAACTTTTCTAGTTCTTCTATATTTTTCTTGAGATGGGGTGATCAGAAATGCACACAATACTCAAGGTGTCGTCACACCATATTTCTATACTGAGGCATGCTTGTATTCTCCATTCCTTTCTGAATAATTCCTAATATGCTGTTTGCTTTGTTGATTACTGTTGCAAACTGAGCTGAGAATTTCAATGCATTGTCCACAATGACTCCAAGGTCCTTTTTCCTGGGTGGTGACTCCTCATGTGAAGCCAAGCATTATGTATTTATAGGGGGTGGGGCGGGGTTGACTGAAATAGAAGCCATTAGGCCCTGTCCCAGGGAAGTGCGCGTCGGCTGGCTGCTGGTGTGCGTAACTTACTTCTGCTCATCAGAGCAGGTAAGTTTAAAAACAAAAATAAAAAGCTAGGTAGGTAGGTCTTAGGGATCAGGGAGGAAAGGGGGAAAAGTAGGAAGGATAGTTAGGGGGATAGGAAAGCTCCCTCCCTTAATTGTAGCGGACTGGGAGGGAACTGGGAAAAAGTAGGATCGCGTCACCCATGCATATTTTTAAAAAAATCCCCCCTCCCCGTGTGTGTGAATGGAGCAACCACGCTCACATGCATGTGCCGATACAAAATCGGGCATGCATGTGCACATGGGCATCGGATTTTATAACAGACACGCTTCAGCGCATGCATGATATAAAATCGCCACGTCAATGTGTACGCAGTGTGGTTTAAAAATCTACCCTTAAGTGTAACTTATAAAAAGAAAACATTCCTTACAATGGCTTTCACCTGCAGTTGTATTGATAAAGCAGAGTAAAAAAATGACATCACTGTTCCCTTTAAGCTGTGCGTGTAAGCACATGCACACAGGTCATGAACTCTGCACATACAGCAAAATATAGCGTGTACACAAAATGGCAAAATAGCATATATATCTTTACTCTAATTTATGCTTAACTATCCCACCATATTTCTCTACAAGCGTGCTGTAATGTTGGAGCTAGGGTCAACCTTTGACTCGGTGATGCCCTGGGTGGACAATCCCAAGATACTAGAAGAGAAGGGGGTTGCTGTGGCAAAAGCAGTATGAGGAAGAAATGCGGAAGTAAGCTGAATCCCAAACTCAGCCTGCTACTGCAGGAAGGATCCAGGGTGGAAGAATCTATCATCTGTAAGAAAAGAGCTCTGTTGTCAACTTATATAATGGTCCTTCAGTAGGTACAGTAAAATTGTGCCTTCTTAATTGTGAAGTATAAAATGTTTGAACCCCAACTTTCATGCATTACTCTTTTGTTTAAAAAGTCATTTTCAAAGTGCAGATAAATGTGGATTTGTGTAGAAAGTTTAAAAAATATTGTGTGTCAGGGTAATTTTCTTTTCCAAAGAGATGTGCAGAAAGGCCTATAGGTAAACTCTTACATTCTCATCTCTTGCAATCTCCATCAGTAAACCCCAATAGTTGCTTTTAATTGGGCCCTTTCAATAGCATGCTTGATAGAATGTTAACAGCTTTGTCTGAGGCAAGTGTTACATTTTAGCTTTTACTAGATGCACAGTAAATAGTGCATGTGGTGGAAAGCATACTGCACTATTTACTATGCACCTACTAAAGCCTAATTTGCATACAGTGTCCTCTCATTTATATGCAGGTAAATATTAATTTTAGTGTGTACCAATAGCATCCTCTATAACAATAATATGTTTTATTTATATCTTACCTTCTCACAGACAGAGTTCAAAGCATGTTACAGCATAATAACAAAAATAGACACTGGGTTAGCAAGTATGCCAAATGGCTTTAGTAGGCACATTAATCTTTAGAGCACAGGCACCTAAACAGGTTTTGCGTACATGTGTTAGTAACTTTTAGTGAATCGACCCATTATTTTTAGTCTCTGTGTCAGTGATTAAAGACTCTCTACAGAAAATATAGGAATAACACTGACCCGAGCACCTTGGGAACTAATGAAAAAACTTGTTTTATTTTTCATGAGAGTCCCACTTTACAGGAAGATAAAATTGTTGAGGCTTGAGTGCCAACATGTTTAAGTAACTCACTTAAGTGACTGTCTACCCTAGTGCATTAGACTCACTACATTTTCTTTTCAAACTTTTACCCCTTCTACAAAAATTAAAGATTTAAATAAGACATTTTATAAAATCAAAGCTTTTTTTTTATTCCATGCTGTTCAACAAAGTGCACATCCACTCATTTCACTGAGTGAAAGAGGTTCAAAAGGAATTAAGAAGAGAGTGGAAGTATGCCCCTCACAAAATAGTCATATGTCAAATATGACAAATAGTCAAAGCCAAATATTATATATGTCTATATAATATTTGGCTTTAATCAACTTTAATGTTTAGCAGATCATAGAACCTACCACACGAATACAAATAAACTACATTTTTAACCCCCTTTATCTGATTTCCAGGATGTGGTATCTTAATCAATCTGACACTTTTCTTCTTATTTTCCCCCTCAGTGAAACACCATGGTCACAAAAAGGGAAATAAAAAACACATGGCCCAACTGCATCGGTCAGATAACTCTTCCGGTTTGGAATATAGGCCACCATTAATGTTAGCACCATGCTGCAAGACCGCTCTAACATACTTTCCATCTCTTTAATCAAGCACTCGCCATCCTGTCCACCCCAAATATTGAAACACACTATGTGTGCCCCAAATATAGAAGAAAGGCTAAAATACCGTTTAAACCCAGGCTTCCTGTATAGAAGTAGGTAATGTTATCCTTACACTGATAGCAAGAAAGTCAATATGAATACTTTCAGTACCTTTTAAAAGAGCATCGTTATTTGAAATTAATCCAGATATTTTACTAGTTCAAAGGTTCGCAATAATGTCTATAGATCACTTTAGACTCAATTCACCAACATTTAGGACTTTGAAAATTTCTGTCCAAAAATAAATTTGCAGAAAATCTAAATAAAAACAATTACATCCAATGTTTTAAAATGCAGCTTGGAGGCTTCAGAACTTGAAATTGTCACATAAACTCTCCTTATGCTGGGAGTTAGCACAGAACCCCCACTTCAAGAGACATTTTTACAATATTGGTCTCCAATATGTGTGATCATCACTATTCCTTTTCTGCTATGTGTCTAACTGGAACGAGGTCATGCACACCTGGAACAGGGCTGACATAGCTACACTGAGCATACCTAGTACCTGAGCATACCTACACTGAGCATACCTAGTACCTTTTATGTACTATGAATCCAACAAGAAAGAGGGAGCAGATAATCACCAACAAAAAAGATACAACAAAGCAAGAAGTGGTAACACTTAACTTAAGAAATGAGCACAAAAACAAAAAATTAGCACCAAGGCAATAAAAGATCTTATAGCCTATGCCTGATGTGATTTCTCATACTGAAATTCTTAATCATCAGTCCATCGAGAAACTTCTTCTGTGTTTTTCATAGCTGCAATTAAAAATGAGAGAAAGATTCTCCCACAATGATTCACAGTTTATTCAATGTCAAGTGTTAAATTTCCAAGGGATGACTCACAGTTCGTAGGCAGAGTGATATTCCAAATGTAGCAGGAAGATGGCTGAGAAGATGTTGATCTGTTTGTTCATTCACGTGCCATTCCACTCTATCCTCCGTTTCATCAAGAGAGACTTGCACAGCATGGTGTGAGAACTCAGGGGAAGTTCATCAAAAGTCACAAAAGATTGTTCGTGAGCATCCTGATTCCAAAATCAGCATCCACAGTCTGACGCGGATCATGTTTCTATAAGAAATCTGCTTCAGGAAGAAAAAAGTGCTAAAACAGCTCAAATGCCATAGCTGGTGGTAATAAATCATTCCTCATGTAAAATGTTTCATTTGTGCCATAAAGGTGACCCTGCTATACAGAAGGCAAACTATGCCACAGGAAATTTAAGGGGCTAGAACAGCTCTGCCCCAGTCAGCTATTCCCCTACACAAACACAACTATATCATGTGCACAGCTATTAAAGCATTGCAGCAAAGCGCATTAGGTAATATCTAACAGATATTTTAACACCTCCAATAGTCATCTATCTTGATTGATCTGAAAGACAATTTTTATTCATGAAAATGGCTGCTGGCAACTTTTCTGAGGGCTGCAATGCTGCTCCACAATGAAATTTCAGATCATGAAGGTAGAAGAGTCCAGTAATTGATTAATACTACTACTGGCTGGTATGTTCCAAGGCAACTGCAATGGTTGCTGCTATGGTATCCAATAGCCCAAATTTATATGTGGCAAACTTGAGAAACTTTTGTTTTAGCAGTCACACTATTTTGATGATATTTTCTGATATTTTCCTTACAATATGGAAAGGACTGTTAGATATTTTGAATGCTTTTGTAAAGTGGTTAAATACATATTGCATATTGCTTGCTCTGTATGTGGACATCACTCATGTACTCAATATATCCTGCTACTCTATCTACTCTATAATACGCCTTGTGCTTTAGCCTTAGGGAAATGTGCAATATTAAATGGATATAAATACATACATATATATATATATATATTTTGGGGTTTTTCATCTAGATTTATAGGAATCATAATGGCTTTCAAGACTTCAGACTACTGTAAACCAACTCATCGCAATGCTTTGCTGCACTAAGGAATTGTCATCCTGTTGGTTTAAAAATGAGCTTCCTGGGCCAAATTGGTGCCTTAGTGGCAGTGCTGTGTGCTGCCATGTGGTGGGTCCTGAGTTCACTTCCCAGCTCTGTTATTGCTCCCTGTGGTTGGCTGAGGCTAGGGGATACTATGGAGGCAGCATTCACAGCCCGGACGTGGGAGGGAGAGAGCTGTAATCACTGTGCGATAAAAACATCTAGTGGTCAAATTCAGGGCCTTGAATTGCAAGGAGTCCTGTTGCCTAGCTCCTGGCTGAGGTTTGTCACTGCTATGACCAGATGTCATGAAGGTGAAATATAAATTAGGGGAGAAAATCCCTGGCTAGTTATGAATGAAGGTTCATGGTGCTGGATTCCAGCCTATTTCCAAGTAGGCTAGAAACCTAAAGAAGAAAGAAGAAAACTGATGGGTCAAAAAGAAAAAAGGTGTTTATCCTTGAATTAGGGTTTTAGGACTGTGCTATCTGGGATCTGGCCTAATGGATTATAATGAGAAAGCAATGAGAACACTATTCTCCAGCTAACACAGTATGTTTCATAAGGATGAGCACCCTAATGACCAATTCACATATATTGAAGGTATTCTCATTTTTGTAGTGATATCTGTAATGCATAGCTAGATTCATCCAAAAGTGTTACTAATGCATTGATAACAAAAAGGGGCCTGTTTATGAGAGAGAGAGAGAGAGAGAGAGAGAGAGAGAGAGAGAGAGACTTATCTATAAGGTCCTCATAATAGACATCAAATCTTCACCAAGGTGTACTGTACAGTTCGTACATCTCACTCTACATGCGAAACTGGCCCCTAAACCCTAAACCACCACCACCACCTCACCTCGACCTATTAGATGGTCCTTCTATCAAGATATAAATAGGTGCACACAGTGAGGGCCTTCTTAGAGTCCCTCTCTCTCACTCTCTCAGCCCAGAAATGGCCAAAATGTAATTCTAAAAATTCATCATGAATTGCATTATGGCTGTTTTAGGCCTAACACCAGGAAAACCAGTGTAGTTATAACCATGCAATACTGCCCCTCATTTTCATAACTCTTCCCTGATCCCACCCCCTCCAAAAAATGTGAATTCGTGTTAACACCTTAATGCTTTTTGATAAATGACCCAGATAGTTTGGAATCATTAGTATGTTCTTACCTGTTCTGTATGGCTCTCCACATTTTGCCTTTTTAAGGAATAAAAATAAAAGAGATCAAATTGTTTCTTCTGCATTACCTTTGAGAAAACATCACATGAACTCAGTTCACAAATATTACGATGTCATTTCAAGTGTGGCCACTGTTCAATATGCTCTAACACCTTACAGCTTCTGCAGTTCATTCACCCATTTTCCAAACAATATTTTTGCTTTCTACATGGAACAAATTGCAATTAAGATTTCTGTTATTTTAATGTCCCTGCAAGTTGCTCTGTGTAAGCAGAATGAAGATAAATCTCTATGCTCGTAGAGTTGAACACTGGAGTTATCTCAGCAAATGCTTCACATGGGAGCTCCAGTGGTGAAACATTGCAATTTGATGATCTTCATTGTTTTACTACTGACCAGGTGAAGTTGGACCAGAAGGGTGATCATCAAGAGTAGGATCTTATCCTGAGTAGAAAAAAACTGGATCTATGTTCTTAACTCTGTGTCTCCATCTGGTCTGAATATGGAGATTGGAATGTCTGGTTATGAATTGATGTAGTGTATTTTTTTTTTTTTTTACTAACCATCTTTGAAGTTTAAATTACTCATCTGTAGTAATAACCAACAATGAATCGGTTCATTTCAATGATTTGATATTGATTTGCTGTGCTTATCATGAGACTATGTTTCAGTTCTCATTAATATTGACAGTACGAATGTGCCCAAACATGTTTTGGTTTGGTTCATTCTTTCATGCCATGTTTTTTATGTGTTTTTTTGGGAGGGTTGTTTCATTTATTTTGCCAGTTTATATGTGTACATGTCATATTGCACACATACATTTAAATTGTATGCACAAATATTGTACTTATGCACATAGAAATTCATTTTATGTGCAAAAAATGTATCTGTATAAACTACCAAAATAAATGACAACAAATGCGTATCACTAATAGATAGCATAAGGGTCTATTTATCTAAACTGTGCAATAAAGTTGGTGACCATTGGTGAAGTATTCTAACTTTAACAACAAACACACATGCATGTTTTGCCATCAATGCAATTGTGCTTGAAGCTTTGTTGCTCTTTTAATTTGGAAGATTTTGACAATTCAGTCATTTACTCCCAATAAATATATTGGCCAAATCAAGTACTGATCAGTATTTTGATTTTTCTACATTAAATGATTTGAAATTTGTGATGTTGGGTTTATTTTGGGATAGCTTTGTAGCCCTCAGCAAAGCTGCTGGCAGCTATTTTCATTCATAGAAATTGTTGGTGGGGCAGGACTTTCAAATCTTTGGATTTGTTTGGGTAATCTAAAAGTTCCTCAGACAACCTCTTTGAATTTCAACCTCATATTTTATTTTATTTTGACTGCTATAAATACTTGGCTGCAAGGATCGATGTATTGTCTTCTTTTAAAAGAATGTAGACAGATGGATTTAAAGGATGTTTTTCTTTCTCACTTCATTGTAAAATGGGGGATCTGATCCTTTAGGTTTTGCTTTCTGAAGTGTCACATTATGCCCACAAAGCTTTGGTGCATTGAGAGTCCATCAAGTGTTTGTATGTGTAAAAGAACATGTGAAACCAAATTTCGCACATATTTTTTTACCAGAACTAGCAAGAGGCATTCTGGGGGGGGAGTCAGGTTATGGGTGTTGTCAGAGACCTCAGGATTAGGACCGTGAAGTACAGCATCAGCTAAAGAAAAGAGCCACATTAAGAGTTTGAAAAAGTAGTAGAAAAGAGAATAAGTGTACATTTCTTCTGTGAAAATGCATGTAATGTGCACAATTAATAATGGTTAATTAGGGAAAAAAACTGGCAAATAAAAGACAAAGCACCAGCCCATTCTGCAGGAACCATTCTAAGGGTGAGCAGAACTGTGTGCAGTTCTGGTCGTCGCATCTCAGAAAAGAAATAGATGCATTGGAAAAGGTACAGAGAAGGGCGATGAAGGGGATGGAACAGCTCCCCTATGAGGAAAAACTAAAGAGGTTGGGGCTGTTCAGCTTGGAGAAGAGACGGCTGAGGGGGGATATGATAGAGGACTATAAAATCAGAGGTGAGCAAACTGGGGGGGGGGGGGCGGGCTCCCTAGTGGGGGCTTGAACAATCCTGAAGGGGGGGGGGCACACTGTTTGAACAATCAGGGAAGAAAAAATGGCTATGCCTTTGAGTCTTAGTGCCATGGAGGCTTTGCAAGCTAAGGAGCTGCAGAACAAATAGAGCGACATCGTTATAAGCATGCTACTGTTTAGTCAGACTTCACTCAAAACTAACTATGGCCTCTCAAATTAAACAGGTTGTATAAAGACCTTTTACAAATGAAAGATGGTCATGCTTTTAAAACCATTATTGACCATTGAGTTATTTCGCTCAGCAGTACAAGCTTTTCTTTTTGGACTATTGGATTATTGCAATAACTTATATACTGGTGTTGCAAAAAAGCATCTACGTGCATTAAAATTATTACAAAATGCAGCGGTGCATTTTTTTTTTTTAATTTTAATTTTTATTATTTTCAATCTTAATAGTAAGATAAAAAACATCTTACAATAGTAAATAGAATGATGAAAAACAAGGAAAATACATAAAGATATACAGATACAACATAAATACATTAACCATCATTCTTCATAGGAAATATAGTGGAGAGGCCCGTAATTACAGGGAGAAACTAAGGAAATTCAAATTTTCATTTTATTTGGCTTAACGGTGACAGTAGACTTTTTACTAAATGATCATTACTGGGATTGATATTGATGTAATCCAGGAGAGGACACTACATTTCCACTCCTGGCATTTAAGAAGGACTTTAACTGCTCAGGGAAAAAGAAGATAAAACACTCATTTGAACTTTTAATTATGCACTTACAGGGGTATCTAAGTGTGAATAAATACCCCAAGGTAATTACTTGCGCTCTTAACGAAAGGAAATCACGCCTTCGAACTTGAGTCGTCCTAGCAAAATCAGGAAAAATACGTATTGTTTGACCATAAAACAAGGAGGATATATTTTTAAAATATCGCCTCATTGTATCATTCAAGTCACTCTCCATTATGTAGGAAACCAGCAAAGTAGACCTCCATATAACCACTTCCGAAGAGTCCTCTAAGAATTGTGTGAGGTTTTCAATGCCTTCTGCTTGCGTTCCCTGAGGAGCTTCTCTATTATTTATCGCTGGGTGCATATTTTAACTGGCATTAGTCGAACTGAGCATATATATCTAGTCTTAGTCCTACACACAGGCAGCTTCTCCCACCCTCCTGACCCCCCCAAAAACCTTTTACATGTACCTGGTGGTCTAGCGGGGGGTCCGGGAGCCATCCCTTCAATCATACCCTCGGTGCTGGACTGGTTTCAAAATGGCAGTCGATCGCCTTTGCCCTCACTTTGTCACAGGGAGCGACGGTCACTCCCTGTGACATAGTGAGGGCAAAGGCGATCAGCGCCATTTTGAAACCAGTCCAGCACCGGCACCGAGGGTATGATTGAAGGGATGGCTCCCGGACCCCCCGCTAGACCACCAGGTACATGTATAAGATTTTTGGGGGGGTCAGGAGGGTGGGAGAAACAAAGGGGTAATTTGTAAAGGGTCGGGGTGGGTTTTTTTTTTATCGGGCCATCGGCGCCATTTTTATCAGTGGTAGCCAAAATAGTGCCGATGGCCCGAGAGCGGGAGATCGTGCCGGGACCCCCCCCCCCCCCCCCAGGTAATTTAACATTTGGGGGGGGGTTCGGGAGGGTGGGGGAGAGTAAAGGATTGTTTTTAAAGGGTCGGGGTGGGTTTAGGGGTTGTTTTGGTGTGCCGGTTTTCCCGCCCTCCCCCCAAATAATTCCCGTACTCGATTTAATGATTTTTCACGATAAATCGAGGGAATTCCTATTGTATCGAGTCCCTTACCGATTAATGACGATTTTAAAATTATCGGACGATAATTTAAATCATTAAAAAACGATTCACATCCCTAATATTCTCTTTCTCTCTTCCCACGAAAAAATGGTTTTCCCCTTCTGTGAGCATACGTGCGTAAAAGCCACGGGACATTTACTTGAGCCAAGGGACATTTATTTGAGCCACCTCTTAAGATTATGTGCACCAAGAGTATTTTAAATTATGTGCACAATATAAAATTGCAGCATATCTTTGCTCACTTGCCGATACACGTGTTTATGGGTGTTCTTTTTAAAATTAGCCAGTAAATATCTTTCAGTGGGCCTAGAAGAGGAGCTGCTTTTGCTGTGGTGGGCCCATCTAGGGAGCTGCTTACTCTGTGGCAGAGCTGAACATGGAAGCAGCCACTGTGGTGTTCCACAAACCAAGAAGGCCTGCCACTCTCATACCTTAGCTCAGGAGGAGTTCCTGCTGCCACTGGGTCTCTACCCAGGGAAAGAGATCACAGCTCTTACCTGCCTGGGGGAAAAGAAGTGATGACGTAAGGGAGGAGAATGGGCAAAAAGGAGGTGGAAAGGAGAGAAGGAGGAACTGGGGAAGGGAGAATAAAAGAAAAAAGTGTAAAAGGAAAAGATAAGCAAATAAAACATGAGAAAATAAAAAAGCTAAGTAAACTAAGAAAAATAAAGAGTGAAATAGGAAAAAAATTTGTGAAAACTGTAAAAGGGCAAAATAAAAAGTTGGACAGGGTGGGATGAAGTTTCTCAACTACTAAAATTTTGGCTGGCTCCTAAGTTTTTGAAAAATTTTCCAGCCCTTACCATTGTGATGTGTGGCCTGTGTGTCTGAATGTGGTGTGGTCTATATCTGTGTGAGATATGTGATATGGTGTGTCTATGCCGCTGTCTGTATGTGATGTGTCTGTCTTCTGTTGTATTTTTCTGTCTAGATGTGGTAAGTATGTCTCTCTGTGCCTAAGTGTAAGGTTTCTGTCTCTCTGTGGTGGAGGGGGGTGTCTGCATGTAGCAGGTCTTTCTCTCTGTGTCTGTCTAGGTATGGGGTAACCATGTTTCAATCTACATATTTGTTTTGCTCTCTGTCGGTCTGGGTATGGGGTGTTTGTCTGGGTATGAGATATCCATGGCTGTCTGTGTCTGTCTAGGTATGGTATGTCGGCTGTTCTGTGCCCGTGTATGCATGCGTGAGCTTACTCCTTTCAGCAACTTGAAGAGAAATAAAATGGAGCCAGTGGCTGGCAGTGTGGTTATCTGGTGACTATCCTTTGCATGTGCACGCACATGTGTGTGTGTGTGTGTATGTGTTTGTGTGTGTGTGTATATACATAGATACAGTAATAACCCATCTTGGGGTGGGGGGGGGGGGCAACCAAATGAATGAATGGAAGAGGAAGATGCAACTCAAAAGGTTTGAGCACCATTTTAATATAATCATAAGTGGAATAGAATGGGTAAATGTAAATTGGTTATCTATTTTTTTAAAAAATACAAAGACTAGGGAGCACACCATGAAGTTTGTAAGTAGCACATTCAAAACAAATCAGAGAAAATTTGTTTTCACTCAATGTACAAGTAAGCTCTGGAATCTATTACCAGAGGATGTGATTAAGGCAGTTAGTATAACTGGGTTTAAAAAGGTTTGGACAAGTATCTGGAGGAGAAGTCAATAAACTGCTATTAACCAATAGACTTAAGAAATAGCCACAACTTTTCAATGTGAGATTACAGCATGGCATCTGTTTACTGTTTAGGATCTTGTCAGTTACATGTGACCTGGATTGGCCACTGTTGGAAACAGGATACTGGACTTGATGGACCCTTGGTCCAACCCAGTATAGCAAGATCTTATGTCTTATGTTCTTAAGGGGTTATTGAAGTTTGAAATATTCCCTGAAGGTGAAATTATTCAGTTTTCTTAATGTTTGCAACATAATTTACATTAGGGCCCTAACACCCATGATAACACCGTAACGCATGCAATAAACAGCACATCACAAAATGTGTATGCAAATTTTATTCAAGTGGGAGGAGTTAATGGAAATGAGGGCTGGTTAACATTGCGTACAATAACATAACACACACTATCATGGGATTTAATGATGGAAAAATCTACACATTTTTGCAGGCCTTTATGCCTGTGATAGCTGTGCTTTATGGCCGAAACAGGATTTATCACAAATCCCGTTTTGTTTTTTTTTGGGGGGGGGGGGGGGGGGGGGAGCAGAGGAAGGAGAAAAAGAGAAAGAGAGAGAGAAAGTGCTTCTGTGGAGGCCCACTAATTTTTGAACTTTTTATACCACTGTAAGAGGGGGCATTATGAACTCGGGGTAAGGTTTGTGGGGTGAGTTGGGTTTTAGGGGACAGTTTAACATGCACAGTCATATGTACGAATAGCACAGTTACCATCAGTGAAGAATTAATGTGATTTGGAGGGATGAAAGGTGAAAGAAGAGTAGATTTGTACCATGTTCTCTCTACCTAGCTTGATTGCTACTAGGTAGATAGTGTGTTTCCACCTGTGGGGCCTGATACCACTTTCAGTGAGATATTTGCTTCTTCTTTTGCTCCTAAGATTGCTACTTTATGCACTAGTTTTTCAAATAATGTTACCATACCTATTGACAGTGTCTGGACGAGTAAGATGAGATGAGAACATTTTAGTTTTGTTCCCGAGTCTGAAATAATGAAACCCTTATAGCTATGAATTCCACAACTTGTCCTCTGAATTTCTGTTCTACTGTATTATTCAAATTCATACACCAGGATATAGGGGCTTATGTAATCAATGTCGTAAATTTGTCACGTTCCTCTGATGAATTATCTATATCAGGGGTCAGGAACCTTTTTGGCTGAGAGAGCCATAAACGCCACATATTTTAAAATGTAATTCCATGAGAGCCATACAATATGTTTAAAACTAAATACAAGTAAATGTGTGCATTTTATGTAAGATCACACTTTTAAAGTACAATAAGTCTCTGAAAATATTACACCAGGCCTTAAGACACCAATACATCTCCTATTAGGAAAACGGACCAAGTCAGGCTGCTATAGAGTCCTACACAGAAACTACACGCCAGCAGAAAACCTCACCTGAATCACGTGCTGTCCCTCACCTAACATAGAATAAAGAGACCAAAACGCATAACAAGAAGCATGCAGACAAAAACTGAATTGGAAACTGCAACAAGCCAGAGTCTCTGTATGCAGTGTAACAAAGGAAAAAAGAAACATCACACATCCTTATAAAACAAATCAAGAAATATAAAATCATCAGCAGTAAAACTGTACTAACAAAAGAACATATTTCGAAACAGCTGATGAGTGGAATATCCAATAATTAAAAACTCATATAAAACATTTCCAGATACCAACAAAATATTTCAAAATAGCAGACACAAAGATCCAGTAATGAAAAATAATAAGGATACAAAAATTTTTTTGCTCTGCATACCTGGGAACGTTTGATATCCAGGTGTCCTGAGATTGTTCTGAATTAGCAGGAGGTGGGGTGGTTTGCTTGGAACTTCTCCTCTCTCAGTCACATACCAGCGCTCTCTCTCACACTGGCTCTCAATGACACACCTATACACACATGCTCTCAGTCACTCACATATACAAATGTTTTTTCTCTCTCACTTATATAGGCTCTTAATTACACATTTACACACATGCTATCTTTTCACGCTTACACACACACAGGCTTTCAATCACATAAATACATGCTGTCTTTTTCTCTCACACACAGACTCTCATTCACATGCTTACAAACATGTCCTCTCTTTCTCTCATTTACACACAGGCTCTCAATCACATACTCACATGCTCCCTCACCTAAATCAGCTCTCAATCACACAGACACACATGGTCTCTCTCTCTCATTTAAACACAGGCTCTCAATCACATACTCACATGCTCCATCACCTAAACCAGCTGTCAATCAGACACAGACACACATGATCTCTCTCTTACTTATACACACAGGCTCTTAATCATACATACACATGATCTCTCTCACACACAAAGGATCTCAATCATACACACATACTCTTTCAAACAAACAGGTTTTCAATTACAAACTTACACATACAGGTTCCCAATGGTAAACTTACATTCATGCTCTCTCTCTCACAGGCAGGATCTCAATCACAGACATACTCTCTTTCACATATACAGGCTCTCAATCATTCACATACATGCAATCTCTCACTCACACACACAGGATCTCAAACACACATGCTTGCTCGCTCATTCATTCACTCTCTCTCTCCCCCTTCCCCCCCCGGGAACTCGCGGCAGCAGCAGCCACCTCCCAACGCTAACCTCCTTCATTTTCAGCCCTCGCGGAGGCGAAGGCGGAGTCCCATCGGCCGCGGTTGAAGATTTTCATTTTCCTCCGAGCCGCGCTGCAGTCTTCTTCCCGTCGGACACTAGCGTGCCTGCGCGGGTCTTCCCGCGCAGGCACCCGATGCTCTCCACTTCCTCTTTCGGGCCGCGGGAAGAAGAGAGCATCCATCAGACCCATTTTGAAAAAAACTACTGCAGAACCCACAATACCTCCAAATTAGCTTCCCATCCTGTTTCTACCCTTCCTCGCCAAAATTACTGAATCTGCTGTTTTACATAAGCTATCTGAATTTTTTGATAATTATTCTGAATTAGACCAATACCAATTTGGCTTTTGGAAGTCCTGCTACACAAAATCTCTCCTTCTCTCTAGCTCTGACACAGTTCAGCAGGTTCTGGTTCAGGAAAAAATACATGGCTCATCTTACTAGGTTTATCCTCGACCTATGATACTATTAATCATGATATCTTCCTTCACAGTTTATCTGATTTGGGAGTATCTAGGGCTATTCTGGGGTAGTTTTGGTTCTACCTCACGCAGCACTCACAACATGAAAGAATAATTCTGAAACCTCATCTTGGTTTCCCATCCAGGCCGGTATACCCCAAGGATCATCCTTATCAACTGTCTTTTTCAACATTTATCTAACACTGCTTTTGCCATCTTTTAGCCAGCTTTTTATTGGCTGGGCGATAACGGAGTAAGAAATTGAATCGGGTAAAGAAGAAGGACCAATGAGCCTGGCGATGGTTTAAACACTGAGAATGATCCGTGCATAAGGTGATCTGGTATTGGGCTCCCTCGAGCCAGGGTCGCCATTCCTCGAAGGCCAGCTTGATGGCCAGCAATTCTTTATCCCCAATGGCGTAATTACGTTCTGCCGGAGAGAAGCGCTGGGAAAAAAATGAACAAGGGTGCAGTGTATGAGTAGTTGAGTATTGGCTCAGCATGGCTCCTACGCCAACGTCTGAGGCATCAACCTCAACGACAAACGGCCATGTAAGGTCCAGATGGTGGAGACATGGTTCCTTGAGAAAGGCGGACTTAAGATCCTGAAAGGTGGTCATGGCTTTGGGTGACCACTGAGAGGGTTGGCCCCCTTGCGAGTCATGGCCGTGAGTGGTGCGGTCAGTGTTGAATAATGGTGAATAAAGGAGCGATAGTAATTGGCGAAGCCAAGAAATCGCTGGAGAGCATTGAGGCCTGTAGATTGAGGCCAGTCACGGATGCTCTTCAATTTCTGAGGATCCATTCTAAACTTCTGGCTGGACACCACATACCAAGAAAAAGAATGGTCTCCTACTCAAAAGAACACTTCTCGAGCTTGGTGAAAAGTTGGTTGTCTCGCAGACACTGGAGGACACAGGAGACATCCTGGCAATGGCTTTGAAGGTCTTGCGAGAAGACTAGGATGTCGTTGAGGTACACAACTATGCACTGGTAAAGCATTTCTCTGAAAACCTCATTCATCAGGTTTGAAATACCGCGAGTATGTTACAAAGCCCGAAAGGCATCACAAGGTATTCAAATGGCCGTCATGTGTGTTAAAGGCAGTCTTCCACTCGTTGCTCTTGCAGATCCGGACCAGATTGTAGGTCCAATATGGAGAAGATTTTTGCTCCTTGTAGCCTGTCGAAAAGCTCAGAGATAAGAGGCAGTGGGTAGTGGTCCTTGAGAGTGATTTCATTTAGGCCTCAGTAATTGATGCAGGGATGGACGGAGCCATCTTTTTTCCCTACAAAGAAAAATCCTGCTCCAGCGGGAGACTTGGAGGGCTGAATGAAACCTTTGGCCAGGTTCTCATGGATGTACTCAGACATGGCTTGGGTCTCAGTCTGTGAAAGAGGGTAGATCCTACCCCGAGGAGGCTCTGTTAGGCAGCAAATTAATTGCACAGTCATAAGAGCAGTGAGGGGGGTACAGTGTCTGCAGCCTTCTTTGAGAACACATCGGCAAACGAAATGTATTGTGATGGAAGGCCGGGAAGAGAGGGTATAGTCATACATGGCAGCGAAGAGACGGACTCTAGGCAGTTTTTATAACAGGAGGGGCCCCAATGAGAGAGCTGTAGGGTGGCGCAGTCAAACTGCAGCGTGTATTGCTGTAGCCACGGCAGTCCCAAAACTACAGGATGAATGGCTTTGTCTAATATATGGAAAGAAATGGTTTCCAAGTGCAGGGTCCTGGTGCAAAACTGAACAGGGGCCATGGTGTGGGTAACCTTACCAAGAAGAGGTTCTCAGTGTATAGATGAGAGTAGTAATGGCACAGGAGAGCAGATGGTGGGGATCCGCAAGTGTTCCATGAGTTGTTTTAATATAAAGTTCCCACCAGCCCCGGAATCCACCAATGCCAAAGTGTGAAACTCCTGGTTGTCCATCTTAATGGAAATGGGGACAGTCAATGGAGGAGCTGGTGAAGTCAGGCCTAGGAGTAGACCTCCAGCAGAACCTAGTCCCGGGAGTTTCACGGACAAATTGGACACGAGGCTATGGAATGTCCAGGTTGGCCGCAGAACAGGCAGAGCCAGATTTCTGGCGACACCGTTGTTCCTTAGGAGAGAGTCTCCTCCTACCCATCTGCATAAGTTCTTCCTCTGCTAGGTTATGAGATGTGTTCATTCTGGGAGAAGAGGAACATCGAGTTCGGGACGAGCCTGAGGTATACTTCTGGGAGGCTCTGGAATCTTGAGACCATTCTTGTAGGCAGCGGTCGATAAGCCCAGTAAGGTCTATCAAGGAGTCCAACGACGTGGGCAATTCGTGAGCCGCCAACTCATCTTTAATCTGGGGGCTCAAACCTTCGAGGAAGATGGAACATAAACAGTCAGAATCCCAGTGAAGTTCTGAAGCAAGGGTTCTGAATTCAATAACATAGTTCGTTAATAGGCGAGAGCCTTGCTAGAGATGAAGAAGTAATGACCCGGAAACGGCACTTCGGCCAGGATCCTCAAAGGAGGACCAGAAAAGGGCCAGGAATCCTGGGAGATCTCGAAGGACTGGGTCAGCACGCTCTCAGAGGGGTGTCGCCCAGGCTAAGGTCTTACCATCCAAAAGGGAAAGGATGTAGGTAGTCTTGGTGATCACGTCTGGGAAGTAAGCTGGTTGCAGGCAGAAGGGCGTATTGCATTGATTCAAGAAACCCCAGCACATAAGAGGGTTCCCTAAAAAGTGTGGAGGTGCCTGCAAGGGCACGGTTGGTCAGGGAATCGGCATAGAGGTGGAGGTATTGAGCTTGATAGATGTTTGTGGTGGCAGTCACGGTAGCGTCTAGGCAAGTGCTCAGGTTGTCGATGGCAGATGCCAGAGACTCCAGGAATTTTTGTTGTTCACTGATCCTTTGTGTCAGGCCTGGAATGGCCTGGAAGGCCGAGACCTCTGCCAGGTCCATGGACTTGGCAATCTGTAATGGTTTGTGGGTTTGTGGGCCCTTGGCCCGAGGTGAGAGTTGTTACCACCTGTGGGGCTCCTCCCCACAGGTCCACACCATCGGGAGGCGAGGTTGGCACAGCGGGAGCTCTGGGTGCTAATCTGTGGAGAGGTCCTGAGGAGCAGGGTAAGAGACACAGCCAGGAGGGACCCCACAGTGAGCAGGCAGGCTGGAGATCAGTACCTGGGCAGAGAACTCCAAAGGGGTTGGCGCTAGGCAGACCCAAGGAGCGGGAAGCGTGAGACTGGACGTGCAGGAGGTACAATGTAGAGGCAACCCCGAAGGGCAGAGCTGCGTAGCGAGGGAGGTACTGGTGCGATGATGTAGGCTAACCCGCGGAGCGGGGAAGCCTGAGTCAGGTCTCCGGATGATGACGTAGAGAGGCCCGAGGAGCGGAAGGTACTGGCAGTGAGCGGTGGTTGAACAAGGGTACTGCCTAGGGGTGTGCATTCATTTCCAATGTATTGGTAATCCGCAACATAGAGGGCCATATTCGTTGTATTCGTGGGGAAGCGAAACATATCACGATTTCCCACGAATACAACGAATCTTCACCAAATTATTTGGCCGTCTAAAAGAGTGAATTTAAACAAACCCCCCACCCTCCTGACCCCACCCCCCAAGACTTATTAAAACTCCCTGGTGGTCTCTGGTGGTCCAGCGGGGGGTCCGGGAGCCATCTCCTGCACTCACGCTGTTGGCTGCCAGTATTCAAAATGGCGCTGATAGCCTTTGACCTTACTATGTCACAGGGGCTACTGGTGCCATTGGTCAGCCCCTGTCACATGGTAGGAGCAATGGATTGCCGGCGCCATCTTGTGCTCCTACCATTGGTCGGCCCCTGTGACATAGTGAGGGCAAAGGCTTTCGGCGCCATTTTGAATACTGGCAGCCAACAGCGTGAGTGCAGGAGATGGCTCCCCCGCTGGACCACCAGGGACTTTTGGAAAGACTTGGGGGACCCTCCTGACCCCCACAAGACTTGCCAAAAGTCCCAGGTGGTCCAGCGGGGGTCCGGGAGCGATCTCCTGCACCCAGGCCATTGGCTGCCAGTAATCAAAATGGCGCCAATAGCCTTTGCCCTCACTATGTCACAGGGGCCGACCAATGGCACCAGTAGCCCCTGTGACATAGTAAGGTCAAAGGCTATCGGCGCCATTTTGAATACAGGCAGCCAACAGCGTGAGTGCAGGAGATGGCTCCCGGACTCCCGCTGGACCACCAGGGAGTTTTGGTAAGTCTTGGGGAGGTCAGGAGGGCGGGGGGTTGTAGTAAATTCAATTTTAGCTGGGAAACGAATAAGAATAAATGCATGAACGTATCGGGGGCCCTCCTTGCCGAATGCAATGTATCTGCCCCCCGATGAATACGAATACCGAATGCAACGTATGGCATCCCTCTGCACATCCCTAGTACTGCTCTGTGGAGCAGGGAAGCACAACAGTCTCTGGTGTCGAACATAGGCACTGCCCCGAGGAGCGGTAAAGCACTGACAATCCCAACAGTAGAACGTAGGCGCTACCCCGAGGATCAGGGGAGCACGGACAGTCCCAAGTACAGAATGTAGGCACTACCCCGAGGAGCAGGGAAGCCCTGACAGTCTCAGGTATAGAACTTAGACACTGCCCCGAGTTGCGGGGAAGCACAGAGATAGAGCTCCCAAGTAGTGAAGGCGTTCCCAGAGGCAGCCCCAAGGAGTGGAGAGCTGGTAGAGTAGGACTTCTGGAAAGTGCTGTGCAAGCCCGAGGAGTGGGGTAAGCCAGGAGATAAGGTCTCCGTAGAGATCACACGCTAGCCCCCTGAGAAGCGGGTACCAGCCAGGGTTCAGAGTCCAAGTAGGGTCCGATAACATCACCACAGGTCCAACAGAGACAGGAGCTCATAGAGTAGCAATGGAACTTATTGCCAAGTCGGCTAGCTGGGGGCGAAGGTGGAGCTTAAGAACCCAGATCCAATGACATCATCAATCCGGGATGCCCCCGAGGTTCCCGCCATTTGAGCTTCAAAAGAGGGCCCGGTGGAGCGCGCAGGTGCCTAGGAAGGCATGGTGGTGGCAGCGTCCCGACCGCCACAAGGAGCCATGGGGCACGCAGTGGCAGAGACTGGCCCCTGTCACAAGCAGGCCCGGAGAGGGAAGCAGGGCGGTGCAGGACATAAGTTGACGCGGTCGCAGCTGTCTGCGACCGATGGTCATAACAGGGCTGATCAGCTTGGAGAAGAGATGGCTAAGGGAGGATATGATAGAGGTCTATAATGGGTAAATGTGAATTGGTTATTTACTCTTTTGGATAATAGAAGGATTAGGGACCACTCCATGAAATTAGCAAGTAGCACATTTAAAACTAATCAGAGAAAATTATTTTTTCACTCAACGCACAATTAAGCTCTGGAATTTGTTGCCAGAGGATGTGGTTAGTGTAGTTAGTGTAGCTGGGTTACAAAATATTTGGATAAGTTCTTGAAGGAGAAATCCATTAACTTCTATTAATCAAGTTGACTTAGGGATTAGACACTGCTATTACTGGCATCAGTAGCATGGGATCTACTTAGTGTTTGGTATTTGCCAGGTACTTGTAGCCTGGATTTGCTACTGTTGGAAACAGGATGCTGGGCTTGATGGACTCTTGGTATGACTCATATTGGCAATTTCTTATGTTCTAACTTCAGTACCAGGCCAACTGGCATACCTGTTGGAAACGTGGACCCTTGAGCCAGCTCGAGAGTTGGAGGATCCACTGAAGGAAGGCCTACAGTGGCACTCGTAGCCAGGAGGAGGAACTGGACCAGGAGACCTGACAGGAACTTCACCTAATCCAGCCCTCGTTCCCCGCAGGTTGAGTCCTTGGGTGATGGGGCCGGCAGGACTTAGGCGAAGGTCTCCTGGGAGAGGAAGTCCAGTGGGCTGTCCAAGTCGGGGTTGGCAGAAGTCTGAAGAGATGGTGATGGTCCAGGAGTTGTGGCGGGCAGTAGAGGTGCAAAACGAGGAACCAGGCCAGAGGTCGGGGCAGGCAGAAGACAAGCAGAAGCCGGAGAATACGCCAGAGGTCAGGACGGGCAGAAGACAGAAGAATCCAGATACCAGGCTGAAGTCAAAACCGAAGAGGCAACCGAAGGCAGGAGCGGGAGCAGGAGCGGAACCACAGGAACAGGAACGGAGCTGGAACAGGCAGGCAGGGCTGGTGCAAGGGAATTGGGTGCCCTAGGCACCTTCAGCCTTGCATCCCCCCCCCATCGTGCAACCCTAGCCCCGCCCCCGGTCGCAGCCCCAACTCCACGAGTAGGGACCACATGTCGCCACACCCCCACCCTCCCAACCTCCCTCCCCAACCCCAGAAAAGCCTCACAAAACACCTGGTCCAGTGGAGAGCCCGGGAGCGATCTGCCACTCCCTGGTCATCAGCTGCCACTAATCAAAATTGCGCCGGTGGTCTTCAGCCCCTACCATGTGACAGGGGCTACCGGAGCATTGGTTGGCCCCTGTCACATGGTAGGGGCTAAAGGCCACTGACACCATTTTGGTTAGTGGCAGCCGAGGACCCGGGAGCAAAGATCACTCCCGGGACCTCCGCTGGCCCAGCAGGGCGGTGTCGGGAGGGTGGCATGACAGGGGGGGGAGGCAGGGGAAGGCAGGGGGCTGGGCAGAATTTTGAAGGGGCACTTTTTGCCCTTTCAAAATTCTGCCACCTGAAGTGGCCGTGAGCGGCGGCGGCTCCCCCTAAATCTTGGCGCCTTAGGCACAGGCCTAGCTCGCCTAGTGGTTCCGCCAGCCCTGCAGGCAGGAACACGGGAACGGAGTCAGGAACAAACAGGAACACTGGAACGAAGTCAGGAACAAGCAGCTAGCTACTCAGAAGAGTCGACCTGTTACCAAGGCAAAGCAGAGGAGTCTGAGGTGGCCTTAAATAGGCCTCTACTGATGACTTGAAGTTTGGGACCCGGCCGAGGTTTCCCGCCACTGCCCCTTTAAATGCCAGGCCTGTGAGCGTGTACGCGCCTAAGGGGGCGGAGCCTCAGAAGATTTCGGCAGTGTCTCCCTCATGGGGAGAACGCCACGGCAAGGCCACAGAGCGGCCTGGCCCATGGTGAAGAAGGCAGCAGAGAGCGCCGGCATCTGCCGGTAAGGGAAGGGGGGCCCGGCTGCGGCTGCCCACAGCCAGGTTTCCCAACAATACCTGAGGCAAAATTCATACTCCAAAACAATAACGCAGCCCAAAGCTACAGGTTCCTAGAACTTTTGTAGAGAACCAATGGTCAGAGTTAAGGATAGATGAGCTATTTTCCCTTTGGACAAAATGAGGAAACTTTCCACTCCAAAACAGAAAAATGAAAATGAACTCACAATGCCATTTCTCCCTAGGCCATAGACATTTCCAAGGAACACAGAGTGAAATACAGTGTGATGCCACTCCTACAACAAACAGAAGGAAGAGAAAAGAGAACAATCCCCTCTCTCTCCAGTTCCAAAACTCCAACCCACACCACTAGCCCCTTCTGCCTCTAGAACTCTCTAGGTGTCACTACATTAAACTCAGAGCCAAACCACTGTGACACTTCCCACAGAGGAATGCTTAGCAACATGATTAGATCAGTTTACCTACTCTCACCATCACTCACGTGTATGGAGCGTCCCTGGACACAACACAATTAATAAAAAGGATGCCAGACTTATGGCCAGAGAGAAAGCAAAGTGAAAACCAAATTAAAAGTACCATGAATTGTTTTTACAAATTGAAATGCTCATAATGGCGTTTCGCTCCTGCCAACAAGGTCTGCAGCAATACTAAATTGCATGAAAATACTGAGAGAGGCAAGGATTAACAAACAGCAATAAGTGGGAAAGGAAGTGACAGACAGATGCATACACAGTAATGAGAATGCAAGCACATCTAACCACATCCCATTCTTGTCCATTGCAACCGGGAACTTGAAATGAATACCTCACATATCTCTCCAAGACGTCTGCAAGCAACAGTAATATAACAGCTCCTCCCTCTGGAACTGAGATACACGCTTCCTGCACGGAGTGGTGAAATCACAAATATATTTGTCTAACAGTTCTTTCACATTGCCAAAGCAGACTGAAAATTCCGTGAATAAGACTGATCCAAAAAAAAGTTTTTAAACCCAGTTCTGCCTGCGAAATACCTGCTAACTAGCAAACTTAGATATGGTTATAAAAAAGGGATCAAAATAGATATCACACCAAAAACTTAAATAAGGCACCTTGATAAAGCACTGGGTGATAGCATACTTTTCAATTGCCCATTTTGTTTCTCCAAATCTGTGCTACTGGTAAGGAATACAGAATCTTATTGACAAATGGCATTTTCCCATTCTGTGGCAATTTGCAGCTTTCACAAACAATAACTTTAAGAAGTTCCAGTCAGAACTAATGCAGCCTACTTTGCAGGACTTACGCATGCACATATCCATGTCCACAAATATGCAGGGATATGCAAAAACTCACCCCTGTCAAAATCCTCATGTTCTTCCTAACAGGTCCTGAACGTTTTGTGTGGATAGATGTTATAAATGATCTGGAAAGAAATACGACGAGTGAGGTAATCAAATTTGCAGATGATACAAAATTGTTCAGAGTAGTTAAATCACAAGAAGATTGTGATAAATTGCAGGAAGACCTTGTGAGACTGGAAAATTGGGCATCGAAATGGCAGATGAAATTTAATGTGGATAAGTGCAAGGTGTTGCATATAGGGAAAAATAACCCTTGCTGTAGTTACACGATGTTAGGTTCCATATTAGGAGCTACCACCCAAGAAAGAGATCTAGGTGTCATAGTGGATAATACTTTAAAATCGTCGGCTCAGTGTGCTGCGGCAGTCAAAAAAGCAAACAGAATGTTAGGAATTATTAGGAAGGGAATGGTTAATAGAACGGTAAATGTCATAATGCCTCTATATCGCTCCATGGTGAGACCGCACCTGGAATACTGTGTACAATTCTGGTCGCCGCATCTCAAAAAAGATATAGTTGTGATGGAGGAGGTACAGAGAAGGGCAACCAAAATGATAAAGGGGATGATAAGGGGGATGATAAGGGGATAAAGGGGATGATAAGCCTATGAGGAAAGGCTGACGAGGTTAGGGCTGTTCAGCTTGGAGAAGAGACGGCTGAGGGGGGACATGATAGAGGTGTTTAAAATCATGAGAGGTCTTGAACGAGTAGATGTGAATCGGTTATTTACACTTTCAAATAATAGAAGGACTAGAGGGCATTTCATGAAGTTAGCAAGTAGACACACACAAAGCCATAGTGATTTTTAAAAAATACCCATATCATGATCTACATCAGGGGACCCTCCAAATCACAGTCCACGGGCCAGATCCAGCCTATGGAACATGGTTTTCTGGCTCACCATGCTCTTTTTTTTCAGTAACTGGATCTGGCCCTCAGAAGTTGTTTTTCTCCACCCCTACTTTCAGATGCAGTGGCAGCATCAGCAGAAAAGCTTGTGGCATTCAACAAGCCACACAAGTGGTAGAAGAGATTCTGGCTTGCAGCCTTTGGAAGATCCACTGGAGGGATAGCCAGGCCCAAATAGCAATGGAAAAACCTCAGGGAGTGAGGCATTTGAAAGATCTCCTAGAGGGGAGGCCAGGCCCTGCTAGTGGAAAATCAAGAAGCAAGGAGGGGAGGGGGAGTGAGGAAAAGGAAGGAAGTGGTTGAATGGGAGGGAGGGAACACAGAATGAAGGGAGGGGAGGGACATGTGAGAGAGTAGGGGTAAAAGTAAGAGTGAAGGGAGGTAGGGGATATGGTTGTGTGAGAGACAGGGTGAGTAAGAGGGGAAGGGGTGTGAGAGAAAAGGAAAGGGAGGAAGTGGAGAGTATGTATATGAGAGGAAGTGAGGGATAAGGGAGAGGGAGGAAAAGGATAAAGTAAGAGTGAAGACAGGGAGGGAAGAGGGGAGGTGGAGAAAAGAGACAGGTGAATAGGAGGGGGATGTGTGAGGAAGGGAAGATGGATGGAGGGAGAGAGAGGTGAGTGAAAGAGGAAGGAGTGTGTGAGAGGGAGGGGATAGGGTAAGAGTGAGGGAAAGGAGGGAATGGGGGGTTAGAAAGAAAGGATGGGTGTGTGAGGGAGGGGAAGGGAGGGGAGGGGCAAGTAAAAGGACAGATTATGTGAGAGGTAGTGGGTAAAAGTAAGAGTGAAGTGAGAGAGGGATGAGTGGGAGAAGAGGAGAGTGTGAGAGAGAAGGGGAAAGGGCAAGGAAGGAGGACTGAGAGTAGAAGAGTGGAGATGGGAGGGGAATGACATGGAAGGGAGGTAATGGAGTGAGTTGTACATTCATAGGCACATAAACATACCTCAAGAGGCAGGATTTCTAGGGTTATGGCACAATTTCCAAAGTCCAAGAAATGTGGCAATATTGTTATTTGTTATCAGAGTAAGATTGTGCTATGTATGATAATCTGCTGTCTCTTGCTCTCAATGGGCTTCAGAGAGAATCAGACATAAATCAAATCATCTACCAGTTCCATTAGCTCCTTCAAAAATCTTATTTTCATTGCTATTAAATGCTCTAAACCTTGTCACATCAAAAAAGCAAACATTTTTACAAAATGTAAAAAAATGTATATTAGCATGAAAATAGTGCTTATCAAAAACTTATATATCCAAAATATACTTAAAAACAAGCTGGATGTTCAATCACTGCACCATTTCATTGTATACAGTGCTCCTGCTCTTATTAGCCTGCCTGACACAGCCAATGTTTTAGCAGTTATACAGTGTTCATCAGGGTCCAATCAAAGTCACTACAATCAAAGCACAAAAAAATAATATAAACAATATTAAAAAATATTAAAAATTCATGAATCCACCCTCTGCATAGAACTTACAATTTTCTTCAGCACATAGTTATCATTTTAACATGGCAGTTAAAAACTTTAAAACCACCAACCAGGGGACTGAGAGGAGAAGGGCTGTCCTAATTACCTTCTTTCAAAGAGAACCAGGGGTAAGAAGTGCCTCAGTGCCCAGACGGTGATTCCCAGCTGAGACTAATTGCGATGCAGAGGGCAGGACCCCAGAAGTAGCCTCATAAGGTCGGGCTGCTGAATCTCCTCTTGGGACTTAGAGGAGAAGGGCTGTCCTAATTACCTTCTTCCAAAGAGAACCGAGGGTAAGAGGTGCCTCAGTGCCCCGACAGTGATTCCCAGCTGAGACTAATTGTAACACAGAGGGCAGGACCCCAGAAGTGGCCTCATAAGATCGGGCGGCCTGCGGCATGCAGCCGACGCCGGCACACCGCCAAAGCCGCGTGCGCCTAAGGGGCGAGCGGCTTGCCGGGCTTTGCCTGCCTTCGCATGGATTCACAGTGATTTGCAGGGATTCTGTTGATTACTTCAGAAAGAGCCCTTTTTGATCTCACAGTCTCCACTTGGAGGAATGAAGAAAGACGACCAACTCAGCTAAGTGCCCTCTTATTTCTTCTAGACTTTCTATTATGCCTCACTCGGCCTGGAAACGATGGACAAGAGAGAGGTTTGCTATTGAGGGTGCTTTAGCTAGTCCGGTATTGGGCCCTATGGATGCCCATATCAGAAGGAGTGCCATAAGACCGGGTGAAATGTCGCTTGAAGGCTTACAGGAAGGCATGTCAATCCTTCGTGACTTGGAAATCTCAGTGTCCCCGGATAATAGAGCACCCCCTGAGAATCCTGCTACATCAAGACCAGAACCTATCGAGAGTACCTTGTCGCCTTTGGGGAAAAGTGACGACATAGAGGGTGGATTGGGAACAACTGGGGTTCCAGGAGCAGAGCAAACTAGAATGTCTAGTGTACCAGAGGAGAATGTTATAGAAGGGATGTTGCTGACTCAGGAATCAACATTAAATGGGGAAGAGTTTGAAATAGTACCAATTGTAAGACCACATACATTTTCATTGGAAATTATATAGTAAATACTAGTTGTTCTAAATAAAAATGTTTCAATGCAATTAAAACCTATAGTTAAAAATATTGAAAAAATGGAACAAAGTTAATAAGATAATTTGTGATGACTTAAAGAGAAATCAGGTTATTGAGAGAAATTCTGTGGAATTGAAAAAGCTAAGTAATCAGAATGAATTAATAATGAAAGAGAATCAGTTCTTGCCTAGGAGGATGGAAAATTTGGAAAACCAATTTAGAAGTAAAAATCCAAGACTGGTAAATTTTCCTAAAATGTCAAATTTGTCAGCAAAAGAAGTGTGGAACAAATTTGCTTTAGAAATTCTTAAAATTCCGCAGCAAGCTCTACCTCCTCTAACTCAAGTATATTATATACCTTCATGGAAAATAACATCTGAAAAAGAACAACCTTATCAATCACTGATGCCATTAAATGTAACTGAAATGCTTAAATCCACTAGTTTAGAAGAGCCACAATGGTAATTTCAACCAGCCACAATGGTAATTTCTTTCTTGCTGAATTCAGATAAAGAATGGGTTCAAAAATTGTTTTTTAGGAACATTAAGGAGAAATTTTGTCAAATGGCTTTAAGAATGTTTCCAGATGTCACTAGGGAAACTCAAAGGAGGAGAAAAGAATTTCTTATGTTGAAGCCAAAATTACTACAAATGGGTGCTTTATATAAACTAAAATTCCCATGTAAATGTTGCATTGTATATCAAAAGGTTAATTATTGTTTCTTTCAACAATGACAGACTATTTTAGCACAGGCCTGGGCATCAACCAATCCTGATAATACAATACCGACAATGCAATCCCCTCAGCCTTCTCTCTCCATTCTCTAGATCCGGAGTTCAACCACCTCATCACTAGGGTATTTCACTTGCAGTGAAATGTACTCCCTAATGAATTGTCAAACATGAAAGGCAGATGGAATGTGTACAAATCTGAATCAGGTTAAATCACAAAAGAAGCATACTCAACTGACAATTGTTCAGACTAAACATAAAATTCAAAATCCAGTAAAACAGAAAGATGAGGGAGGTGGGAAGTAACAAGTGAGGTGAGACGGCAGAAACAAAAAGGGAAGAATGGAAGGTTTCTTCCCCTTTTAAATCTCACACCTGTCCCTCTCTCAGTTTCACATTATTATTATCAACAGTTAAGCCAATCCTTTGGGATGCAAGGGCTGGCTGCAGGTACAAAAGGGCATGGAAGCCAAGCAGCTTGCCGGAATAGAACCAGGAAATGGTTGCCCAACAATGCGCTTGGACTTCATGTGAACAGAAAAAGAAGGCGGCATAAGAACATAAGAACATGCCATACTGGGTCAGACCAAGGATTCATCAAGCCCAGCATCCTGTTTCCAACAGTGGCCAATCCAGGCCATAAGAACCTGGCAAGTGCCCAAAAACTAAGTCTATTCCATGTTACCGTTGCTAGTAATAGCAGTGGCTATTTTCTAAGTCAACTTAATTAATAGCAGGTAATGGACTTCTCCTCCAAGAACTTATCCAATCCTTTTTAAACACAGCTATACTAACTGCACTAACCACATCCTCTGGCAACAAATTCCAGAGTTTAATTGTGCGTTGAGTAAAAAAGAACTTTCTCCGATTAGTTTTAAATGTGCCACATGATAACTTCATGGAGTGCCCCCTAGTCTTTCTATTATCCGAAAGAGTAAATAACTGATTCACATCTACCCGTTCTAGACCTCTCATGATTTTAAACACCTCTATCATATCCCCCCTCAGCCGTCTCTTCTCCAAGCTGAAAAGTCCTAATCTCTTCAGCCTTTCCTCATAGGGGAGCTGTTCCATCCCCTTTATCATTTTGGTAGCCCTTCTCTGTACCTTCTCCATCACAATTATATCTCTTTTGAGATGCGGCGACCATCAGAGGGAAGTGGTTTGACACAATCCCCACTCCCCCACCTGACTGACCTGCATACCTCTCATGCTACAGCTAGATAGGGGCATAAGAGAGCTGGGAATGACAGGGGGATGGGCCACCCCAACTCCCTGCTGCTCCAATGAGTTGGAAAGGTTGAGGAAAGGGTTAGAGGATCCCCCGCCCCTGTTATAACCAGCACTTGTGCATGGGGACCGCATGATGCCAGTTCTTAAATACGCTGATCATAAAAATATTCAAAGTTTCACCTTGAAACCCCCCGCCCATCGATCAAATGAAAATTGCATGCAAAACAAAAATGGTATCAGAGGATGACAACTGAGCACTTGTATTTATGGAACATGTAGATTAAAAAAAATGCTTGTAGAATCCATCTGTGTCCTCCGAAAATTTTGTGTGGATAGGACACCAAACAAAAAAGGTTATTTGAGAAACATACACATGCACCACACAAATATTCACTATTTGGTATTTTTTCTTATGCATATAAATTGTATTTGCAATGAATTTTCTCACATTTTTTTTCTATTATGAATAAAAATATTAATGACACCTATTTTTGCGAAAACTGATCTGTGAAGGCCATTTTGTGCCTTTTTTTTAATGCTGTCAGTATAGTTAATGAGTTACTTTGCATAATTTTGCATCGCAGCAGCTCATTTACTTTGAATCTGCATAAAATTTCATACAGTAAGTTTACTGCAAGTGAAGCAAAAAAAAAAAAAGCCCACTTTGCACATAAAATAGGAACATTGTGCCCCCTTTCTAAGCACAAAGCAGATTTTGCAAAATCCGGTGTACTTTAGTACATTAATCTGCTAGATTGAGCCAGAGACTGTTCTCTGCAAGAAAGTACTTAGGCTAGGGTTCATCTCACCAGATCTTTTATTTAGAGCTTTATGATTGGTGATGACACTTTTCCAGGCCCACATTACCTCTACACTCTGTCTTTAACCATGAAAGTCCTGATAGCTCTTCACTTACTGGCTCGTGGTGTCTAAGAATGTGGTTGCCATAGTTATTCCTCTGCCTCCAGGTATATCACTTCCTTTTCAGGAATCATTTTAGCTTGCATTTCCTATTACATTCAGTTATCTTCTGAATATCTGACATCTGAAAGATGCAAAGGTCAGGCAACTATATGCATGTGTTATTAATACCAGCCAGATCATGCAACCATCATTTTAATAGACCTGACCAGGGCGGATGTTTTGACTAGATAATGCTGGTTACAGATATCAGCTAACCACAACACAATGCAGGAGCAGGAACCTGCACTTCGAATATTCAATACCAACAAAGGGAAGTGCAGATAGTTCAATAAGTCCCCACAACTTTCAGAATAATTTCATCAAAGATATTCTTTTTAGTTTTGCATCGGCAACTCCATTGCTTAGAAAGGCACAGAACTTAAGCAGGGTCCCCCCGACACGGACCCGTGTTTCGCCAAACCCGACTGCGTCGGGAGGGACAAGCAGTTAGAAACGGGGGTTCATCAACTGTAACGTGAAAAGATATATATATATATAAAATAGTAAGGGGGACCATTACTAAAAGGATCCAGTAGTAAACAACATTCTTATAAATATTTCAAGCACACATACCTTTTCGTCGCTGTGAGTACATTTAAATTGCAAGGAGAGCGGGCAGTGCAGGCAAAACTCAGCGTTTAAAGGTACCAGAAAATGGCGCCAAAATCTGCACTTCCCTGTGTTGGTTACAGATATCAGCTGCCATCATTTTGCATGCCAGAGCCAGTAGGAAAGAAGATGGGACTGCCCCCTTCTGCACCCCCTCACTTCTTCATCACCCTCAGATGGGGTAGATGGAAGGGTAAGAACATAAGAACATAAGAAATTGCCATGCTGGGTCAGACCGAGGGTCCATCAAGCCCAGCATCCTGTTTCCAACAGAGGCCAAACCAGGCCACAAGAACCTGGCAAGTACCCAGGAGGTGTGGGAGGAGGAGGACCTTCATTCAGATAGAGGTGAGGAAGCCAGGAGGTAGGCTCCTTTGTCCCTCGGTCTCTTTTTCTATCACTTGGGCGGGATTGTGGGTCATTGCAGCCTGTGTCAGGCCTTGTCAGCTCTTGCATTGCTGGCAGCAGTAACACAAGTGCACTGTTTATTTATTTGATGTATATTCTGCCTTTCAGGCTCTTCAAAGCGGATTACATTCAGGTAAAGTAAGTATTTCTCTATCCCCAGAGGGCTTACAACCTAACAGGGCAAATTTTAGAAGCCCTGAGCGCGCCAAAAAGCGGGACATACATGCACAAGTCGCGCCGGCGCGCGCCAAGCAGATTTTAAAAGCCACCCGAGGACACACGTTATCTCCCACTGTGCGCACAAGGAATACACTTGCAAAAAGAGATGGAGAGTGGGCGCAGCCTGGGCAGGCCATGGGCGTGTCGGGGAAAGGCCAAGAAAAGTGTGCGAAGGTGTGCGCCAGGGTCCCCAGCCGCATAAATTTACTTCTGCTATGGATGGCGTGTAAATATTAAAACAAAACATCTAGGCCAGTCAGTGGGGTTTTAAGGGTTGGGGCTAACAGAGGGGAAGGGTGGCTATTAAATTAAGGGGGTTTAAAAGTCCTATCCCTTAACTGGGAGAACAGAGAATGAAATTGGAAAATGGCGAGTGGTTTTGCTGCGCGTCCCTTGTAAAATTCCCCCACTACGTGGTAGAAGCGGCATTTGCACACCTCCATTTAAAATTGTGCACACATGTATGCGCATGTCCAGGCTATTTTATAACATGCACAAATATATGCACGTATGTTGTAAAATGGACGCTTCTCCGGATGTGAGTGGGCAAACACGCACTGTGCGCGTCCGCGCATCTGTTTAAAAGTTACTGTCATAATTTATTCCTAAGGCAATGGAGGACAAAGTGACTTGCCCAAGGTCATAAGCAGCAGCAGAGAGATCTGAACCCTGGCCTCCCTGCTTTTCTAACCGCTCCATAATGGATTGGTGTTATTTCTCACAAATCCCTGGGTTTAACGCCCGTTAGTACACTGGACTTTAAATGCAGGGGGGTTTTGCTGAAGATAACACTGACATTAAAACTGACCATTAATGTACCTTATCAGCCAGATTTAACATGGCTTAGTACATGGGCCCTAAACTTTCTTACACCCAGGGGCAGATTTTAAAATCCCTGCGCGCTGGCGCTCCTATGTTGCATAGGCTGCCGGCGCGCGCAAAGCCCCGGGACGTGCGCAAATCCTGGGGATTTGCGCGGGGGGGGGGGGGGGGGGGTGTCGGGGGCGTGTTGGGGGTGGTGCGGCATTTGGGGGCATTCCGGGGGCGTGGCCGAGGCCTCTGAACCAGCCCCCAGGCCGGGAAATGGTGCGCCAGCAGCCTACCGGCAGGCGTAACTTCCTGAATAAAGGTAGGGGGGGGGATTTAGTTAGGGCTGGGGGGTGGGTTAGGTAGGGGGAGGGGAAGGTGGGAGGGGGGCCCGGAAAAAAGTTCCCTCCAAGGCCTCGGAGGGAACGGAGGCAGGCTGCTCGGCTCGGCGCGCGCAGGTTGCACAATTGTGCAAACCCCCCCCCTGCGCATGCCAACCCTGGATTTTATAACATGCGCGCGGCAGCACGCGCATGTTATAAAATCGGGCGTAGATGTTCGCGCCGTGTTGCACGAACAAATCTATGCCCACGCATAACTTTAAAAATCTACCCCCCAGTGTACAGTGAAGGCATGCTGTCTTTGATTAATGGAGTGTAGGTGAAGTCCTTTTCCTAATTTCAAGTTTTCGCCATTCCTTTGTCTAAGGGCTTGTTTTTCATGCAGAAAGCTTATGAGAAGAGATATGCAACTGATTGGGAGCAATAAAGGCGATTTCTTTTTGTGTCCAAGAGCTGTTGGGTGTGTGTATGATAAGTTGAACTACTTACCTGAACTAGTAACAGAAATGTACCAAACTTCCTCTTTGAATTACATATGTGAGTTGATGTCCTCCATGCCCTCTGGTGACATCAGCAGGTATGGTATGTTCAGTAGCGTCTCCCTGCCCATTTTGCAAATATGAATGAGGACAGAATGAAAGGAGCCCAGACCACCAGTTAGTGTTTATGTATAAACCTCACCTAAAATATGTTTACATATGCAGCACTTTTACAGCCCAATTTTTGAACTCAAAATGTAATTTTTTTGTATTCACAAGCCACCCCAAACAATATTTTTTCTCATACCATTGATTTGAAAGAAACAAGCTGTTAAACTTTGGGGAGGGGCTGGGGATTACTGGCAGCAACACTTCTATATTTAACTTAGTGGGTTGTGCATTCTAAACGTGAGAGGATGAATTTCACAAGACACAGAAATGTACCTCTCTGAAAGAACACTGAAAATCATCACTTTTAGCCATCAGTGGATTTGACTGGCTTCTCCTCACTAAGGTCATTAAACACTTATTTTTGGTCCATGGCTGCCTTGTCTAGATACATACAATGGTTTAGAAAAAAGTGCAATGTCAGGTATTAAATTAAATAATATATTAATTTAGCACCCTAAATAAAGCTTCTGATCCTAGTTTCTTATACTGTAAATTGCTATCAGATGATTATTTTTCAGGCAATGAGGGATATTTGAAGGATGATGAAAATAGCTGTTTATCAGTATTTTCAAGTAGCAAACAATACCTCTAAAGGCATTTTTAGATTAATTCAATTTTATTAAAAAAAAAAAAAAAAGAATCATACAAAAGCCTAACCTAATTTAAAAACAAAATAAGCTAGGCAACAGGAGGGGTGGGGAGGGAAGATGTGCGTGGCTGGTGATAGGGGGGTGACATGGTAGTGTGGCTGGGGGTTGATGGCAGTGGTTGGAGGCGATTGGGGGGGGGGGGGGGATGTGTATATGGCAGTGTGTGACTGGGTTGGGGGTAGATGTGTGACTAGGGGTCGCTGGTATTTGGGTATTTGTTCCGATAGGTCTGAGGAGCTGAGAGAAGTCCCTTCCCCTTTCCCATTCCTTTACCTTCTTCCTCTTTCCCCCCTTCCTCTCCTTCACTCCCCTCTTCCTATTGCACTCCCTCCTCCCCTCTTCACTCACTTCCACCTTGGACCGCCTGGGCTTGGGCTGCTCACTGGTCCGTTTCTACCTCAGTGCCTCTTCTTGGGCTGGCAGGGCTTGGGCTCCCTATCATTTTGCTTTCCCACCAGTGCTGCCCCAATGACATCATTCAGCCACTTCTCTTGTGCCTTTTCTTGACTCACAGTGACCGGATGATGTCATTGGAACTCCACCAGGTAGGCATATTTTCAGTTAATATCAAAACTCCAAATTTCCCCACTAGGGGTGTTTTATTGGGATGTTTCAGTTTTAACAAAAAATCAGAGCAACCAATGGTAAAGTATTACAGATTGTTTGCATAAGTATAAATACTTTAGAGTACTAGAAATGTCTTCATACAGTTAAACATTTTAGTGCTGGAAAACCATCTGTCCATCTGAAGGCATGATAATGTACTTGCTGGTGGACTGAACTGAAGGACAGGAGGACCATGGCCCTTGAATCTACCCTGTTGAAAATGGCTTTGATCCAATAAGAGTGAGATAGCATTTAGCTTTGTTTAGTTTTATATTTCTATTTATATTCCTTTTAGTATTTTAAGAAATGTAAAAATGGATTGATGGACTGTTTACCCCCCATTTCCTGATTTTTCTACATTTTTTCAAAGTTCTGTGACAGGATGTAGATGAGAATTACATGCACCACTATCTTATACTACATGGAAATGCACACAATAACTGTAATTTCCCTATTCATGCATTCAGCAATGTGCATTAAGCTATCTCTGCTGAGAGAAGAAAAATATGTACAGTATGTCACATGTTGATCCACCACAAATGCCGCTGGAAATATGTTTGAGAATAGAGCCAATTATCTTTTTACTTAGTTTTTGACCAAGCAGTCTGTCATATAAGCACTTAGCCCCTGCACAAGCATACAAACAAATCATTACATAGGAAGATGTTCACAAATGTTTAAAGAAACAGCAACACTGACACCAGTCCTCAATACAACATCTTGAGTCATTGTTTGATCTGTTCCTCCTCTGCTGGTTTTATTCTTAGGTTTTGATTTTATTGCCACCTAATATATTGGTTTCTTATATTTATTTTTCATTTCAACTTTTATTGTGGCCTTCCACTTGTTTTCAAATACCTTTCAACCTCCTTTCCCCAGCTAGATGTCAGTTCTCTAATTTCTTATATCTTTTATGTTTTTTATGTTATCTGTAAGCTGCTACACCAAACCAATTGACTTAACTCTGAAGGAGCAGGCTTTCAAAACTTCAAACACATATCTTCCCAAGAAAGAAATAAAAATCACAAAGGAAATAGACTATCCAAATGATATTTATCTCCAAACTGCTGACCAAATTATTTAAAACATGTTTCTGGCACCCTCTAGTTTAATAGCAAACATCATTGATTGAGTTCATTCCAAGAAATGCTTTAGAGGGGGTTATTTTCCCCCTGAGGATTATGTGACAACACTTGAATTCAATAATATTTAGTGATCTTTCAATGTTATCACTTTGAACTGTTAATTGTAAAACTGCCAAAGTAAGAAAAGAAATTACAGATAATCACTTGATTTCAAGTGAAAAAGTGGGTACTTCATCAAGTGCAGAAAGTTGCTTTTTTGTGTTTTTGATCAGATTGCATGTAAGATTCAAATCTCTTAACACCTCTCCAAAGGTGCTGAAACATTGCTACACCTACAACAAAGCAAGTGAGAAAGTGTTTCATTTACTCTGCAATATTTTGCTAATCAGATTGCATCTAAGACATTTAGAAAAAGGAAAGTTTAGCCTCATATCATTTTTTTGTGTTTAATTTATATTTGGCAGTTTACAAGGATCTTAACCATGATGTATCCACATCCCTCAACCAGAGGCGATACATGGTTTGAAATGGATGCCCTTTGACTTGGCAAAAGTGACATGGTGGCAGCAGAGAAACAAAGAATATGATAACAGATGGGCTTTATGGTGTCTCTCTACTCAGCCCAGCGCAGTGTGATAGACCACAGCTGATTTCCGGCTTTCTCGTCACTTCTTTGCACCTAGGGATCCTGTGTGCTTAGTTCAAGCTTTTTAAAAAAATAATTCTTTTACTGTTTCTGCCTCCAAGAAGCACTTGAATACATGGAAAAGTGATCAGAGATTTCATCCTAGAGTGTATCTAAGAAACATGGACGTGGATTCCCTGCAGAGGTTGCATGCCCTTTTGGACGTCTGTTGGATAAATGCAGCTTGGATGCTTAAGTAGTATTATTAGTCCTATAAAAACAAACTTAGAAGTAGAGAAATAAAATAACCAGCATGTAAGATCTCACTTCAATACACCATAAATACGCACTGCTTAAATTGATGAACAAAACACGAGATCTTACTGCCACAGGAAGTGTATATCAATAGATCTGAGTTAATGAACCATCATATACTAGCATAAGGATTGCAATAATAGATTCTTTGTCTTATGTCTGCTTTTGTGCTCTTATAGTTATAATCATCAAGTCAGTAAGTCAAACGTCCGGGACATTATTTATAGCAGTATTTCTTTAAAGTTTTTCTCATGCAAATTAAAATAACATATAACTTTTTGTTATATGTACACCGATGTGATGACTCTAGTTGAATATTGGTATATAAAAAACAAATAAATAAATATGTCCAGTGTTCTGTATTCATATTAAGAACAACATGGAAGATGATTAGAAGAGAACTTTGAAAACTGTTCTTCTAGAACTGCTTGTTCATATATTGTATTTGCATTGCCACACATATCTTAGTGAATGACTTTCCCACATCGAGGTTGAAGATCGAATATGTCAGCAGTAAATGTTAGAAAACCCGACATTGCAGTATTTTGATATTTTCCAAAGCAATTGTAATATGTCGTACTTCCAACTTCAGTCATGTTTAATTTTTTACTGTCTTTCATCTACACTAACATTATTGTGAACTGGCGTTTTCACTCCTCCGTATTTCCTGATGAGCTAGTCATGTGTTCTATGAAAAATTTCTGTCCACTATTAGATCATCATGTTCTATTACTTAAAGTGCATCTTCTAACATATTGATATTTTTTATTAGGTTTGCATACACGTGTTATTCAATCAGGATAAATGTGGCATTGATTTGTATATGCAAACACGATATGAACAAGCAGTTCTAGAAGAACACTTGTCAAAGTCCTCCTCTAATCATCTTCCATGTTGCTTTTGATATGATTACAGAACAAGGGACCTTTATGTAATTTTAATTTGCATAAGAAAAACTTGAAAAATACCTCTATAAATAATATGCTGGACTTTTGACTTACTGACCTGATTATTATAACTATAAGAGCACAAAAGCAGACATAAGACAAAGAATCTATTATTGCAATCCTTATGCCAGTATATGATGGTTCATTAAGTCAGAACTATTGATATATGCTTCCTGCATAGTAAAATCTTATGATTGGTTCATCAATTTAAGCAGTGCATATTTATGCTGTGTTGAAGTGAGATCTTAAATGTTGGTTATAAGGAGTATTATTGGCATGTCCAGTCTTAAAAGACATGACTTATCCAAGTGCTGCAGCTAAGGGTTTGAAAGAACCCTAGTATAGGTGAAAGAGACAGTCAAAGGAGCTTACACTGAAGGAAAAAGGTGGCCCGATAATGATCTGAACTTTGATTCAGATGGTCTGTTGCTTCAGCTCAATTCCAATCTATGTATGTGCATGTTGGAGTGCCCAGAAAGAACCTACAGTGGCTAATGTAAATGCACAAGCTACAAAATGAATAATTATTATTTAATAAATATGAAATGGTATGGATAAATCATGACGACATATTTACAGAATATAAAAAGAGCACATTACAAAAATGTCCCACCTCCTCGCATTTATAAATTAAAACCATTGTTCAAAAGGACTTTAACAGATGCAAAATAAAATGAGCTTCTCTCAATCCATTATTAGTAAATATCATTTCCTAAGTAAAATTATCACACAATTGCCAACATAATTTTGTAAATATGAAGCCTCCTAAAGGAGGGGATAATGGGCAGAGTAGATGAGCCTATGGTCATTAGGCCCTAAGACAGAATGGTCTTTCCCCCTCACTCTGTGGCTATGGAAAAAATCTTAATTGAATAAAGTGCCTATTATATTATATATATATATATATTATATTGTGTGTTATGATGTGAATCTCTATACATGGATTGTGAGACAAATGCAGGTTTTATTGTAGTGTAACAACTGTAATGGAAAGCTGAAAATCATTGGTCTTATGTTAACATATTCAACATATTCCTGTCAGCCATGCATACTGTGGCTGGACCATTTTGCTGCAGCCCATGTACTTTGATCCCAATTCTCTTTTGTTGTCAAGCCATTTAAATATGTACTACATCATGCAGTGCATGTTTCACTGCATGATAGGGTTTTAGTGTCACAGTGGATGAAGAAAGATTAGCTTGTCTAAGAACTTGTTTTCACATTAGTAGTTCTCTGACCTGGAAAACAATGGAGACATTAATGAGGACTAACAACTT
The DNA here is from genome assembly GCF_901001135.1 of Rhinatrema bivittatum. Taxonomy (NCBI): domain Eukaryota; kingdom Metazoa; phylum Chordata; class Amphibia; order Gymnophiona; family Rhinatrematidae; genus Rhinatrema; species Rhinatrema bivittatum. The sequence goes on along the minus strand of NC_042616.1, from coordinate 256,929,877 downwards.
CTGAATAGTGTCTTAAACATTTTGTAGTTAACTTAACACTTAACACATGAGGAGACCAGTAAAAGAGAAAGCAATAAGGCAGATAAACGACCTTCTATACTTTTGACCTTTCATTGCATAATTTTAACAGCACTCTCCTGTTTTACAGTTTGTTCTGCTACTCCACTGCCTGAGAATCGTATTCTATCCAATCTCAGAATTTATCAAAGTGCCTCTTTTTTTGTTTATGTGTCATTGTATTTGAATATATTATGGATACTTATGCTTCATGCCATTTGAATAATTATGAAACAAAGAGTGATAACGAACACAAATTAATTATCTCCCCCTAAATTATATTCGAAATCGATGTACAAGTCCACAAATAAAGACAAGGCAAGATGATGACAGGAAGGAAGACTTTATTAAATAATTACTCATTCAATTAAGATAATTAAAGTTTAAATCACCCATTAGACAAACTGAAACATAACACCAGTAGACAACTAATTCCAACAAGAAAAATCTCTCAAACTTTACATCATATTGAAGATAACAGTTTTAAAAAATCCAACTCATTAGAATCATCAATCTTTTAAGGCCAGAATCAATGAATCAGAAGGAGCACAATCATTATAAAATAAATACCTTATTAGCATTAATAGAAGCTACAGCCTGATTAGAGTCATGAAACAACTTTTAAGCAGCATATTTCAAAGAGAATTTTGCACCCATTACCATAAATTTATGTTGATAGTTTATTAATCTATCATGTGACCCAATAAACAACTGGAAATACCTGCACAAACTGACCAACAAATTGTGATTCCTTATTGTAGATTTGCAGGTTTAGGCCCAATTTTGGTCGAGTTCCAAACTGTCTTCACAACTATGAATTGTTATGAATTTACAGATATGTCCAAGAACTCCAGGCTACCCAAACTCATAAGTAGATATATTATTGGACACATTTCCACTAATTCTCATAGGAAAATAAAATGGTCTGACAGAAGCAAAGATTCTTTAGAGAGATGCAAAATTACAAATATCTTCTCAAGAAGTCTAATGCCATCAAAAATGTTACCTTAGGATAATTAATACATTTAGATTTTGGAACTTCCATCCATTTTCCAAATTTTCTACCTGAGCTTTAAACAAAGTATTATGTTCCATAATGGCAGAGGACTGCACTTGAAATCTGGGATCTTGCCTTTCAGATTCTCAGTTTTGCTCAAGATTTTTTCTAAGGAGTTGGTTTGAACCTTAGACTGGAACTTAGAAAAAGAAAGACATGGTTGGCTTGGTAGCTCAGTGCTAGAGCTGTAATTAGGCCAGACTTCTGTTTCCTGGCCCAGATAGAGCTGAGGATGCTGCAGAGGCAGTGTTCACATCACCTAGGAGGAAAGAGTCTCAGCTATTGCTCAGAGGAGACATCTACAGGCCAGATATATGATCCAAGTTAGCTGAATTCTAGATGGGGTTGAATTTTGTGGCCCCTGGCCAAGGACTGTAACTATAATGGCTGAGTTGAATAGGTCATAAAAACAGTGAGAAACAACTGGGTAATTGCTAAGTTTATGATGCTTAAGTTTATGATGCTTAAATCCAGTAGATGCTGGTTCTGATTGAACTGGAAGTCCAAAGGAGTAAGAGAAAATTGCTGGATCAAAAAAAAAACAAAAAAGAAAGTTGAAAATTATCCATTTACCAGCTGGCAGCTACAGCAGTTTCTACACAAGGCAAAGCAGACCAAAGCATTGCAAGGATAACTTCACCGTTGATCTCAGAATTTGATTTTGGTACATCTTCAGTGCCAAAATTCTGGAGGAATACAGAAAACAAGGAAACGCCGTTGTTCCATGCTCCCTGTTCTTAACAAGGCTCTCCACAGGAACTGACCAAGATCAGGTCTAACAAACTATTGCAGCTCCAGCTTCACCATAAGTCAAGTCAGAAAAGAAAAACGTCCATGTGGGCCAGAGCCTTTAACCCAAATGACATAGCATTCACCACCCCTGCAGCTTCCACCAATAACCCACCAGCAGGAAAAAAAACTCTGACACTAGCGAAATAGCAATCACAGTGGAATAATCCCTCCAACATCATCTCCCTGTGCTTGTGCATCAGCTGGAACAGCGCATACAAAAAAACAAAAGCAGAAGAAAGCATAACCACTTCCCCTGGATCAGGCAGCAGTGCCTACAAGCCTAGCATTTCTGTGTTCTGCAATTGTCTCTATTTTAGAGGGAAGAGAGTTCTCCAGAGAAAACGGACAGCCAGCATCAGTCACCAAAGTTGCTGACAAAGGGAAAGACAAGCCAGTTGGCAATCCTGACTGACTGTCCATTGAAACCAGAAATAGGAGAATAGTTCCGGTTTGATAATTTTCTTGAGAAATAGGTCTTATCATCCTCTTCCTCTTGACCATAGTAAGTAAAAATATTAAACAAAGGAAATGGCACAGGCCAGACAACTCGGTTTTTCCTATCCAGGTTCTGTCAGTCATCTTGCCTCCCCAAGTGCCTCTTTTTGAATTTTCTAGGGGCTCACATGTCTAAAATTTGTTTTCTGTACAGTTGATATAGCTAGTATGGACTGGTTTTATGAGTGGCATTACTTTCCTATGAGATGCTTCATGGTTTAAAGTTGGCACTTCCTAAATAATCAGTACTTGTTAGAGGAGAATACAATCTCTCTGGTCATAAAAACAGTGTTTGTCAAGCTTGCACTGATATCAAGAGAGATTGTGTTACCTCATAGGTATATAAATGGAGGACATGAGTTTTGAGTATTACCATCAATATAACAGAAGTAATAGAATAAAAACTTTTTGAACAAAAGTGTTTTGATCATATCAGATGTGGTAGGAAAAGCTTTTTCCGTTCCACTGATATCCTGTTTGTCGGGTTTCTAAGCAGGTGTCAGGTTTAAATTTGGAACATAAAAGCTGCAGTTACATTTTCTAAAGCGACTGAAGAAAATGAACAAAACTTTTAATTATACCTGTAGGCTAAAACATAGAGCCAAATTTATTCAAATAAAGGTAAAATTGCTTCATATACTGTAGCATCAACATAGAATTTGTAATTCTGTGCTATTAGGTTATTCCTATAATAAAATATCCTTACCCAATTCAAATTTACCTTATAAATACTGCATATTAACAAGCAATAATCTATATTGCTTGTTATATATTGTTATTTATATATATATATATATATATATATATATATATATATTGTTATAATCTATATATATATAATATATATGTTGTGTCCCGCGGCCATGGCGTCCCATGACCGCGGGCCCCCTACCTGAGTCACGGCGTTCTCTCACTGCGGGAGCCCCGGGAGAGGGCTCCGATTTGGGCCACTGTGCCCACGCGGTCTCCGGACCTGCTCGCTGCAGGGGAAGCCGTCCTGTTTCGCCCTTCGCAGCGTCTGACAGCGTCTCCCCTCCGCGGGGAGATTCAAGATGGCCACCGCCATCTTTAGGCACAAGGCCACGCCCCCTCCAGTGATTTAAAGGGACCTAATCCCTTTAAATGGCTTCACCTGTCTTCCATCAGGCAGAGCAGAGGAAGTATATAAGGCAGCTTCCTCTGCTCATCCAGCGACTTGGCAACGTCCCCTAGCGGTCTAGTCTGCTTGCTTCGGTGAGTCTTCAAGCTTTGGATCTCGTTCCTGTTCCGTCTTGACGTTCCTGGTTCCTGACTCCGGATTGGAAAGCGGTGATTCTCTGGTACACGACTTCGGACTGATGAGCGTCAACCCTCTGGCACTTGACCTAGGACTCCTTCAAGACCACCGCCTCCAAGGGCCCACCTAAGTCCCAGCGGCCTGGGTCCCTACTGGCTCCTCCTGGGGGGACCGCAGACCACCAGTGGTGAAGACACAGCGCCTCATCTCGTCTCTTCATCGCCTCCGTGTTCGCCTCAGTCTCCAGTGCCAAGGGTCAGCTGGTCCTGCCTCCTGTTCTGCCTCGCTACCCAACGAGAGAGCCTACGGACCCTCCGAAAGGTATACCATCCTCTCGTCGGCCAAGGGTCCACAAGCCTGAGCATAACAATATATATTAATCTATAAACCTAGTTCATAAATAATATCTTCTATTTTAGCAACCATATGAACCATTCTGGAAACACTGTTAAACATCATAACTTTGTAAACCGTTGTGATGGCGAAACCAAACGACGGTATATAAAAATCGATAAATAAAATAAATTAATTAATTATAAAAAATAAAAAAAAGGGTTTCTGTAAGAGAAAGAGTTATAATATAGAGGCCTCATTATGACAAGTGATCTAGTTTGTATTTATATTTCAAGATGCTGCAAAGACAGAATTGAATTTGAAGTCTCGTAAAAAAACAATTGTTGGCAAAATAGCACTGGTCTAGCCCAATTCTGTTGTTCAGCGTGAGAACCAGATGTGTTCAGTGGGGACCCTCATGCCTCCAGAAGAAGCATTTACTATGCAGTAAGTAATAACTCGCACTCTTCAGTAGTTTCATGCAAGGATATATTACTTGGGAAACTAGGAAGTAAAATAATACACATTGGGGCGGATTTTAAGAGCCCTGCTCGCCTAAATCCGCCCAAATCCGGGCGGATTTAGGCGAGCAGGGCCCTGCGCGCCGGTGAGCCTATTTTACCTAGGCTCACCGGCGCGCGCAGACCCCGGGACTCGCGTAAGTCCCGGGGTTCTCTGAGGGGGGCGTGTCGGGGGAGTGTCGGGGGGGCGGGCCCGGTCGTCGCGGCGTTTAGGGGGCGTGCCGGGAGCGTTTCGGGGGCGGGCCCGGAGGCATGGTTACGGTCCGGGGCGGCCCGGGGGCGTGGCCGCGCCCTCCGGACCCGCCCCCAGGTCGCGTCCCGGCGCGCTAGCGGCCCGCTGGCACGCGGGGATTTATGCCTCCCTCTGGGAGGCGTAAATCCCCCGACAAAGGTAAGGGGGGGGCTTAGACAGGGCCGGGTGGGTGCGTTAGGTAGGGGAAGGGAGGGGAAGGGGAGGGCAAAAGGAAGTTCCCTCCGTGGCCGCTCCGATTTCGGAGCGGCCTCGGAGGGAACGGGGGTAGGCTGCGCGGCTCGGCGCGCGCCGGCTATACAGAATTCATAGCCTTGCGCGCGCCGATCCAGGATTTTAGCGGATACGCGCGGCTCCGCGCGTTTCTACTAAAATCCAGCGTACTTTTGCTGGCGCCTGATGCGCCAGCAAAAGTACGCCTATTCGCGTTTTTTGAAAATCTACCCCATTATATACACGGTTACATGGTTCTGTACACTGAGATTATATTTACTTCAAAGCATTTTATTATTGTGATTCAGAAAGAATGCAATTTCCAACAATATAGTAACGAATTTACACAGCATTGAAAACATACCAAGACATTACAAAGACAGGTAAATAGTGCTGCTCACAAAGGGGCGGATTTTAAGAGCCCTGCTCGCCTAAATCTGCCCAAATCCGGGCGGATTTAGGCCTATTCGCGTTTTTTGAAAATCTACCCCAAAGAGAACAAACAGCCGGCATTCTGTCACAAAATCTCAGACTTCCTTTCCCCCCCTATACATCCCATTCCCCCTGTAGTATCCCTTCCCCCACCCCAACGCTCTCCATATTCTACATAGTGTCTATAATGGTCTGACAAAATGGAAAATCCACGGTGGCTGACCCCAAGTCAATCAAGTATTTAAAATAAGACTTCTGAGCCGATACGGAAAGCTTGAATATAAGGTTCCCAGGTCTGTGTAAATTTCTGCTGTTGACAAAAGGATAAACTAGCCAATCGATTGTCCATTTGCATAAGTCTATGGAGGTGGTTCCGACACGTCCAGAAGGAAGGTGGATCCGGTGCTTGCCAATAAAGAAGTATATCCTTTTTTCCCACACAGAGAGCTTCTGCAGGAGCAGTCGTCTTCCTTTCCCTCATATCATAGTAGGAGGAATATGGCCAAATAATACCAGTTCTGGAGAGGAAATAAGTGGTGTGTCCAATAGACGAGTTATGTATTGTAATATTCTTTCCCAAAAGACCCGAATAAGGGTGCAACCCCAAAACATATGAAACAGAGTCCCGGCTATAGTTTGACATTTCCCACAAAGTCCAGTCTCTAGGAGCTTAAAATGCACGGCTACAATGGGTGAAACAAACGCTCTCCACAAAAACTTAAATTGCATCTCGCGGAAATATACATTAGATGAAATACTGGAAATACGGTGGAAACACATTTTAAGCATCTCTGCCATTACTGTTACTCCTTCGTCCTTATTCCAACGCTCCTCAAGCAGAGAAAAATATTATCTGTATGTATTCCCCTTAACTTTTTATAGTAATGAGCAAGGGAGGGACTTCGCTGTTTCTCCAATGCAAATAAATCCTCCAAAATGAGAAAGGAACAGGATTGTTTTGAGGCCAAAAGGAGTGACCTAATGTAATGTTGGATTTGCAAGTATGGAAATACCTGTGACTTAGGTAAACCATATTGTGTGGAAAATGTCTGGAAAGGCAATAATTGGCCCGTGCCATCTAAAACATGGCCTAAGTATGTTATACCTCAGGCAAGCCAGTTCTGAAAGCTCGCTGTTTGAGATCCAGGCTGTAAGTCCAAATTACCACCAATGGGCAAGAAGTAAGTACAGGAGCTAGGAATATTCAACAATTTGGTGGTCAGCTTCTAGGTCATGCACAGAGGAGAAATCAAGGAGATGCTCAAGGGAGGGACTGAAAGTTTATCTGCCTCCTCCTGCAAAACATAACGTGGGTCAAGGGGGCCAACCAAAGTTCTATGCGCTAGGATGTCAATATAAGAGGTTTCTCCCAAGCGCCAATTTCATATAATTAGAAGATTGCCCGCTATATTATAAATTCTTAGGTCCGGTACATTCAGTCCTCCCGTACCCCAGCGAGCTTGCAGGTGGCGAAGAGGAATGCGTGCCTTCTTACCTTGCCACAAAATCCCCGCAGCGCTTTCTCCAAATTCCGACGGTCCACATACTTAAGCATAAGGGGTAGGTTTTGAAACAAATAAATCCATTTGAGGAGGGTAATCATCTTAAAAAGATTAAGCCTTCCCATTAGGGAAAGAGGGAGAGAGCGCCACATCCCCAGATGCTCCAATGTGGCAGTCAACAATGGAGTTACATTACAAGCATACAGTTTCAAAAGTTGTATCGGGAGATAAATCCCCAGATATTTAAGTTGGGAGCGTGCCCACATCAATGGAAAAGTCGCCCCCCAAGTTTCCTGTAGTGAGTCTGGAAACGCCAGCGCTTCTGATTTTCCCCGATTCAACCTAAACCCAGAAAAGAACCCAATTTCTTGGAAGAGTTGTAAAAGAGCCGGGAGTGATTGCTTAGGGGTCGTCAAGAAGGTCAGAATGTCATCCGCAAATGCCGCGTACTTAAAGGTCTTCGTCTGATAGCGCACCCCTTTTATCGTACGTATGTCCTGGACAGCTAAGAGCAGTGGTTCAATTTGTAAAAGAAACAGTAAGAGAGACAATGAGAACGGAGAATAAGAAACTCAGAACAAGGTTACCGAGATGCGTGGTCTCACATTCTTTTTTTTTTTTTTTTATACTCAAATGATAATGTTAGAGAACTTCAGTTTAAGCTCATTCTTGTATGATTTCCCTATTAATCATATAAATGGACTAGATCCATGTCACCTATCTTATAACTTATATTATATAAGCATGTACCGACACTGTAATGGCATTTTCATAGATACATTTTTTAACCAAACCAAATATACGTGCCTCTATGTAAACCATTGTGATGGTACATTATTAAACGACGGTATAGAAAATATTTTAAATAAATAAATCTATTGCAGACAAACCCCACCTGACCAGGTTGGATCAGAGAAGGTAGCAACAACACCAGCCGGTCCACCATTATCTTTGCCAAAACATTTTGGTCAACATTCAATAGTGAGATTGGGCGGTAGGATTCCGGCAACATTGGGTCCTTCCCCGGCTACATGAGCCATATTCATATGCTCAGGATATGATCCCTTAGCAATTAAACCATTGAAAGTATCAGTCAGTGGACCGACAATAGGGTCAATCAGACTCTTGTAAAATTCGGCCATATAGCCATCTGGACCTGGAGCCTTATAACGCTTAGCCTGTTTAATAACTACGCAAACCTCTTCCTCCATAATAGGGGCATTCAGCCAAGTTTGTTGATTACCAGATAAGTGAGGGAGGTTCAAATTCTCAAGAAAATGTTCGCAAACCTGCGGATTTTGGAATTTCGCTGAATATAAGTTAGCATAATAGGCCCTAAATGTGCGCAGAATAGAAGGAGTGTCCTGCAATATCCCTCCATGAGTGGAACGAAGAGCAGAAATATGACAAGATGCTCTTTGTGTTTTTATCAAGTTAGCCAGCAATCTACCGGGCTTTTTTGGCCCTCTGATGTAGTCCTTCCCACATCATTGAGGTGTGTTTCTTGTATAAAAACCACATCTGCTGCTTTCTTTTTCAACACAGATAAAATTTTAGATCTTTTAACTGGTGAATTGATACCACATATCAAAACCAGTTTGCTGGTCAGTCTTTTTATCATTACAATTTGCCACAACAATGTTAATTGGATACAGACAATTTTGTAGTTTTGAGGGACCAATATGCAAAGAGTCTGTATATCAATCAGACCCACCATGGAAAGGTCACATTACTTTATTATATATTTAAACTATTTTTGGAATTTTTTATATATTTTATCTTAAAATTGTTCCATACTGCCACGGGAACTTCAATACAAATGGTCTGATAGACCTATATAGTCAAATACTCCAGATGTCAAAACACCATAATTTTAAATCCATTAGAAAGAACAAAGTCTCGGTACTTAGCTCATGATAAAGTCCCGACGCGATCGCGTTTCGAACTTCATGGTCCTGCTTCAGGGGAAATCATCAGCTCCACGTCTTCTTCAAGGAGATCATCAACTCCACATCTTCCAGGAACAATCGTCCCTTAGTGGCATCAACGGTGGCTTCTTATGGTCCTTCTTCAGCGAGTCTGTACTTGTACTTAAGGTTTCTGGAGTACACTGTGTGTTTTTGGGCCAATTTGTTGTGAATTGTGTTTTTGGGCCAATTTGTTGTGAATTTATTTCCAAGAAATAAATTGTAGGCCTGGGCTAACCATCTTCTATAGGCTCAGGAAGTACAAAAAAAAATATGCAATGTAATACATCATGACAGCAATAATGAAGTGTAGGGGCCCTACCAGCCGAGGCCTCTAGACAGTAGACAGGTCTTGATTATAATGAGACCGAACCTGTTGCATCTTCCAGAATAGGGTTTCTCCGTCAACAGAACAGGAGAGCTTATCCCCCTGCCTACCCCAGCCCCTCCCCTACCCCTTTCCCCTCCCTATCGCCTGCCCTCCAACCCCTGCCCAAAAACCGCTGTAATCCTAAAAACCTCCTTAAGGGAGTATGAGAGATCACCATTGAGCTTATACTGTCCCTCCCACCTCCCATCCAACCCCCTCCAAACCACCAACAATTCGAATGGTGAAAGCAATATTAAGGAACTGGGTTTAACCAACAGTGTACCATTGAAAACAGCTCTCACATTGATAGACAGAGCATATAAAAGGAGACACTGAGGAGAAAGATAACAACACAAAGCTAATGAAATAACAGGAAACATTATAAAAAAAAAAAACAACTGTAACCCCATTGAAACAACCAGCTTGTGACCCATTTGGGTTTTCCCAAGATCTATGGACCCCTAAACATAAAATCAGGGCTCTCAGAATAGCATGGAGCTGGTAACTCAGAATATAATGGAGTTGGTAACTGAGTATGCGAGGATTAGAATTCTTCATCGCCAGTACGAGGTTACATTATGCAGCCATCCGAAATGAAACGCTGAGTGTGGAGATAAATCTTCTATCATCCAAACTAGGCAGATATATACATCTGCCTCCCGATTCGGAGCATCCAGCAGTCAGGTCCAAACCTCCAGCACCTTCCCCGGAGATCTCAAGATGTTCTTGTCTGCGACGGAGAGATGGCTTCCCGCTCCTGGATGTATTTGCTGGCCTCCTTGGGGTCAGTAAATCATTTAACTCCTGTAGCTGTGATCACCCAGAGCCTGGCTGGATATAAAAGCATCGCTTTCTCTCCCAGGGCATGAGGTTTTGAGCAAATTGGCACCATGACTCGGTGCTGCTGCGACACAGCCACAGAAAAGTCCTGAAATACAAGGACCTTTCAGTTCTCATATTCCAGTGTCTTACCCGCCCACAGGGCCATCAAGACACCAGTCTTGTGCGCATAATTGACAATTTTAATAATTACTACCCTCAGGTGGGTATCTCCGGAACGCTTCTGGCCCAGATGATGTACACATTCGATGTGAAACAGGCCATTAATTGACGGTAAGTCCAGCATGACCGGCAACCACGATTCTAAAAAGTTTTGCAACTCACGGTCAGCAATAGCCTCAGACAGTCCAACAAGGCGGAGATTCGATATTTGTGACCAATTCTCGAGATCTTCCAAACGCTCCGTCTGCCGGTTCAGCGAAGCCTTCAATGCCACGAGTTCTTGCTGCATGGTCTGGTGGCCATCTTGAATATCCGAGATGCGTTGTTCCGCGTTTGCAAATCTGGTTTCTAAGGTGTGAATGGAAGCGGTGAGTTCTGTAAGTTTTGAAGAAATTAGAAGCAATTCCGGGCAAATGGCGTCCTGTATCGCCGCTTTAAAATCCGTGATTCCAGCCTGCTGCACTTGCTCCATGAGCCTTTCCTCATCCTCCACGGGGGGTTCCAGGGGTCACAGCCCAACTCTTTCTCTATCTTTGTCTTTTTTCGATTGCCGAGAGGTCATTATGCTGCAATTGAATCCCAGCTCTCTCCTTCAAATACATGCGGCATTAAAAAGGGTGCTTTAAAGGTGGTGGATGGGGCTGGATGCCAAGCAGGGGTCCCGAGAAGGGAAAAGCACGTCTAATCCATTCACAGCATCACATGATCTCTCCCTAGAGATTATATTTATGTGACCAGATACAAAGGCAGGCGGCAATGGCAGCAGATTGACTAATACAGGTTACTTGCTATCTAGTTAACCCTTATAGTCCCTCCTCTTCCTTTGCAGTGTCAGGAGACACAATCAGGGAATGTTAACCCCTTGCTGCTGGTTTAAATAATGACCTTATCCTATCCTTCAACATGCTTTCTCAATGGCTGAACAATCAACCTTCGACATCTGTCCTCTTGAGGACATTGCTATGGTGATCTCTAGTGCAAGCTCCACAGCAGTCCACATTGTGTCCTCATAAAGAGTCCTTGCTTTCTCATGTTGCTCTGTTCCATTGCACGGTCTCACATCTTAGTGATCTTTTGACATACCCCCAGGCTGAACTTTTCCAGTGTTTCTTGGACCAGCTCTGTACAAGAGTCTGCAAGCCAGCATGCACTTCATTATTTGGGAGGACCTTCAGAGTATGGGTTCCTCTTTAGGTTCCATCTCCTTGGCATCATCTGAACTATCTGAAGTCTCCTCTTTCATCTTGACTAGTTGCTGTGCAGTTTTATCTGGGTTTGTATCTGTAACAATAACCAGTTGCTCTACAGCTTCCCCTTGGTTTACACTAGAGTAGATATTTGAATACTCTGTGGCTTCACCTTAGCCCATGTTGGTTGTGATGCTCACTAATACCATCTGCTTAACACGTGATGAAATCATGACATCACCGAAGAGGGGGCAGCAGCTCCCTGTCGCGTGACATGAGCGCAGAGTTGGCAGTGTGGTGGGCCATGCCTGGACGGAGCGAGAGTGGGCCCCCTGTCCCGAAGGGTGAGGGAAGCCGGCCGTGGAGGTTTGCGGCCAGCGAGCGCAACACATATCTCCCCTCAGCTCTCTGTTCTCCAAGCTGAAGAGCTCTGATCCCTTTAGCCTTTCCTCACAGGGAAATTGTTCCTTTATCATTTTGATTGGACTTCGCTGTACCTTTTCTAACTCTGCTATATGTTTTTTGAGGTGCAGTGACCAAAATTTCACACAATACTCAAGGTGCAGTCTCACCATAGAGCGATACAGAGGAATTATGACACTCTCTGTTTTATTCTCTATACCTTTCTGTTGCAGCTGGGGGTCTGGCTAGGGCTGGGGGACATCCAAGGGTGCAGGCCAGGACTTCAGGGCAGAGCAGAAGGAATCTTCCACCTGTACCAGCCACCTCCCCTGCAGGTTGAGCCCTTGGGTTTTGGCGGCCGGCAGGACTTAGGCTGTGGCTGGAGTTGAGGTGCCGGCTGGAACCTGGAGGTGAGAGTGGATACAAAGGCAATGCAGGGATGGAGAATGCAGCAGTGCAGGAGTAGAGTCTGAGGCGATGCATGACTGGAGTCTGAGGCAGTGCAGGACTGGAGACTGAGGTAAGCAAGGCTGGAGTCTGAGATAAATTTGGAGACTGGAGAAAGGGCTGGAGACAGGGCAACAACTAGACAAGACCGATGAGGACAGGACAAAACAGAACAGAGAACAAGAAACACAGAGGCCCAACGGCAGCAGTTCAGAAGGCCCCAAAGGCCAGTAACCATAAGACCTGAAGGCCAGACAGGAAGATACTAGGAAGCTAAGCTAATCAGAAGGCCTGAGAACATAAGAACATAAGAAATTGCCATGCTGGGTCAAACCAAGGGTCCATCAAGCCCAGCATCCTGTTTCCAACAGTGGCCAAACCAGGCCACAAGAACCTGGCAATTACCCAAACACCAAGAAGATCCCTTGCTACTAATGCAATTAATAGCAGTGGCTATTCCTTAAGTAAACTTGATTAATAGCAATCAATGGACTTCTCCTCCAAGAACTTATCCAAACCTTTTTTGAACCCAGCTACACTAACTGCATTAACCACATCCTCTGGCAACAAATTCCAGAGCTTAATTGTGCATTGGGTGAAAAATAATTTTCTCCGATTAGTCTTAAATGTGCTACTTGCTAACTTCATGGAATGCCCTCTAGTCCTTCTATTATCCGAAAGTGTAAATAACCGATTCATATCTACTCATTCAAGATCTCTCATGATCTTAAAGACCTCTATCATATCCCCCCTCAACATCTTTTCTCCAAGCTGAACAGCCCTAACCTCTTCAGCCTTTCCTCAAAGGGGAGCTGTTTCTCAGTGGAAGGGAGTGGACAGTGGAGTGCCTCAGGGATCTGTATTGGGACCCTTACTGTTCAATATATTTATAAATGATCTGGAAAGAAATACGACGAGTGAGATAATCAAATTTGCAGATGACACAAAATTGTTCAGAGTAGTTAAATCACAAGTAGATTGTGATAAATTGCAGGAAGACCTTGTGAGACTGGAAAACTGGGCATCCAAATGGCAGATGAAATTTAATGTGGATAAGTGCAAGGTGATGCATATAGGGAAAAATAACCCATGCTATAATTACACAATGTTGGGTTCCATATTAGGTGCTACAACCCAAGAAAGAGATCTAGGTGTCATAGTGGATAACACATTGAAATCGTCGGTTCAGTGTGCTGCGGCAGTCAAAAAAGCAAACAGAATGTTGGGAATTATTAGAAAAGGAATGATGAATAAAACGGAAAATGTCATAATGCCTCTGTATCGCTCCATGGTGAGACCGCACCTTGAAAACTGTGTACAATTCTGGTCGCCGCATCTCAAAAAAGATATAATTGCGATGGAGAAGGTACAGAGAAGGGCTACCAAAATGATAAGGGGAATGGAACAACTCCCCTATGAGGAAAGACTAAAGAGGTTAGGACTTTTCAGCTTGGAGAAGAGACGACTGAGGGGGGATATGATAGAGGTGTTTAAAATCATGAGAGGTCTAGAATGGGTAGATGTGAATCGGTTATTTACTCTTTCGGATAGTAGAAAGACTAGGGGGCACTCCATGAAGTTAGCATGGGGCACATTTAAAACTAATTGGAGAAAGTTCTTTTTTACTCAACGCACAATTAAACTCTGGAATTTGTTGCCAGAGAATGTGGTTCGTGCAGTTAGTATAGCTGTGTTTAAAAAAGGATTGGATAAGTTCTTGGAGGAGAAGTCCATTACCTGCTATTAAGTTCACTTAGAGAATAGCCACTGCCATTAGCAATGGTTACATGGAATAGACTTAGTTTTTGGGTACTTGCCAGGTTCTTATGGCCTGGATTGGCCACTGTTGGAAACAGGATGCTGGGCTTGATGGACCCTTGGTCTGACCCAGTATGGCATTTTCTTATGTTCTTATCATTTTGGTTGCCCTTCTCTGTACCTTCTCTATCGCAACTATATCTTTTTTGAGATTTGGTGACCATAATTGTACACAGTATTCAATGTGCGATCTCACCATGGAGCGATGCAGAGGTATTATGTCATTTTCAGTTTTATTAACTATTCCCTTCCTAATAATTCCTAACATTCTGTTTGCTTTTTTGACTGCTGCAGCACACTGAGCCGACGATTTTAAAGTATAATCCACTATGATGCCTAGATCTTTTTCCTGGGTGGTAGCTCCTAATATGGAACCTAACATCGTGTAACTACAACAAGGGTTCTTTTTCCCTATATGTAACACCTTACACTTGTCCACATTAAATTTCATCTGCCATTTGGATGCCCAATCTTCCAGTCTTGCAAGGTCCTCCTATAATGTATCACAATCCGCTTGTGATTTAACTACTCTGAATAGTTTTTTTATGATCTGCAAATTTGATTACCTCACTCGTATTCCTTTCCAGATCATTTATAACTATATTGAAAAGCACTGGTCCAAGTACAGATCCCTGAGGCACTCCACTGTTTACCCTTTTCCACTGAGAAAATTGACAATTTAATCCTACTCTCTGTTTCCTGTCTTTTAACCAGTTTGTAATCCACAAAAGGACATCACTTCCTATCCAATGACTACTTAGTTTTCTTAGAAGCCTCTCATGAGGGACTTTGTCAAACGCCTTCTGAAAACCAAATACACTACATCTACTGGTTCACCTTCATCCACATGTTTATTAACCCCCTTCAAAAAAATAAAGCAGATTTGTTAGGCAAGACTTCCCTTGGGTAAATCCATATTGACTGTGTTCCATGAAACCATGTCTTTCTACATGCGCTACGATTTAGATCTTTAGAATAGTTTCCTCTATCTTTCCCAGCACTGAAGTCAGGCTCACTGGTCTATAGTTACCCGGATCGCCCCTGGAGCCTTTTTTAAATATTGGGGTTACATTGGCCACCCTTCAGTCTTCAGGTACAATGGATGATTTTAATGATAGGTTACAAATTTTAACTAATAGATCAGAAATCTCATTTTTTTAGTTCCTTCAGTATGCTAGGATGCATACCATCCAGTCCAGGTGATTTGCTGTTGCGCTCGGGGGTGAACTCTTGTCCTGGGACAATGAAGGATCACTTCCTGAAAGGGAACAGAAGGTAACTGCCCCCAGGGGGCAGAGCACTGGAGGAGACAGAGGCTGTGAAGAGCTTCACCACTGGAAGCCTGAGGTCCCCCCAGGAGGAGCCCGTAGGGACCCAGGCCACTTGGACTTAGGTGGGCCTCTCAGGGTCTCCTGAGAGAATGGAAGTCCGGCGTGCCCACGGACACAGGGGGAGCGCAATCGGGTTAGAAGTTGGAGGTTGGTTGGAACAAGGAGAACCAGAGTTGGTGATGACGAGGCAAGGAACAGAGCCAGAATCTGGAGACAAGGTCAGGCAGGCAAACAGGAATGGTCAGTAAAGCAGGCGTCAGGTAGCGGAGGTCAGACGAGGACAAAGGCAGGCTGAAGTCTTGAGGCAAAGGGCAGGCAGGCAGGCAGGTCAGGAGCAAGCTGAGGTCTTTGAGGCAGGCGGCAGTCAGACAGGCAGGCAGATCAGGAACAAGCTGAGGTCTTTGAGGCAGGCGGCAGGCAGACAGGCAGATCAGAAACAAGCTGAGGTCAGTACCAGTAAGACAGTCCGAGGGTACTACCTGGGTAGACAGACAGACGAACACAGGAACAAGCAGGACACAGGAACTAGGATGCAGGAACATGTCAGGAACAGAACTGGAACAAAAGGATCCTGGAACGAGGCTAGAAACAGGCAAGAGCAGGAACAAACGCAGAGGCAATCTTAGAACAAACCGACCCGATTGCAAAAGCAAGGAAGCATAGACAGGAACTTCCTTATATTGAGGGATCAATCAGGGCACACCACGGAGCTAAGACCCGCCCTTGGCCCTACCTGAGTCCGGGCGGTCTGCACGCACTTAGGAGCGTAGCTAACATGGCAGAGGACGCCGAGCCTTAGCGTGAGGCCTGACGTGCAGTGGAAAGCCCAGCGATCACCGCCGCGGGACACCAGGGCCTGGTAGGGCTGGCAACTACTGCGAGGGAGGTCATCCCGGGACCTGCTGTGCAACCATGAAGGTGAGCAGGCCCATGCGCGGGACGGCCGCTGGCAGGGCGCATAACACTTGCTACTCTTTAGTTTGTCAATCTGGCCTACTACATCTTCTAGGTTCACAGTGATTTGGTTCAGTTCGTCTGACTCATCACCCCTGAAAACCATCTCTGGAACTGGTATCTCCCCAACATCCTGATTAGTAAACATGGAAGCAACGAATTCATTTAGTCTTTCTGCAATGGCTTTATCTTCCCTAAGAGCCCCTTTAACCTCTCAGTCATCTAATGGTCCAACCGACTCCCTCACAGGTTTCTTGCTTCGGATATATTTTTAAAAGTTTTTATTATAAGTTTTTGTTTCTATGGCCAAATTCATTTCAAATTCTCTCTTCGCCTGTCTTATCAATGTTTTACACTTAACTTGACAATGCTTATGTTTTATCCTATTTTCTTCAGATGGATCCTTCTTCCAATTTTTGAAGGATTTTTTTGGGCTAAAATAGCCTCTTTCACCTCACCTTTTAACCATGATGGTAATCGTTTTGCCTTCTTTCCATCTTTCTTAATGCGTGGAATACATCTGGACTGCACCTCTAGGATTGTATTTTTAAACAATGTCCAAGCCTGTTGAACACTTTTAACCTTTGCAGCTGCACCTTTCAGTTTTTTTCTATTTTCCTCATTTTATCAAAGTTTCCCTTTGAAAGTTTAGTGTTAGAGCTGTAGATTTACTTATTGTCCCCCTTCCAGTTATTAGTTTAAATTTGATCATGTTATGATCACTAATGCCAAGTGGCCCCACCACCGTTACATCTCTCACCAAATCCTGCTTTCCACTAAGAATTAAATCTAAAATAGCTCCCTCTCTTGTTGGTTCCTGAACCAATGCTCCATGAAACAATCATTTATTACATCCAGGAACTTTATGTCTGTAGCTAGTCCTGATGTTACATTTACCCAGTCAATATTGGGGTAATTGAAATCCAGTTTAGATATAGGGAGTCAGTAGTTGTTCACAGCAGAACCAGTCCAAAACAACAAAATGTGGAATGCAAATGTCACTTATAGTTTTAGTCTCTGAAGGTGTCAGCAAGCCTGACATTGTGTGACTTTGAAAATGCATCCCAACTGGTCTTTTAATCATTCACCTTCATTATTTTATTAATAGTTTCAAAAATCTTTTTTCAATTTTTTCAATTTTTATAAAATTTATGTCCTCCAACCACAAAAGGAATCCAAAGGCAGACTCTTAAATGCAAAACAAAATGCAACCCAACACGGCCAGTGTTTCGCTATTACAGCTTCTTCAGGAGCATATAGGAATTAATCACAAATAGAGTCGTTTGACCTAAAAATGACAATATAGATATTAGAATCAATTTGTTCAAATGAAGATGAAAAAATAATTATCTTAAAGTTGTATGGCTACCCTTTTGAAAATGGACTCTAGGTCTCGATCATCTCATCAATAAAACAGAGGAGGAACTGAAGCAGAGGCTGGCGTCTCTTTAAATCGTCTCCTCACGCATGACGTCACTAGGAACACAACAACCAATGACGCGACTTATTTTTTGAAAAATTATAGACATTTGAAACACATAAGGGACTATTTATCTCAAAAAGACATGTAAATCAAGTTCTGTGTTTAAACCAGCTGGTGCAATAGTATTTAATCTGTAAATCCAACGTTGTTCTGATTGCAGCAATAGTTGTTCATGATCTCCACCGCACCAATGGGGTGGAATATGGTCGCCCTGCCTCCCCCCAAGTGCCACCCTCCCGACACCCCCTAGTGGTCCAGCGGAGGTCCCAGGAGCGATCTGCCGCTCCCGGGGCTTCGTCTGCCACTAAGCAAAATGGCACCGGTTACCTTTAGCCCCACCATGTGACAGGGGCCAACCAATGGCACCGGTAGCCCCTGTCACATGGTAGGGGCTGAAGGCCACCGGCGCCATTTTGCTTAGTGGCAGCTGAGGCTCCAGGAGCGGCAGATCACTCCCGGGACCTCCACTGGACCACTAGGGGGGTGTCAGGAGGGTGGCACTGGCAGGGAGGCAGGGCGAGTCGGGAGCTGGCTGCCTGCCATGGCACCCCCTTCGTCTCAGCGCTTGGTCTCCACCTAGGCGAGTCGGGGGCTGGCAGAGTTTTGAAAGGGCACTTTTTGCCCTTTCAAAATTCTGCTGCCTGCCGCGGCGCCCCCTAAGTCTCAGCGCCCTAGGCACAGGCCTAGCTCACCTAGTGGTTCCTCCAGCCCTGCATAGTTGCTGATGTAGCTTGCATTGAATCCGAGGTTTCCAAGAATTCAGTGATATTTAACCCTGGGTAAAGCTATTTCTCCCCCAGGATTGGGAGTATTACTCTTTTCTGTCCCATCCAAATTTTCTCCATGTTCCTTTTTTCCAGCTGGTATATAGAACACCCGTACCAATGGTGGTATGGTTTCCTCTGTTACTTTCAGTATCTCCGTTAGATATTTCTTAAACATATCTTTGGAGGATATGTATGGTATTCTTGGGAAGTTCACAAAACGGAGATTCCTTCCTTTCAGGGTGTTCTCAATATTCTCCATTTTATTTAACAAAATTGTATTATCTTTAACAAAAGAATTCTGCAGGACTTTATTGGAACTCTCACAACAGTCTTTTTCTCAGTAATCTGCTGACTGGAAACTTTAGCTGTGTTTTCCAAGATTTTTATTCAATTTTCATGATCCTCTAATTTTTCAGTTAAAGGATAGGGGCACGCCCTACACAATCCCCCTGCGAAAGAGATCACGGAGGTCTCTGGTGAGCTGGGCAAGTTGGGGCAATTGCTTGAGGAAACCTGGCTTGGTCTGAAAGCAGAGGAAGCACAGCAAACCGGTGAGCCACTGGTTTGGAACTGTAACACCGCAGAGCACAAAGACTGGGAACCACAGAAACAAGAGCAGGCTGGCTTGGTCAAGGTTGCCCTGCATCACCTCGGGGGCTGGCCTGAAGATGGCGTGGACATAGAGTTGGGTGAAGATTAGGAGGAGCCAGAATGACTAATGTTGACCAGCTGCAAACTCAAGAGTGGTCTAAGGAAGGTGCTATATGAAGCCCAGGCAAAGGACCAGAGAGTCCAGAGACTGCCCCACTGGAGTAGGTAGCAAAGTAAACCCAGAAGAACAAGAACAGCACCACTGGAGAATAAACGGCAAATACAGAATACCTGTGAATAGACTCATGGTGAATTAGATAGTAAACACATGCTGGCGGGCGCGCGGAGATTACTTCTGCTCCAGAGGAGCAGTAAGTAGCAATATAAAAAATTTGGGGCCGGTCAGCTTAAGTATACCAGTGAGTTGACAACATCGGGAGGGGAAGCCCCCGAGGTTCCCACCATGACATATAGAAAAGGAGACCCTGCGCGTGCACGCGCATGCGCCTAGGTGATTTCGGAAGTAAGATGGCGGTCGGCGGCACCCACACCGTCCCGGGGATGCCGGGGAGGTCGGCGTTGGTTGGTGGAGGCCGCCATTCTTCCAATGATTGACGGTGCAGGGAAAAAAGAGGAGAGCAGCCGTCTGCGACCATCAGGCACAACAGGAACGACGCAGGTACAAGCAGGAACACGAGGATGGAGGCAGGAACAAGCAGGAACACTGGAGCGGAATCAGGAACAAGTAGGAACACTGGAACAGAGTCAGGAACAGCAACTAGCTACTCAAGAGATTTGACCTGTTGCCAAGGCAAGGCAAGGAAGTCAGCAGGAGCCTTAAATAGTCCTTTGGTGATGATGTGGAATTTGGGGCCAGGCCAAGTTTCCCGCCGCGGCCCCTTTAAATTGTGGGTTGGTGTGTGCGCTCGCGCGCCTAAGGGGCAGAGCCCCCCGAAGAAGTTGACGGCATCTCCCTCATGGGAAGGACGCTGCGGCAAGGCCCCAACGTGGACCGAGGTGGAGTGGAGGAGCCAGCGGGTAGCGTCGGCGTCTGCCGGTAGGAGAGGAGGGACCCGGGCACGGCTGCCCGCAGCCGGGTTTCTCAACATGTAATGAGTGTGTACACTTTATGACTTTATTTGACACTTCCTAAAGTACATGTGCACTTTTTATTCACATACCAGCCCAACCTTTAAATACAAAATCTTGGGGCTTTTTTTGTGTTTGAAAATCAGCTCAAAAATATATTCATTCATTGCCAGTTAGGCTCCAATATACAAATAAATTTGGTTCACAGGCTACATGTATGCAAATGTGCCTGATGAAAACTCATTGCAGATATTCTGGAAGCCAGACAGGATTGCTATCCTTGAGGTTTAGAGTTAGATAACACTGAACTGGGGTTTTGTTTTTTCTATACAAGCATGTAGTTTTAGTAATGTTTCCTGTAACATTTGATATCTTTTGAGATTGTGGTCATTTCCCTAACCTTACTAACTTTAATGTCATTAATATATATATATAAAGGTGAATTTTAAAATCCTGATCTGCACATTAATTAGGAAATGCACAAATATGCTGGGATCACATGCCCCGAGCTGATTTTGAAAGCCACCCAAGTATCCATGTAAATGCTGCAATGCACATATCTCAGACGTTTTCAAAAAGAGGTGAGGAAATGGTCTGGGCAGTGCATGGGCATTTCGAGGCGAGAACCTAAAATATGCGCATAAATGCTTACGTGATCTGGCATGCGCCAGATCTGTGGGGGTTTGAAGAGTTGGGGCTAACTGGGGGGAGTAAAGGCATTTAAACTAGGGGGTTTGGCGAAACTAACTGCCAACAGGGAGAACTGGGGTCAAACTGCTTTTACTGGCAATGGCGTTGGTACACGTCTTTTTTAAAATCCCCCACTTACAGGGTAGAAGCGGGATTTGCATGCACATATTCATGCCCACTTACAATTTGAAGCACGGGTCCGTGGCAAGACTATTTTATAATGTGCACATATGCGTGCACATTATGGCCAAGTCACTGGGTGCGGGTTAACGAACGCATGCACATATGTGCCCACGCACCAGAATGAAAGTTACTGTCCTACAGCATAAATACTCAATGACAGAATATCAATCAAACAAAGTCAACAGAGAGAAATATAGATCAAATATTTTTATGAAATAAGATCAAAGGTGTAAAACAAAGTTTACATGTTTAAGATGTGCCATTTGAAAATACTCATTAAATTTATTTCATCAAGTTTTTGCAACGTCTGTGTGCAGACATACCCTCTTTTTCTTTATCTGATAACCACAAGGTGTGGGGCTTGTGCAATAGATAATTAATCTCTATTGCTATCTATAGTTTCATAGCTAACACTGTCTTAGAACTGTGAAAACACATTCTCACCATAGAAAATGGATGATTAACTAATCAAATGACAATATAAATGCTAGAATTACAGCAAGGGCTGTAATCCAGGGTTGTTTGCAATTTTGATATAATTCACATTTTGCAAAAAAAACCCTAAAACCTGCACTTTTCAGATATCTTGAATAACTAGGTCAGCCTAGAGTTATTCAGGAAAAGGTATGTTTTCCTACATCTGCTTAAGAAGTTATTAAACACTGTCAGTCAACCAATTTCTGCATTCGAAATTTGTGTTATGCAGATATTGAATTAGAATCCCCCCCCCCAAAAATAAAAATTAATAAATCCAACACTTTCAATTTAGCTGAAACTTCTTTATTTTTTTCTTTGCATGTCATTATCAATTTACATTTATCACAATAAAGGAGACCAGAGGCTCAATGCTCATCTGTCCAGGGGCGTGAGATAAACACTGTGGATCCATAAAGTCAAGAGGCCGCCAATGAAGAGTGGGTGATTCGCCAGAATGATGATTACTGCCTGGACACAATACCCTTATTCAATAAACATACACATGCTTACTGTGACTCCAACATCGTTCTAGCTTCAACAGCAAGAGGAAATGTGGAATAAAGGATTTGCACTCACAAAGAGGGGAGTAGCTGGCTTGTTACGGCGGTTACTACCCCAAACCAAATAAGCCTGATACTTCAATTTCTATGCATATATAGCATAGTTCTCTGCTTCAACGGCAGGGGAGAAGAAAAACTGATACTACACACATCCAGCAGAGCTCTCTGCTTCAACGGCAGGGGAGAAGAAAAAAGGGTTCGCTCTCACAAAGCGGGGAGTAGCTGGCTTGTTACGGCGGTTACTACCCCAAACCAAATGTGCCTGATACTTCACTTTCGATGCATATCCAGCATGGCTCTCTGCTTCAACAGCATGGGAGAAGAATAAACTGATACTTCAAGCATATCCAGCATAGCTCCCTGCTTCAATGGCAGGGGAGAAGAAAAACAACCAATAAGGGCTGTATAACATAGTCTGGGTAAAACAAATAAGCATGGGTGTAGCTTGCTTTTTGCGGCGGTTACTACCCCTACTACCCCTAACTAATCAAGCTAGATATTTCACTTGGATGCAGCTCCATCACTGCTTTCTACATTAATGGTGGGGGTGGAAGGGAAATAGAACCAAGAGCTAAGAGAAACAGATAAGTATGAGAGAAAAAAATGTGTGAAGCTTGCTGGGCAGACTGGATGGGCCGTTTGGTCTTCTTCTGCCGTCATTTCTATGTTTCTATGTTTCTATGTCCATTATTGTCCAATTCTGGCATTTGAATTTAAATCCCAAACTTTTTTGTGTTCCTCTTTTTCTTCAGTAGGAAAAGTAGGAATAAAAATCCAAGAATCTGTGATACACATAGCATAGTTAACAATAAGAAAATGTAAGGATGAAGGAAGTATTCATACCTAAGTTATATATGACACCCTCATCTAGCCTTCTTTGCGGCTGAGTGTTAGGTAAGTAAAGAAAGAGGATTTGAAAGAATAGTTAAAATTTCCCTATTGACTACTGTTTTTCCAGCAGGAATTCAGGGAAGCAACTTCAGACAGCTTTGTGATCTAAAAGACAAATTTATTGATAGAAAGGCAAAGGCAATATAAAAGCGGAACAAGGAAAAGAGGAAGTCGTTGTTCCGTGGAGACATAAGTCTGTGACAATTGACATTCAGCTTGCTTCTCAGATGCGGAGCCCTCGGGCTGGAACTTTTAAACTTTTTGCATTGTCCAATAGAAATACATTGATGCGCATCCTGGGTGTGTTATCTTCTTCCAATATCCAATTATGATCGTCACTTTCAAGTCCAATCAGGTATCGTCTCTGGGGAGTTGGCTTCTTCCGGTACTGGGCTTGCCAAAGCACATGGTTGTGAAATATGTTGCCAGCAAAGTCAGGAAATACAAATCAAGCCCATGTACACTACTATCAGAGAAACAAGATATTCTGACTTTTTGAATTCTTATTTGACCATTTAAATATAGCATACCTATAAGAGGTAATATTCAGAAAGCTCATGTAGCTAATTTATGGCCTGATTTACTAAGGCTTTTCTCTCATTCTGTGTCTGTGGGAAAATACTTAGTAAATCAAGCACTTCCTTTGTACCCATGGACCATGTAACTGATTTTCAGAGTGAACTACACTGGTAGTTTCCCATTGAAAACTGCAGCACCCACAGACTTTGTACCTGCTTCCTTGGTAGGTAAAAGCAAAAATTTGCTGGATGATAACGTGTCATTTTGAAAATCAGATCTATGTGTATTGTTTCCCTTCTGCACTCTCACCCTATCGTCTGGAGCACCTCCCCTCAATCTGCATAAAAGTTTTCAAACTGTGAAAGCTGTGCACAGGGGCGGATTGCAGGAAACTATCAGCCCAGGGGATTTTTTCAAAACTGGCCCACAGGGTATCTTTCTCCCTTGTGTACTTTCTCTGCAGCACATGCATCAACACGCCAAGTCAACTTTTTACTAAATAACTAAGAAATAGAGCATACGCTAGAGCAGCAGTGAATAAACAAAGCTGTAAATCCCCATTCCATCCATGCAAATCGGTTGGGGCTACCTCACAAGTCTGCTTAGCAGAATATCTCATCTTAGTCACACATGTAGAACACAGACAGACCCTCACCAATACAAAATGAAGAGATAATAAAGTATAAATAGAAACATGCAGACAAAAACTGAACTTGAAACTGCAACAAGTCAGACTCTGCATGGAATGGAAAAACAAATATCATTCCTCACTAAACATCAAACAATAACATCAAGAAATATAAAGCATCAATCATAATAGTAAAACCAAACTCATAAAAAATAAATATTTCAAAACAGCTGATGAAATGATTACAAACATATAACATTTATTTTAAATTTCCCAAACATTGATAAAATATTTCAAAATAGCTGACACAGCAAACAACACAGAATAATTAAAATTAAAGCTAAAATAAATCCCCTGGTCTCCGTATCTGGGAACTTTAGATTCCAGTCACCCTGAGACTGTCATAGATTACTAAGGGGTGGGAGATATGCCCAACTTTCTTCTCTCTCTAACACATATTCAATCTCACACAAACTCTCTTATATTCTCTCTCACACACACGCTCACTAGATCACGCTGTCTCTCATACATGCTCACTGGCTCACATGATCTCTCTCACAGACATGATTACTGTGTCACACACTCATGCTCTTCTTCACACCCATGCTCACAGGCTCAATTGCTCTCTCATATACATGCTCACACACATGCTCACTGGCTCAATCACACTTTTTTATACTCACACAAAGGCCCACTGGCTTAAATAGTCCTCTTGCTCAAACATATGCTCAGTGGCTCACTCATTCTCTCTCTCTCACAAACATGCTCTGGTAACCACAACAAGCCCGATTGTATTATGCAGAGCAACAATGGAAAAACAAATACATAATCACAACTCACAAAACATCAAGCAATAAAATCAAGAGATATAAGACATCATTCATAATATTAAAAGCTTGAAAAGAATGAATATATCAAAATAGCCGACAAACACAGGGGGCCCAATATTCAAAGCACGTTCAGCGCTATTTAGCCGGATAATTAGGTTAAGAAGCGGCCGCTAAATAGGCGCTTACATTTAGTGGCTGCTGCATAGCCACATAAGTCCCTTATATAGCTATAAAGTTAGCTGTATAAGTTGTGGGCGGGCAGTGGGTGGAGCAACTTAGATGTATAACTTATTCAACTAAGTAGCAATATTTTTCTTAGATGCACAAGTTTACCAGCTGTGTTAGGCAGTTATAACTGATACGGCTAAGTACAAATATATATGCATATATTCAGTGAAATAGCCATGACACTGAATATACCATGTAATTTACCAGATAAGTTATATCCGGCCAAGTTACTTAAACGGCCATCTTTCAATATTGGGCACTTAGGCCTAGATTCATCATTCTTCGCAGAATGATGAATCCTGCGAAAATGGGAGGCAGGGGGGTGAAGGGAGGGCGGGCCTGTGAAAGGCTGCAGCCTTCGTACCACGGCAGTGCACCAGCTGCTGGCTTTCGCACCGAATAGTGTCACCGTGAAAGGTGGTGCTATTCGGTGCACTACTGCCGATGATAATGTTAGTAACATTATCGCCGGCAGCAAAAACACCGCCGATTCCGTCCCCTCCCCACCCCAACTTCTCTCCTCCCCCTAATTTGCATTATATCGCATGTGAAAAGGCCTTATCGTGTGAGTTAGGGCCCTAACGCACGTGATAAAGCTTTAGAAAATAACCCCCTTAATGATTTTAGAAAGTCACAGAAAATTGTTCTAACATTTCCCAAACACCAATACAATATTTCAAAACAGCAGACACATGAAATAACACCCCAAAATTTAAAATAACAAATAATTAAAAAATGTCCAGCTCTCCATACCATTGAATAAATAAATTCCTGGCATCTTTTGATTTCCGAGAGATTGTTCTGAATTTGGGTGGAGAAGGCCACACAATCTTTATCTTCTTTCTCTCTCCGTCACACACATAGGCACTTTCTTTCTCATACACATGTAGGCTCACACACACATGAAGGCTCTCTCACTCTCTCATGGACACATGCAGATACTCTCATACAAACATTATAGGCACGCTCTCTCTCATAAACATATTCAGGCTCTTTCTGATACACATATGGAGACTCTCTCTCATGCACATATATTCAGGCTGTTTTTCATACACACATGCAGGCATTCTCTCTTTCATACACACATGCAGGCTCACTCTCATGCATTTATTCAGGCTCTCTCTCTTTCATACACACATGCAGGCACTCTTTTTTTCATACACACATGCTGCTCGCTCTCATGCACATATTCAGGCTCTCTCTCTTTTATACACACCTAACACTTTCTCCCATACACACACATACACAACCCCTACCTCTTAGGCATCCTCATTTCTTCTGGGCCTTGGTTGAGCCCACACTGCTCATTTACTGTCGGAGGGGGGAAGTGGGAGAAAGTGGCCCTGCAACCCCAGACGCATCCTGTTGCTGAGCCTGTAGGCCTTTGTTTGGGCTACGTTGGGTTGGGCTCTGTTGCAGCCCCGCTGACACCTCCTCAGGGTCACGCAGCTCTGCCGAGATCTCCCTTGGGCCACACCGTCCCACCGAGACCTCCCTTGTTTTGAGAGAGCCCATCTGGTACAAATGCCGCCTCTACAGAGCAAGTGGGGGGATGCTAGAGCACCGATGCAATTACCAGTTTCCCAAGTTCATTCCCAGATGGCCCAGGTAAAGGATAGGACTTCCTAACTCCCCTAGTTAACTAGTTTTCTTTTTACCCTGTTAGCCCCAACCCTTAAAACCCCACTAACTTCTTTACTTATTTTTGTTCAGGACTTACATGCCATCCATAGCAGAAGAAAAGTTACGTGGTAGGGGACACTGGCATGCACTTGTGCACGTAAACACTTATGCACAGATTTCATTGAGAAATCTAGGAAAGCCCATGCCCTGCCCAGACTATGCCCACACCCAGCATACAGGGAGGTACACGCATACTTGCGCACTTTTTAAAATCCGTGTGGTGCGTGCTGGCCCAACTTCTGTGTGGATCTCTTGGCTTTGGTGCGCGTAGGGCTTTTAAAATTCACCTTTAAGAAAAGCTGGTGAAAAATGTCATTTTTCATGTTTGAAAGATTTGCCCAGTAAAGTTATGTTGGACGCCTAACTTCATCACTGGCATTTATTAAGGGGCAAATATATTAACACTTATGGCCCAGGAGGTGATCCCCCAAACAGAGAACCCTACACTGGAGAAAAGAGATGAAAGATGTTGTGGAACCATAGATTTAGCCCCTCTATTTAGAGTGTACCTTATGTTTTATTGAGGAGTCCCCTAGCACAGAGGCTACACATATTCTCTCTCACATACCTACATTATATTTATATATCTATACATTTGAACTCATACCCAGCAATCTCAATCATACACTGCTAAAATCTATACAAAAGAGATAGTAGGATACCAAAATTACCAAACAAGATTAAATTACTTTTTATTATAAAGAAATGCAAACTAAAGTTGTGTTTTATATTCTTTCTGTGGGGTGAGGGGGAGGAGAGGGAAGGAGGTCTCAGGTCCTTTGCACTATTTTTGGGAGGGTTGAGGAGGGATTTAGCCTCCAGACTATTACTGCCTTCTTCCCGCTTCTCCTGGAGGCAGAGGAGCAGCATGTGATAGTAGGGATGAAAGAGAAAACATCTACATAGTTAAGCATCAAAACAGAAATCACAGAAAGCAGCAAGAGCTAAAGAGAAAAGGAAGCAACACTTACTGTTAAATCCACAAAAACACTGCTGTCTTTTGTTGAGGTGCTGTAGGGCATGGTAAGTCATGACCGCAATTCAGGGGTTGAGTACAGACTGGTGTGTCAAAGTAAAGGTGGGCTTTGCTAAGGTACTGTCAATGCTGTATATTTAAGGGCAAGACAGCTGTCATACAGTAAAGGAAATCAAAGATTGCTGAAATGGGGAAATGTTTCTTTACAGTTTGACAGATACTGAAATGGTATGTCAAACATTTACACTTTCTAAAGTGTTATGGAATTTCTCATTTTACTGGTACAATAAAAATGGTTGATTTTTTTTAAATATGTACCTGACTGCAGCTTTTCCCCTTATTATAATCTATGAAGCCAGGTCAAATGAAAGTTAGGGGAAGTATGCAAATGGGACAGACTTGTGATTGAAATGTAAGCAAGTATTTTGGGGAGTTGTCTTTCATTTCTATTGATTCATGGCCTGAGTATGCTTTATGTGCTGCATCTGCCTTTTTCTATGGATCCAATGCTATTAGAGCTCCTTTACATGATTATATATATATTTTTTGATAAGCTCAACAATGTATTTTGCAATTTCAAAGCCAAGTCAACTCTAAATATATCATTATATGCCCATTATCAGCCTATTCACTGCTATTTAGACTACTGAATTTAATACAATTTTTTATTTATATTTTTCCTTTTGTGACTAGTCAGCCACTTCAAAGTGAATACATTCAGGTACAATAGGTATTTTGTTTCCAGAGGGCTTACAATCGAAGGGCTAATAAACACAGAATTGGAGAACATTTTAGTAAATATGCTCCTAAGTTTGTACTTAAGGCAATAGAGAATATAGTGGCTTGCTAAATATCACAAGAAGGGTCAGTGGGATTTGAACCCTGGTTTCCCTTCATTATAGCCTGCTACTCTAATCACTAAACAACTCCTCAACTAAGGCCTTTCATAATTAAAAAATCATGTTTTCAGTATTTGGCTTGCCCTTTCAAATGGATATGTAGCATCCTTTACCCTCTGTCATCCCTGCCTCCATATTGACAGAGTTTGTCTTGAAGACCATAAGAAGCTATTCAAACCACCTACCTGCGCCCTACAGACCCTTCTCCAGGACCTGCCGCCATGCCTCCCATGAGGGCTTGCCCCTCCCAGCCGCCAACATCATCAAGGCGCGTGGGATAAAGGCATAGGCCCGACACTGGAGGCTTCACTGTCATCCCTGCCTCCATATTGATAGAGCTTGCCTCGAGGACGATTAGAGGCTATTCAAACCACCTACCTGCACCCTATAGGCTCTTCTCCAGGACCTGCCACCATGCCTCCTATGAGGGCTTGCCCCTCCTAGCCACCATCATCAAGGCGCGTGGGATAAAGGCATAGGCCTGACGCTGGAGGAGCCATGCGCCAGGCGGTGCGCTCTGAAGGGGTGAACCAAAGGGGATTGCCACTTAGTACACCCCTTTGTGCCCCTTCTGGGCACCTAAAATATAGCTTTTCTGAAGCATTAAACTCTTCGATCTTGGACATATATATTTGGTGAGTAAAAAAAAAATAGATCCCTCCTGTATTAGTGTTACTATAAAAAACAGAAAATATGGGAACACACTGGCTTACCAAAAATCAAAATGACACGGAACATGCAATATCGTTATTTTACAACACAATCTACAATTTTTTGTTACCACTCTTTTATCCTTAATTTTGATAAATGCTCAATCTTTAACTAAAAACATTCCAGTCTTGAATGATATACTGACCGAAAAATCACCTGACATCTGCAATATTACAGAAACTTGGTTTAGAGATTCAGATTTAGTTACAATTAATCAGCTCTCACAAAGCCATTATGATATTTTTTTCTACACCTAGAGTTAAGAGAAAAGGAGGAGGTATTATGTTGATAGCCAATACGAAATTAAAACTAGTTAGACAACATTTTGAAAGTTCTTTCCCTTTTGAAATTGTTGCGCTCGGGGGTGGACCCTTGTCCTGGGGCAGAGGTGGAACGCCTCCTGAAAGGGAACAGGAGGTAGCTGCCCCCAGGGGGCGGAGCACTGGAGGGGACAGAGGCTAGGAAGAGCTTCACCACTGGAAGCCCGAGGTCCTCCCAAGAGGAGCCTGTAGGGACCCAGGCCGCTTGGACTTAGGTGGGCCTCGCAGGGTCTCCTAGGAGAGTGAAAGTCCAGCATGCCCACAGAGACAGGGGGAGCGCGATCAGGTTCAAAGCTGGATGCTGGTTGGAACAGGGAGAACCAGAACAGTGTTGGTGATGACAAGGCGAGAAACAAAGCTAGAATCTGGAGACGAGGTCAGACAGCCAAGGTCAATGTCCAGAGGTCAGTCCGAGGAGTGGTCAAAAAAGCAGGGGTCAAATACCGGAGGTCAGATGAGGTCGAAGGTAGGCTGAGATCTTGCGGCAAGCAGGCAGGTTAGGAACAAGCTGTGGTCTTTGAGGCAGGCGGCAGGCAGGCAGGTAGGTCAAGAACAGGCTGAGGTCAGTACCAGAAATCAGTCCAAGGGTACTACCTGGGTAGACAGACAGACGAACACAGGAACAAGCAGGATACAGGAACGAGTCAGGAATAGAGCTGGAACAGAAGGAACTTGGAACGAGACTAGGAACAAGCAGGAATAGGTACAAGCGCAGAGGCAATCTTAGAACAAACCGACCCGATTGCCAAGGCAAGGAAGCAGAGACAGGAACTTCCTTATATAAGGGAATCAATCAGGGCACGCTGCGGAGCTAGGACCTGCCCTTGGCCCTACATAAGTCTGGGAAGTCCAAGCGCGCACGCGAGTATGGGCGTGGCCAACATGGCCAAGGATGCTGAACCTCGGCGTGAGGCCTGACACGCAGTGGAAGGCCTGGAAACTGCCACCGCAGGACGCTGGAGCCTAGCAGGACTAGCAACTACCGCGAGGGAGGTCGTCCTGGGACCCGCTGTGGAACCATGGAGGTGAGCAGGGTCACGCGTGGGATGGCCGTGGGCGGGGCATGTAACAGAAATTGGTCTTTTCAAGAGTAATTTTTACAAGGTAGCTTCACAAACTCACCAGGTCCCGAGAGGGAGATGGGTCCGATAGTGGTCTGCGAAGTGGGGTAGGCTGAGAATCCAACCACAATGGAAAGACCAATGAGAGTAGATATAGTAGTGGTCTGCGGTGTGGGGTAGGCCAAGGATCTATGGAGAGAGAGGTGAGACAATGCAGAGACAGAACTGGAGCAGTAGTACTCACTCTGATGCTGGCAGTTGTAGTAGAAGAGAACCCCCAAGGAGCGGAGGTCCAGGAGGAAATAAGGCCCCCGAGGAGCGGGTACCTTAGGCATCCTTGTAGGTGGTAGGCAACCCCAGAGGGTAGATAGGAGCGAGGCAATGCCCCCGAGGAGCGGGTACCCTAGGCGTCCTTGGTGGTAGTAGATAACCCCGAAGGGTGTAGAGGAGAGAGGCAAGGCCCCCGTGGAGCGAGTACCTAAGTCGTCCTGGAGCGAGAGTACACAGAGCGGGAGCATCTGGTACCATAGAGAGATCAGCATGAAGGATTCCTTGCTAACTTGTATTCAGAATCGTGAATGGAGATTAAATACCAGAGCTTGTGATGTCATGTGGTGGGGACGCCCCCGAGGTTCCCGCCATGATGCACGTAAAGGATGGGGCTGCGTGTGTGTGCGTGCCCTAGGTGACTCCAGGAGAAAGATGGCGAACACAATCGCCCATACCGGACCAGGGACGATGGAGGGGTCGGCCTGAAGAAGCAGAGGCAGCCATCTTCCCGAAAGGAACTGAATCAGGCAGAAGAAAGGTGAGCAATAGAGGGTGCAGCCATCTGCGACCGACGGGCACAATTAAATCCTGTTCTCACCCTTTAGATGCCATACAAATTAAATATTTAAAAATGATATCCAATATTATTGCAAGGCCCAGAGCGAATTTAGTAAATTTATCATTAGAAGAGGGAACACTACCAGATATATTAAAGAATTCCATTATAAAATCAATTTTAAAGAATAAGAGTCTGGACAGTAATCAACTTAAGAATTTTAGACCCATTTCAAACCTGCCGATGTTATCGAAAATAATTGAGAAAGTAGTTCAAAAGCAATTAACAGAATTTATAGAGGAACAAAACATTTTATTTCCCTGCAATTTGGCTTTCATCCTTCTTGTAGTACTGAAATACTTCTCTTATCGTTGTCTGACATGATTCCCAGAGGAATGGACTCTGGTCAAATGTATTTGCCAGTCTTGTTAGATTTCTCTGTTGCCTTCGATGCAATTGATCATTATATGTTACTTCACAGGTTATCAGAAATAAGCATTGCAGGATAACCTTTTAACTGGTTCAAATCATATCTTAGTAATCGGAGGTATAGTGTTAAAACAGGGAATTCATTTTTTAAACAAGTGCCATTAGAAACAGGTGTTCCACAAGGGTCAACTTTGTCAGCTACCCATTTCAATCTATATATGCTGCCAATATGTAAATTTCTTTTAGGTCTGGGTTTAACGTACTTCATATATGCAGATGATGTTCAATTCGTGGTTCCAATAACACGTTCTAGAAGACACATTGAAATTGTTAAATATTTATTTTTCTACCATTCAACAATTATTGATTCACTTAAAATCGGTTTTAAATGAGGTCAAAACAGACTATTTTATTAAATAACAAGTCAAATAATGATTACATTAAGACATATACAATTGATCATCAAAATTTTATTGTAACAGACCATGCTAGAGATTTAGGCGTTGTGATTGATAGCGAACTTAATATGAAAAAATGTATTTCTAATACAGTTAAGAATGGTTTTAACAAGCTGCATATTTTAAAGAAATGAAATCCTTTTTTATATTTTAGTGATTTTAGAACTGTGTTAAAATCTCTAATTTTTTCAAAATTAGATTATTGTAAAGCGATCTTATTAGGTTTGCCCCCATCATTCATTAGACTGCTTCAATTACTGCAAAATATAGCAGCCAGAGTTTTAACTGGGACTAAAAAATATGATCACATTACCCCTATTTTAAAAGAGCTCCACTGCTTCCCATTATATATAGAGTACAATATAAAACACTGTGCATAATTTTCAAATCTCTGAATAATAAGAACATTGAATGGTTAAATGCGTCATTGCACATTCATGTTCCGCAAAGAAGTCTCTGCTCTGGGAATAAGGGACTTTTAACTATTCCGTCCTTGAAAACAGCGAGACTTAATAAAGTTTGAGAGAGAGCTTTACCAGTGGCTGGGCCTAAATTATGAAACTCTATGCCAGTAGAGCTAAGATTAGAACCCAACTTCTCATCTTTCAAAAAAAAATTAAAACTTGGCTCTTGAAACAAACATTTGGAGAAGAGGAAGGGAGTTACACTTAACTGCCCAAGCAACCCATAGGAAAAGATAAAGAGATTACTTTAGCACAATTTTAATGACTAAATATTTGATTTTACTGTACTTATTAATATAATATTTTAAGTTTGATTTACATGCCGCGCGCATGTTACAAAATTCAGGGTCAGCGCGTGCAAGGGGGTGCACAATTGTGTAACTTGCGCGCCGAGCCACACGGCCTGCCTCCGTTCCTCCGAGGCCGCTCCGAAATCGGAGCGTCCTCAAAGGGAACTTTCCTTCTGCCCCCCCCCCCCCCCGCACCTTCCCCTTCCTAACCCGCCCCCAAGCCCTACCTAGAACCCCCCCTTACCTTTGTTGAAGAAGTTACGCCTGCCGGTCAACGGCCGGCCCGCAATCCCGGGCACAGCGGCAAATGGCCGCTGTGCCTGGAGGCTCACGCCATGCCCCACCCCGCCCCCAGACCGCCCACGCCCTGCCCCTTTTTGCAAACCATGGGACATACGCGCGTCCCTGGACTTGTGCGTGCCGCCGAGCCTATGCAAGATAGGCTCGGTGTGGCAGGGGCAAGCATGGGCAGCTTTTTGGGGGTTATGCGCGTATCCCTTTGAAAATCTGCCCCATTATGTTTATTCTTGTGAAATTTCATGCAAATTCAAAATGAATGAGCTGCTGTGATGCATAATCATGCAAAGCAGGTTATTAACTATGTTTGCAGCACCAAAATATACACAGAAAACTTTAATGTATAAAATCACAACTTCAGTGCAAATTTCAGTACCTCATAGTACATTGGCCCCTAAAGGTTTATAAGAAAATACAAGCACCTGACAGGTGATTTTTAAAACCCGCATGCGTACACACATTTGCATGCAAATGCCGGCTTGTGCCAATGGATGCGGCCATTTTATAAAATATGAGCACATATGTGCATATGTTATAAAATTGGCTGTACATGCATACATGTGCACTCAATTTTATATAGACTTGCTCATGTGTGCACAAATGCTGTGTCTACCGCGTAAGTGGGGGGAATTTTATAAGGGTGCGTGCCGAGGTTACATACCCTTTTCCCAGGTCGTTCCCAGTTCAGCCAATATAGGGACAGGACTTCCTAACTCCCCTAATTTTAAAGGCTCCCTTCTCCACTGTTAGACCCGACCCCTAAAACACCGTTGACTAGCCCTGATTTTTCTATTTTTTGATTAACATATCAGCAATAGCAGAAGTAAAGTTACGTGGTGGGGACCCCCAACGCACGCTTCTATGCGTATGTATTTACATGCACATTTCTTGGTCTTCCACCAACATACCCACGCCTCATCCAGACCTTGCCCACTCCCCACCCCTTTTTTGAACTTTTTTATTTGTGCATGCATTGGGAAATACACAAATACACAGGCACTTCTTAAAATCCATGCAGCACATGCCGGCCCAAGACACACGTGTATCACCCGGCTTTTGCGCGCGTAGGGCTTTTAAAATCCACCAGTTAATTTATACAAAATAGTGACCAGGTCACAGTACCAATGAAATTAAATATTCTCTTAGCATTTCAGACTCTTTATTTTAGCACATTCATTTTAACTAGGAAGGATAGCTTTCTGTGAGATCTGTTCAATAAACAGCAATAATGGATTTATTGCATGAAATATTTCACCAGATTCAGTAAGATGAAATTGCAAGGAACTACCAAATAATAAATGTATTTTTACCAAAACAATACATTATCATACAAAACCAGCAATATAGAAATAACCATACAAATTTTAATATTTCATGAATTGCAGTATATATTAATAAACCAATGTAGCGGACCTCTGTTTGCTGGTGTACTGCATCTGAGGAGCTACAATGCCGAGGTTCATCTGGAAAGGGGGGGAGGTGGAGCTTAACTTACTGGGCCCTTGGTGTGGGCATGTCCATGGATGCTTCAGTCCAGTCACAAACCACTGCGCTTCTTTGCTGTACAAGGGGTTCTTCAGGAGGGGCCGAAAGAGACAAGGGAAAAAAAAAACTGTACACTGTTAACTCACTGTTAGCTATCCAAAGGCAAAAAAAAAACCAGTCTTTGAATCCAAACTGATGTTCAACAAAATATTTACTTTAGTTTAGAAATCAAAATCCAGGCATGAATTGTAAAGATCAAAAACAACATGAGAAAAATCAGTGTAAGAAAAGCCATGGTCTCCTTATCCATGTCTCTCCTCCTTGCAGTTCTTCTCTCCCTTGCACCAGCATCCATGTCCAGCAATTCTTCCCCTCATGACGTAGGATATTCCTGTTGCAATGCCAGTATACCAACTGCTGAAGAAAGGTGACAAAACCCTTATTCCAAAAATTAGTCCTCAGAATCAAAACTGATCCAGCAATTGCTATTGGAAAGTCTATAAATCTCAAAACTCTCTTCACCCCTTGATTCAGTCTCCTATCAAAGGCAAAAAGAATCAAAGTCAGCCCTTCCAGATGCTGGGGGAAATTCCTTTTGTCAGGAACTGGTTCCACTCAAAATCCAACATCAAAATCCTCAAATGTCCAATAGCTGATCTCTAGGTCTCCTCTACTGCAAAGCAGAGAAATCCTCTCCTCCTGGTCAATCCACCTGGGGAATGGCAAAGAAAACCCTCTGATCACTCCTTTGGTAGAGGCAATGACCCAAATCACATGCCCTGGGGGAGTTTTATAATCCTCTAAAGCCTCCCACACAAATGTGCGGAAAAGGCAAGGGGAGGCTCCCAAAAATGCCCACCTCCTACTATGTTAGAAAAGTAAAGAAAACTTAGTGACAGGCAAAGCCAAGTCACACCAGAATATCACATGAAAAGTAAATGGCATACTGCTGTGGGAAAATCATGAAACTGACATTCAGGTGTCATTCGTTAAACTGTGATAAGGTGAGAAAGCCACACCACAGAGGAAATAACACAAGTTTTTTAACACCAACTCCAGGCAGGTGTAAAATCCTGATTAAGGGGCTATGTAATGCACACAGAATGATTTCCTTAGGTAACAATGGATTGTTTATGTTACGCGCCCCGTCCACGCCCGGCCCACGCACAGGCCTGCTCACCTCGTTGGCTCCTCTGCAGGTCATGGGTTGGCCTCCCCAGCAGCAGCCACAAGTTCCTCCAGGCACCGGCGTCCTGCGGCGGCGGTCGTCGGGCCTTCCACTACGCACCAGGCCTCATGCTGGAGTTCGGCGTCTCCAGTGGCGTTGGCCACGCCCCTACGCGTGCACTCCCTTGTAGGGACAGGGCCAGGGCTGAGTCCTAGCTCCACGGCGCGCCCTGATTGATTGCCCAATATAAGGAAGTTCCTGCCTGCACTTCCTTGCCTTGGCAATTGGGTCAACACTGTTGTGTGCTAGTTTGCCTCCTCGTTCACAGTCTCGTTCCAGTCTTGTTCCAGCCTTGTTTCAGTGTCCTTATGTCTCGTCTCCCCAAGCAGTACCCTCAGACTGTCTCTCTGTTACTGACCTCAGCCTGTTCCTTGACCATTCTGTCTGCTGCCTAGATGCTGACCTCTGCCTACCTTGTGACCTTGTCCGACCTCCGGAACCTGACCCCTGCCTCATTGACTACTCCTCGGACTGACCCTTGGATTCTGACCTCGGCTGCCATTGACCACGCCTCTGATTTTGGTTCTGTCCCTTGCCTTGTCATCGCCTACATTGTTCTGGTCCTCCTTGCTCCATCAAACCTACAGCCTCGAGTCCGACCGTGCTCCCTTGTTGTCCGTGGGCACGCCTGTCTACTACCTCCCCAGGAAACCCTGCGAGGCCCACCTAAGTCCAAGCAGCCCGGGTCCCTATGGGCTCCACCAGGGGGGACATCAGGCTTCCAGTGGTGAAGCTCATCCCAGCCTCTGTCTCCTCCAGTGCTCCACCCCCTGGAAGCAGATGCTTTCTGGTCCCTACCAGGGAGCTATTCTCCACTGCTCCAGTGCTCTGCCCCCTGGGGGCAGGTGCTTTCTGGTCCCTACCATGGAGCTGTTCTCCACTGCTCCAGTGCTCTGCCCCCTGGGGGCAGGTGCTTTCTGGTCCCTACCAGGGAGCTATTCTCCACTGCTCCAGGACAAGGGTCCCCTCCCGACCACAACAGGTTGCCAAGGCCATGGACTTAGTGGAGTCTCCCACCTCCAGGGCCCTACTGGGTTTGGCCGCCACAGTCCAAGAACATTGCAGGGCTTTGGAATTGCTAGCCTCTTCGGTGGAACAGCTTCGTTCACAGTTGTGAGATACAGCCCTGGCCAATCCTGTGGGCCTATTGGTCTCCTTGCTACCCAAAGCATCATTAGCACTCCCTGCACCTCCTCGATACAATGGGGACCCATGCTCCTGTCGTGGCTTCCTCAATCAGTGCTTTATGCAATTTGCACTGCAACCCTCCTTGTTCCTGAAGGAAACCACTAAAGTGACCTTCATCCTTTCCCGCCTAGAAGGGAAGGCTCCTGCATGGGCCTCTCCATACTTTCCAAGTTATCTGAGTTTATTGCTCTCTTCAAGCAGACCTTTAGAGACCCCGGCCGCCAAGCTGTAGCCAGCCATAATCAACTCCACCTCCGTCAAGTGTCAACAGACCCTCTCTAAGTATACGGTGGAGTTCAGGACCCTGGTTACTGAGCTCGGGTGGCAAGAAGATTTTCTGCAAGCCATCTTCCTAGATGGACTCTCCAGCGCTCTCAAAGATGAATTCTCCATCCGTGAGACTCCCACGTCTCTAGAGGACCTGATTTCCCTCACTGGGACGATCGACCATCATCTCCGGCAAAGGCGCCTAGAAGTAGATGCTCCTTGCTCTCCTACGTTGCATCCCACGTGTGTCCAGGGTCCTCCAGCCAAGACTCAAGCACCACCACCCTCTTCCGTGGTGGAACCCATGGACGTGAACTGTGGGCAACTGTCTCCAACCGATCTTCTCCGGAGGAATGAGGGACTTTTGCCTTTACTGTGGCACTTCTGGACATCTTCGGCAGTCTTGACCGGCCCGTCCGGAAAACTGCAATGCCTGAGCCCGGCATAGGTCCCGAGATTAGGCGCTACTGTCACAGGCCCCCAACTCCTGCTTCATGTCTCTCTGGGCATCGAGGCCCACTCCTTTGCCACCACTGCTCTTGTTGATACAGGAGCAAGTGGCAGCTTCATCATGGATGACATTGTAAAGCTTCTGAACATTCCTCTTCAGCCATTAGATGTTAGTCTCTGCATCACCTCCATTCAAGGAGAACATCTTCCAGGACTCATCAACCATCGAACAGTGGCTGTCCGTCTTACCATGGACACTCTCCAAGAGGAGGAGATGTCCTTCTATGTGTTAAAATGTTCTACACATCCAATTATCCTGGGGCTGCCCTGGCTCCAGGCCCACGAATCCCAGTTTGATTGGCGTTCCCTGCAATTGGTGCAGTAGGGCTCCAAATGCCAGAAGACAAGTCTACGTCAAGTATCTCCAGTAGTCTCTTTTCTGAAGTCTACCACTCTATCTGGTTTGCCTACTCAGTATGTGGACTTCGAAGACGTCTTCTCGAAACAGAAGGTGGATACATTGCCTCCATTAGGCAAGTTCAATTGCCCTATAGAACTTCTGCCGGGTATTATGTCTCCCAAGGGCAGAACATATCCATTGTCTCGCCCTGAAACCTAGCCATGTCTGAGTATATCAAAGAGAACCTAGAAAAGAGGTTCATTTGCCCAACTGAGTCTCCTGCCGGAGCGGGCTTTTTCTTCGTCAAGAAAAAGGATGGCAGTTTACGCCCTTGTATTGACTACAGAGGGCTCAACACCATAACCCACAAAGACAGATACCCCCTGCCCCTTATCAGCGAGCTGTTCGACCGCCTCCAAGGGGCTCGGATCTTCACTAAGTTAGATCTGAGGGGCGCGTACAATCTGGTACGCATCCAACCTGAAGATATCTGGAAAATCGCATTCAACATAAGGGATGGTTGCTATGAATACACTGTGATGCCCTTTGGGCTATGCAATGCCCCAGCGGTCTTTCAACGCCTTATGAGCGAAATACTCTGAGACCTCTTATATAAATTCATAGTTGTGTATCTTGACGACATCCCGATCTTTTCCAAGGACCTTGAATCCCTTCAAGATCATGTTCGGATTGTCCTCCAACATCTAAGAGAAAATCATCTTTATGCCAAGTTAGAAAAGTGCCTCTTTGAACTAAATCGCTTACCCTTCTTAGGGCACATCATTTCCGATCAAGGTTTTTCCATGGATCCAGATAAAGTCCAGGGGATCCGAGACTAGCCCCAGCCAGTAGGTCTAGGGGTCCTACAACGTTTCCTTGGCTTTACTAATTATTACCGGAGCTTCATTGCCAATTATTCTATGCTAGCTGCTCCGCTCACCACCATGACCAAGAAAGGGGCTAACACTCGTGTGTGGACTCCCAAAGCACAAGCCGCCTTTCCGATGCTCAAAGAAGCTTTCTGTTCTGGTCCTTGTCTTCAGCATCCAGACCCAAGAAGTCCATTCGTCGTCAAAGTCGAAACCTCTGCAATTGGAGCA
This sequence comes from Rhinatrema bivittatum, assembly GCF_901001135.1. NCBI lineage: Eukaryota > Metazoa > Chordata > Amphibia > Gymnophiona > Rhinatrematidae > Rhinatrema > Rhinatrema bivittatum. The sequence goes on along the minus strand of NC_042616.1, from coordinate 256,890,003 downwards.
GGAGCCGTCTTAAGCCAGTATTCTCCCAAGGGTAAATTGATAAGAACATAAGAAGATAAAAACATGCCATACTGGGTCAGACCAAGGGTCCATCAAGCCCAGCATCCTGTTTCCAACAGTGGCCAATCCAGGCAAAAAAGAACCTGGCAAGTACCCAAAAACTGTTCTTTCTTTCTTTCTACTCACACAAGTTCACTCCTACAGAGCAGCGCTACACAGTTGGTGACCGAGAAATTCTTGCCGTCAAGTGGCACTCCAAGAGTGGCGCTCCTGGTTGGAAGGGGCACAACACAAATTAACCATTTTCACCGACCATAAGAATCTTGAGTACCTTAAAGAAGCTCAACTCCTGAATCCTCGACAAGCCCGATAGGTGCTCTTCTTTGAACGGTTCAACTTTGTTCTATGTTATCGCCCAGCTTCCAAGAACCTCTGTGCTGATGCACTATCTAGATCCTTTGAACCTGAGGATGTTCCTGACGTCCTCAGTTACATCATAGATCCTGCCTGAGTATTCCTTGCCATGAACATTACAGACCCAGCTGGAAAAATTGTCGTTCCATGTAAATTACGTGAGTGAGACCTGAAACGGGCTCATGATTCCAAGTTGGCAGGACATCCAGGTTGTGCCAGGACCCTAGAGATGTTGCAAAGATACTACTGGTGGCCCAACATGGTGCAAGACTCTCGTAACTATGTAGATTAATGTCCCCCCTGCACCCAACAGAAGCGGCCTACCGGACGGCCTTGGGGCATAAGCCAACCACTTCAAGCACCTACCGAGCCATGGTCCAGCATCTCAACACACTTTATTACAAACCTGCCTCCGTCTCAGAACAATACCATAATCTGGGTCTTCATCAACCGTTTTTTGAAAATGGGTCACTTCATTCCCTTGCCGGGCCTCCCATCGGCCCCAGATTTAGCCAAGTTGCTCCTGAAACACATTTTCTGTCTCCATAGACTCCCAAAGGAGATTACATATGACCAAGGACCACAGTTTGCTGCCAGGTACTGGCGCTCCCTATGCAAGAAGTTTAACATAGGCTGACATGAAATTCAAGACTATCACCCACAGGCCAATGGTCAAGCTGAAAGGACCAACCGAACCTTAAAAACATTCCTCTGTTCCTACATGAATGATCAGCAGGACAACTGGACTGATCTACTGCCCTGAGTTGAGCTGTCGCACAATATCCACATCGCTGCTGCCACCGATGTATATCCATTCTCCGTGGTATTCAGGACGACATCTTCGGCTGCCACTTCCAGTTCTGCTGACTGTTCCTGCTCCAACTGCGCAATCCATGGCCCATACCATTCATCAGGTGTGGAATCAGGTCAAAGAACGCCTTACCCAGGCCACTGAACGTTCCAATCGTACTTCTGATGCCCATAGATGACCCGCTCCACTCTTCCGCCCTGGTCAGAAGGTATGGTTAAGCACCCGCCACATAAAGTTGAGACTTCCTTCTCATCGCCTGACTCCCAAGTAGATCGGCCCGTTTCCAGTGCTTCGAAGAGTTGGAGCAGTGTCTTATCAACTCCAGCTACCTCGTGCCATGGGTATCCACAACACATTCCATGTCTCGCTGTTGAAGCCTCTGGTCCTCTCCTGGCCCTCTTGTAGAGAACCTTCACCTCCGCGGATCTCTACTGAACCAGACTCATCTCTCCAGTTAAGAGAGGTTCTCGACGTCTGTGGGCGTTGAGGTAGATGGGAATACCTCTTAGCCTGGGAGGGTTATGGGGCCGAGGAGAACTCATGGGAACACTCTCACAACATTCTCGATAAAGAGCTCCTCAGAATCTTCCATAGGACTTATCCTGATAAGCCTAGACCACGTAGAGGGAGGCCTAGAAGGCGGGGTACTGTTACGCGCCCCATCCGCGCCCGGCCCATGTATGGACCTGCTCACCTCGATTATTCTGCAGATCATGGGTCGACCTCCCCAGCGGCAGCCGCGAGCTTCTCCAGGCCTCGGCGGGCCGCGGCGGCAGTCGCAAGGCCTTCCACTATGCACCAGGCCTCACACCGGAGTTTGGCGTCTCCAGTGGCATTGGCCATGCCTCCATGTGCGCACGCGCTCTGCCAGGTCCCTTGTAGGGCCAGGGGCGGGTCCTAGATTGATTGCCCAATATAAGGAAGTTCCTGCCTGCACTTCCTTGCCTTGGCAATCGGGTCAACACTGTTGTGTGCTAGTTTGCCTCCATGTTCACAGTCTTGTTCCAGCCTTGTTCCAGTCTCATTCCAGTCTTGTTCCAGCCTCCTTCTGTTCCAGTGTCCATCTGTCTTGTCTCCCCAGGTAGTACCTTTGGACTGTCTCTCTGGTACTGACCTCAGCCTGTTCCTTGACCATTTTGTCTGCTGCCTGGATCCTGACCTCATCTGACCTCCGGAACCTGACCCCTGCCTCGTTGACTACTCCTCGGACTGACCCTCGGATTCTGACCTCGGCTGCCATTGACCAAGCCTCTGATTCTGGCTCTGTCCCCTTGCCTTGTCATTGCCTACATTGTTCTGGTCCTCCTTGCTCCATCAGACCTACAGCCTAGAGTCCAACCGCACTCCTTTGTTTGTCCATGGGCACACCTGGTGACCCTGTGAGGCCCACCTAAGTCCAAGCGACCCAGGTCCCTACAGGCTCCACCTGGGGGGACCGTGGGCTTCCAGTGGTGAAGCTCATCCCAGCCTCTGTCTCCTCCAGTGCTCCGCCCCCTGGAGGCAGATGCTTCCTGGTCCCTACCAGGGAGCTGTTCTCCACTGCTCCAGGACAAGGGTCCACCCCCGAGTGCAACAGTTTTGATGCCTGAATGGTAATTTCTTGCATGCTTAGGAGATCCAGAGAGTCACAAATGGAGTAAGACACTAATTTAAGGAGAAATGGAATTACAGCAGAGTGCCAAAACCAATAATTATTGGGCACAACACTGTACACTGTGGCACAGGAGATTCAAGTTTGGGATTTCTATCCGTTGGGAGCTACACAGTCCTGGGTGCACTGTAGAAATGATGCACTCAAACTTATGGAGGGAGGGAAGATGGCTTCCATTACCATGGTGGCCTCTGCTGGCCAATGACCTACAATGAGTGTACATCTTGAAGAAGATGATGCTTCTTTAGTTTTCAAGCCAGCCAGGGTTCTTTGAGTCATCAAGGCATACCATCTGAGGAGGGGATGGGGTTTGCGACAGGTTACCAAAGGGGGGAAAAAGTAGAAAATTAAAAAAAGACCAAGACGGATGTTTGATGAGGTAGAGAGGTAATATCACATTCGTTTCTCTGTGGGGACATCTTAAGACTGTACTAGACTATAAAGCATATTGCGTTGAATTATATTTTGAAATATCAATATTTAAATTGATTTGGAAACAAGAATACTAAAATGGGGATGAATTTTTTCTTTTTTGAAACATTTTATAGGTACACATTCACATTCGGGAGACTTCATATATTAAATACAGGGAGCCATTGAGCCGGAGTGAATTGAATGTGTCTTTTCTGAATCCACTCCTTTAAAAGTACAGGTAGGAGTGGGTATCAGGATAAAAGTTTTTAGAAATTCATAATTTATCTATTACCATTTTTTAATTATCAATGAATATTTCAATACAAATATAATGACTCAAAGGACATTTTAGGTTTTATATTTGGATGTACTTGTTAGATTAGTATGCATTGATGTAGTAGATGAGGTGATTAGTTTGATATAATATGAGCTTTATGCTTTCAGATACAAGTTATGGAAGTCATTGGTTTCTGTTGATGTTTGGTCTTAAGAGCATTCCCCTGAAGAAGCCAATACTGGCGAAACGAGGACCTTGTCGGGATGGAAGAAGGAACCAGCTAAATGATATATACCACTAACACATGTTAACTGAATGGATAAAGGAATGTAATTTAAGTTACATAGATAAGATTGTTAAAGAAATAAGTGGTGTATTTCTTTAAAAAGACCTATTACAACATCAATGTGGTTAGGGCATATATAGTTCGATTAGGCAAGATTGAGGATAGAAATAGGAGAGGACTGAGGGTCATAACTAATTGGACTAAAAGTTGATTTTAGTACATATGGAATGTCTAATGTTTTGTAAAAAATATTTTCACTTAAATTATTAGTTCACTGTTAAGTCTTTAATAAAAGATTAATACCTTTAAGAGACGTCGTATATTTGAATTGATTTATTAAGTACAATATTAGTGCTTACGGTCTCCCACGGTTTCTCGTTGGGGTTTTTTTTGTATATATATATATCTTCTGTAAGGACAATACAAACACTGTCAAATGAATGCAACAAACATTGCCTGTAAAATGTCCAGAGACTAGTGATTTCCTGTATTGTCAATATTATTCTTTAATACTGCTAATTGGCTATATTGGTTAAGTTCCCTTGCAGGCAACACCTTCTATCTTTAGGCATTCACTGTATTTGCACAGCTTGAAAGAACTGTAGCAAAAAAATGAGGTTGATTTACTAAAGTGCAAATGGCTTCACAAACTGATTCCATATGGAAAAACAGCAAATAGCATACAAAATCACATTTGCTCATTTTTGCATATGTATATGAAATTTTCCACGTGTAAATTTGCATTTTCAAAGCCATTCTCAAGAATTATGCAAATAATTGTGGTTGTTGTGTTAGTCCACTTGGATACATGGAATTAAGAGTCAGCAAACAAGTTGTAGGTGAAATCTTTTTATTAGAATAACTTATTACATCTGTTAATGAGCTTTCAAGAATTATCCTTTTTTCCTCAGGTCAGTGATGAAGCAGCATAGTTACACTAAGTTCAAATGGTACAGATTCATCTAGGTTTTAGGCCAGGGCTTCCCAAACCCATCTTGGTGACCCCACAGCCAGTTGGATTTTCAGGATATCTACAATGAATATGCATGAGATAAAGTTGCATATACTGAGCCACCATGATAAGCAAATTTATCTCAAGCATATTAATTATGGATATCCTGAAAACCTGACTGGCTGAGGGGTACCCAGGGCAGGTTTGGGAAGCCCTGTGTTGCGAGTGCAGCCTTCAGAAGCTGATGTTGGAAGTGCAGGAGGTGCGGTCGCTAGCTCTTGGGAGAGCGGGAGCCCTTGGGCCACAGGTTGGCTCGAGGCAGGCCACGGGTCGGCTCGAGGCGGGCCACGAACCTTAACCCGTGGTGAGGTGTGTGTGTGCAGGAATGGGAGGAACAGGAACAGAGCTGGACGGAACAGAGGCAAGGAATGATGGGATGGGAGCAAGACAGGAAGACCCCTCCGCTGGACATCCATGCACCAGCGAGGCCAGCAACACAATGCTGGTCTCAAGAGTAGCCCTCCAGCCACTCGATAGCCCTTCTGGACCCGCCGCTTGGGAACGGCGAGTGCGGGAGGCCAGACGGAGGTTGACGACCAGAACAAGCCAAGACAGGAACACTGGGTCAGAGACAGGAATGCAGGAGCAGGAACAAGAGGACTTGGAACGTGGAAACTCAGACGAAGGACTTGGAACTTGGCAGGACTCAGACGAGGACTTGGAACTTGGCAGGACTCAGACGAGGACTTGGAACTTGAAAGGAGTCAGACAAGGACTTGGAACTTGGAAGGTCCAGGCAGTGCTCGAAGACAATCCTGCCAGAAGAGGACTCCAACCACCAAGAAAGCGGACACCGGATAGGATGGATTTACTCCTAGGAATGGTCAGCTGAGGACGAGATCCAGAGCGAGCAAACTGTTCAGGAACAGGACCTGACAACGGACATCAGAACACAAGTCAGGGGAGAAGCAGCCCCAAGACTCTCCAAGGCTGGGACAGGAAACAAAGTTCAGGATTAAAACTTAGAACTCTGAACTTGGAACTTAGAACTCTAAAACAAGGGTCCTCTGGAGGTGCGGGCTGCTACAAGGGAGAACATCAGGACTTGGAACATCAGGGCTTGGAATGACGGAGGCATCTGGGACGTCGGGGCTTCAGGAGGATACGGACAACAGAACATGGAACATCTTGGACAGCGGATCCTTGAAAACATCAAGAGGGTTCAGACCTCTGGACCTCTGGGACATGGAACATCAAGACTGGAACATCAGGAAATGAAGGAACATCAAGATATCAGGAGCTTGGAACTCGGAGCATCAGGAACTTGGAACAGGCAACTGAGATGGAAGAACACAGGAACAAGCGTCCAAGCCGATGTGAAGATGCTGGAAGACTGAAGCAAGCCCCTTTTATAGGGCTGAGCCAGGAAGTAGGTGGAGACTGGCATCTGGAGGAACAGCAGCCACTTCCTGCTGCTGGCCCTTTAAATAGGCTGAAGAGGTGCGCGCCGGCGCCTAAGGGAAATCCAGAAGAGAACCAGCACCAAGGAAAGAGGCCTTTCTGCTGCAGTGGAAGGCCTGGCAGCGGTACTAGGCCGCAAGGAGGAGGACCCAGAGGCAGGCGATGTCAGCGGTGTTCCTGCTGCGTTGGAGGGCAGGACCTGGAGGTGGCGACCCTAGGCCTGCAGGGCTGAAAACAGCCAGGGTAGACTGTGGTCTCACAGGGCAACGGCATCCGGGGGCAGCATCCAGGCCGCAGGGGCGGCGAAGGTAAGGCCCTGCCTGCTGTCCGCGGGCAGGGGCGCAACACCCTGTCCTCGACTGTCTGCATATGTCATTACAATTCAGAAAAGGAAAGGTGGAGATGAGGAAGAATGCTATCACCACTGGCATTCTCCTCCCCGCCCCCCACCTTTCCTTTATAGAATTGTAATGATATATCCAGACTCTGTACTATTTATGTTACGAGCGCGCGTGGGCGCGGTCGTCGTAAGCGGGTGGTGGTGAGCCCTTGGGCCACGGCAGGACTCAAGGAGGAGCCCCAAGCCACACCGTGGGAGGTGAGCTGAGCAGGCATGGTGAGCGAGGCAGGCAGGAACAGAAGCAGGGAGTCCGACCCTCAGCCAGACCTGCATGCCCATGGTAGCCAACACGGGGAAGTTGACTAATGAACGGTCCTCCGACTGTTCCCGGCCCTTTCGGACCTGCCGCTGGGAACGGCAATGGGCAGCAGGCCGGACAGAGGCGAGGGCAGACAGAGTCCTTACACTGAGGACGTGAGACGAGGGCTGAAGCAGACATCCAAGAGAGGCTGAAGCAAGACGTTGGAGACATCAGGGCAAGGGCTGAAGCAAGACATAGACAAGATCCAGGCGAGCAGGAACTCCGATGCTGGGATACTCACATCCGAAGCCCCTTCGGCTGGCAGAAGCTCAAGAGCCCGTGGGACGAATCCCTCCTGTTGGCCACTCCAGGGCCCAACAGGACAGAAGGCTCAGGAACCAGACGAGGACGAAGGTCAAGGCAGAGACACGAAGACATCAGGAACATCAGGCAGAGACAGGACAAGGCGCCATCAAGACATGGAGGACCTGGATCAGCTAGGTTACAGGCGACTGTAATGCTCAGATCCAAGGCCCGTTGCAAGTGAACAGAAAGTCCTTAAATACTGGAGGTAGAAGGCAACTCCCTGGGAGGAGCTTGTCAGGACCGCCCACCGCTGGTCCTATAAATGGGGTAGAGAGCTGCGGGCCAGCCCCTAGGGAAGGGCGTCGCCCAACAGGAAGTCCAAACGCTGAGGCATGCAAGCCACAGGCACAGCTAGGCCTCTCAGGCCCTGGAGCAAGTCCCGGGTGGAGCACAGGCGAGGCCCTGGCTTCAGAGCGGCCTCTGGAGGAAGGTAAGAGACCTCCTGTAGCGCAGCAGCAGGGGGGATCGCAACAATTTAAATCCAATGTAATTGTGCTATTTCTTCACTAATGTGATAGAGAATAACTGTCATGGTGTGTTCACCCAATGACATAGCAATTTCCCGCAGGTTGAGCCTAAATATGAAGGTTACAGCCAGAACTTCACGAGTAAGGAAGTATCTCAGCAACCTGAAGCTTCAGGAGGGCTTGATGCAACTGGGAATTCAGTATGGATCAGGATTCCAATGTGAATCAATAATTTATACTAGTCAAGCAATGTTCCCACAGGCAAAGACTTTGGGAGACTATTAGATCAATAAAGGTGTGTCAGGTGAGAACTCTTTATATCCAGCCTTCAGTCTGGGGACACACCTACAGCTGGTTCAGTCAGAAGCTTTCAGGGGTGTGGGCAGCCTCCATTGAGTTGATTAAGTACTGTTATTGCTACTGCAATATCCAAGTCAACCAGTGTTGTGGCTACCTCTGAGAGTCCCTCTCTACAACTCTGAAGGTCACAGGTTCTAAACCTTCCATTTTTGACAATAAATCTTGAAAGCTTGTCACAGATGTATTAAATTAATTTACTAAAAAAGTATCACCTACAACTTGGTTGTTAATTAGAGATGTGCAGAGGCAACAGATTGATTTTCTAGGTAGCAGTTGCTCATTTCAGATGAAAACAAAAATTTTGTTCATTCGTTTCCCATTAATTTCTTTTTTGTTTTTTTTTTTTATAATTTTATCTTTATTGATTTAATAAAAATTACAAAGGATATTCACTTTTTACAGAACATAAGAAATTAACATTACTAACATTACTGCTTCAACAGCTTCTATTTAAAAAGAAACAATACTATATTTTGACCCCAAAATTCTGGTGGGGAGGAGTAAAGTTTAGAGGAGTAAAAAGAAGTAAAAGAAGAAAATAAAGAAAGCTATAGCTCATCTTAGAGCTATCACACTTCTTTTACTCACGAATAGAATTTTCTTGGACTGAGAGTATGGGCAATAATCTCTTCCTATTTTCTAGCAATAGTTTTAACTGTTCTGGGACAACGAACACATAGGTCACATTTTCCAATCTCAAGATACACCTACAAGGGTATCTAAGCATGAAAATAGCACCCAACGAGCGGGCTTCTTGCCTCAAGGCTAGAAACCCTCTCCTCCTTTCCTGGGTTACTTTTGCCAAATCTGGGAAGACTTGAACTGCTTTCCCCAGGAATTCCGCTCCCATATTTTGAAAATAACTTCTCATTATCAATGTAACATCTTGCTCATATATAAAGAAACAAGAAGAGTTGATCTTTCTATTATTTCAGATGTAGAGGTTTCTAAAAAAGTAGTCACATTTTCCATATCAATGGATTGAGAGACAGCATTTTCTCTTGTTCAGGTATAAGAAGGAAATACTCTCAATTAAACACAGGGAAATTTTCTGGTGCAATATGCAAGACATCAATCAAATACTTGCAGAGTGTTGATCTAGGCTGCTCTCCTAACACCTTAGGAAAATTTAGAAACCTTAAATTTAAACGTCTCAGCTTATTTTCTATGTGTTCCATTTTCCTGTTCAGTATTTGTCAATCTTGAATTAAAGTTGACTGTGTTTCTTGTATTCTCTTACCTTTATCCTCAAGTGTATGAATTCTCTGCTGATGTTCCAGATATTTGGAGTTGAAGTCCTGGGTTGCAGTTTCTATCTTAGTGGAAATTGCATTTTGTTGATGGGAATAAATTTAAAGCGCCATTCCCAGTTTGGCAACCAGTTCTCATAATGAGTCCAGCGTTACTGTTGTTGGTTTTATGAAGATAGGGCTCATGGCTCCCGGCTCTAGCGAAATCTGGTCAAACACAGTACCCGATAAACAATTTGAAGAAACAGTCTCTCCCATTCATTCGCTGTTTGCCTATCAGCCATTCTTCCCCCATCCACGCCTTGATCTCCACTCCCTTCTCCTGCGGTGGCTCCCGCACATGCTTGACTTTAACCATTTAGGTCCAGTTCGGCACTCACCGGGCACGAGAACGTCTGAGGTATTGGCGCTGGGGGTGTTCGCGACTCTGGAGGGCTTAAGATGGTTTCCCCAGAGAGGGCCGCCATTCTTCCCGCGATCAACTCAGCGGGTTCATGCTCCTCCAATTTCTGAAAGCCCGCCGCAAGTTCAGTGATGGTTCGCTGTCCTGGAGGTAGGGGAGGAATCGCAGGATAAACCCTGACCCTGCCTTTTCGCTTTGGAGCTATTTTTCCAAAAAGGTAAAGAAAACCAAAGGAAAACTCGTTCAGCGTTTATTTATTTATTATTTAATGGTTTTTTATATACCGTTTTACCAACATTAAATGCTGACCAAAGCGGTTTACAATACTTCGAAACAAAATTAAATTCCAAGAAATAAAACTTCAATAAAATAACATAAAAATAAAATAAAGCAGGAATAAAAATACAATAATAATATTATCAATAACATAAAAATTAGGTGACATGGGGTAAGAAATCTGGCTATTATTTTTAAAAACTTAAAGAGCAGAAAATAAAACAAAAGTATCAGTATAACTGATCTACATTAAGAATTAGTCTAGTACAGCTCAAATCCAATTACTGGGTATAAATCAGTTCTGAAGCTTGCAGCTAGTGTGCCGCCATCTTGGGCTCCTCCCCCAAATCCTCCCATTAATTTCAATTGGGGAAGCAATGCAGCCTATTTTGAGCTCCCAGATTGGAGTTATCTAAATCATTTCTTATAAAATTGTAAGGGGACATCATCAGAAGGGTGATGGCACACCAATGCATTAAGAATATGTCAACATGGTACCAAAAGTGGTATGAATAGCCCAAAGACCCATAATAGGGCAAAATGGTACCAGCAGTGGCAGGAGTTCTCCATGGCACCATGAAAGAAGCAAAGCAGCAGAAAGAATGGCCAGAACACCCAAAGGCTCCAAAAGAGGTGGAAAAGGCACCAAGATTAGTGGCATGAATTCCCCAAGGCAATAGAAGAAGGGCAAAGCAGCACCAAGGGTGGCATGCACAGCTCAAAGCATCATGAAGGGGGAATGAAGCACCAAAAGTGACAGGAAAAACCCCAAGGCAGTGATTGAGGATCAAAGCAGCAGAAAGAGAGGCAGGAAAATACTCAAAAGCATCAAGAGAGCTATAAAGCAGATGCCCATAGTGGTAAGAACACCCCAAGGCTTCAAATGAAAGGCAAAGGGCACCAACCAAATTGGTATAAAGCCCTGAGCAGGGATAAATCAGGAAATCCCTGGAGGAGGTTTGATGTTGTTTCCGTGTGGATCATTAGGGGAAGGGGCTAACTATTCATGCTTGGAGATAATATTTTCTTTTGCTGGGCGTTAATCTCAGCCTTGTCAGTATCATCTGCCTCCTTCACCTCACTGAAGTCTAAGATGCTACTGATTACAGGCCCCATATTCTCTTCAGCCACCAGCTGTTCAATATCCTGTGATTCAGGGAATCCAAGACATGATTCTTCTTCTGAATCAGTTTTTGGAAATACTGCCTCCATTACCCAAGAAGCAGTAATAATGGGGGAGCATAGTCCTGATTTTGGGTGCTGCATTTCCACCGTCCCTTCCTTTTGTTGTGGCATAAGTCATCAAAGACTAAATACCAGATGAGACCAATAGTTATAAGAACCATAAAAGGAAAGCAATCTTGCCGTCATCATGGCTAATACATTGAAACAGTTGGCTCAGAGAGCTGTGGTGATCAAAATGGCAAACAAAATGTTAGGAATTATTAAGACGGGAATGGCAAATAAAACAATGGATGTTATAATGCCTCTGTATCGCTCCATGGTGAGACCGCATCTTGAATACTGTGTGCAATTCTGGTTGCCAAATCTCAAAAAAGAGATTTGGCAACCTTTCTTCAGTGCAAAGAAGGTCACCCTTCTTTGCACTGAAGAAAGTGCAAAGAAGGGTGACCAAAATGATAAGTGGCATGTAATGGTTGCCTTATGAAGAAAAGCTAAGAAAACTGTGTTGTTCAGTTTGGAGAAGAGACGACTGAGGGGGGATGTGATAGAGGTCTACAAAATCATGAAAGGACTTGAACAAGTTAATTTAATTGGTTATTTACTCTCTCAGATAATAGAAGGACTAGGGGGCACGCCATGAAGTTAGCAAGTAGCTCATTTATCGGATTCATTATAAAGTCTTGTCAATTATTCATTCTCTCATTTATAATACAACATCCACATGGCTTTGTAGTAATCTTCGTATTTACAAACCAGCCAGACAACTCAGATCTTTAACCAGAAATCTCTTAGATGTACCTACAATTAAACTGGCAAAACATGAGTTAACAAGGAAAAGGGTGTTTTCAATAGCTGGCCCTATATTATGGAACGCACTTCCAGATTCTCTTTGTCTTATTTCCTCTACATAACAGTTTAAAAATCATTAAAAACATACTTATTTCAGAAAGCATACAGTTTATTCAAAAATTCCCAAAGTTAATATCCATTTACTTTTTCTTTACAATCATTTTCTGCCAGATACATTTTTTCTTTGAGCTATAATACTGTCTCAATTTAGTTTTTGTTTAATTTTACAGGGCATGACTGTCTTTTTTAGTCTTGTATTGTTATTTTATGATTTTTTATTTTATTTTATTTAATTTATTATTATGTATGTTTATTGTAAACCGTTTTGATTAATTCTTTTTGAATTGTAAAGGCGGTATATAAACATTTTAAAGTAAATAAATAAATAAATAAATTTAAAACAAATTTTAAAAAATTCTTTTTCACTCAACGCATAGTTAAGCTCTGGAATTCATTGCCAGAGGATATGGTTATGGAAATTAGTATAACTGAGTTTAAAAAAGGTTTGGATACATTCCTAGAGGAAAAACCCATAAAATGATATTAATTAATAAGCAATAGTAGCTTGAGATGTATTTAAAATCATGAGAGGTCTAGAACGGGTAGATGTGAATTGGCTATTTACTCTTTTGGATAATAGAAAGACTAGGGGACATTCCATGAAGTTAGCATGTGGCACATTTAAAACTAATCAGAGAAAGTTCTTTTTTACTCAACGCACAATTAAACTCTGGAACTTGTTGCCAGAGGATGTGGTTAGTGCAGTTAGTATAGCTGTGTTTAAAAAAGGATTGGATAAGTTCTTGGACGAGAAGTCCATTACCTGCTATTAATTAAGTTGACTTAGAAAATAGCCACTGTTATTACTAGCAACAGTAACATGGAAGAGACTTAGTTTTTGGATACTTGCCAGGTTCTTATGGCCTGGATTGGCCACTGTTGGAAACAGGATGCTGGGCTTAATGGACCCTGGTCTGACCCAGTATGGCATGTTCTTAATGTTTGGGTACTTGCCAGGGACTTGTAACTTGGATTGGCCACTGTTGGAGACAGGATACTGGGCTTGATGGACCCTTGGTCTGACCCACTATTACATATTGTTGCGCGCCCCGTCCGCAACTGGCCCGTGCACGGGCCTGTTCACCTCGCTAGCTCCTCTGCAGGTCACGGGTCGGCCTCCCCAATGGCAGCCACAAGCTCCTCCAGGCCTCGGCGTCCCACGGCAGTGGTCGCCGGGCCTTCTCTGCACACCAGGCCTCACGCCGAAGTTTGACGTCCTCAGTGGCATTGGCCACGCCCCTACAAGCGCGCATGCGGACCGCCCAGCCTCTTGTAGGGCCGGGGCGGGTCCTAGCTCCACGGCGTGCCCTGATTGAATGTACGATATAAGGAAGTCCCTGCCTGCACTTCCTTGCCTTGGCAATCGGGTCAGAACTTTAAGTGTACTGGTTTGCCCCTACGTTCACAGTCTTGTTCCAGTCTTGTTCCAGCCTTGTTCCAGCGTCCTACTGTTCCAGCATCCTACTGTTCCAGCCTTGTCCAGCGTCCTTATGTTCCAGCATCTGTCTGTCCTGTCTCCCCAGGTAGTATCCTCGGACTGTCTCTCTGGTACTGACCTCGGCCTGCTCCTTGACCATTCTGTTCGCTGCCTGGATCCTGACCTCTGCCTGCCTTGAAACCTCGACTCACCTCTGGATCATGACTCCTGCTTCGTTGACTACCCCTCGGACTGATCTTCAAATTCTGACCCTGGCTGCCATTGACCACGTCTCCAGATTCTGGCTTGTCCCTTCCCTTGTCCTCACCTACAGCCTAGTGTCCAACCACGCTCCCTTGCTGCTTGTGGGCACGCTTCTCTACTACTTCTCCAGGAGACCCTGCGAGGCCCACCTAAGTCCCAGCGGCCCGGGTCCCTATGGGCTCCACCTGGGGGGACCGCGAGCTTCCAGTGGTGAAGCTCATCCTAGCCTCTGTCTCCTCCTGTGCTCCACCCCCTTGGGGCAGGTGCTTCCTGGTCCCTACCAGGAAGCCATTCTCCACTGCTCCATGACAAGGGTCTTCCTCCAAGCACAACAGGTTGCCAAGGCCATGGACTCGGCAGAGTCTCCCTCCTCCAGGGCCCTACCGGGTTTGGCCATCACGGTCTAAGAACATCGCAGGGCTTTGGAATCACTTGCCTCTTTGGTGGAAGAGCTTCATTCCCAGCTGTGAGATACAGCTCTGGCCAATCCCGTGGGCCTATTGGCCTCTTTGCTACCCAAAGTATTGTTGGCACTCCCTGTACCTCCTCGATATAACGGGGACCCTCGCTCCTGTCGTGGCTTCCTCAATAAGTGCTTCATGCAATTTGCACTACAACCCTCCTTGTTCCTGAAGGAGACCACTAAAGTGACCTTCATCCTTTCCCACCTAGAAGGGAAAGCTCTTGCATGGGCCTCTCCATTATGGGAATGCTCTGATCCCATGCTTTCCAAGCTATCCGAGTTTCTTGCTCTCTTCAAGCAGACCTTCGGAGACCCAGGCCACCAAGCTGTAGCCATCCATAATCTACTCCACCTCCGTCAAGTGTCACGGACCCTCTCTGAGTATACGGTGGAATTCAGGACCCTGGCTACTGAGCTTGGGTGGCAAGAAAGATTGTCTGCAAGCCATCTCCCTAGATGGACTCTCCAGCGCTCTCAAAAATGAACTCTCCATCTGTGAGACTCCCACAGCTCTAGAGGGCCTGATTTTCCTCACCGGGAAGATCGACCATTGACTCCGGCAAAGGCGCATAAAAGTAAAGACTTCCTGCTCTCCTACATCGAGTCCCACGCATGTCCAGAGTCCTCCAGCCAAGACTCCATCACTGCCACCTCCTCCCGTGGTGGAACCCATGGAGGTGAACCATGGGCGACAATCTCCGACCAAACATCTCCGTCGGAGGAAGGAGAGTCTTTGCCTTTACTGTGGTGCTTCCGGACATCTTCAGCAGTCCTGTCCGGTCCATCTGAAAAATTGCAATGCCTGAGCCCGGCGTGGCTCCTCAACTTAGGCTCTATTGTCACCAGCCCCTAACTCCTGCTTCTAGTCTCTCTGGGCATCGAGGCCCACTCCTTTGCCATCACTGCTCTTGTCAATACAGGAGCAAATGGCAGCTTCATCATGGATGACAAGCTTCTGAACATTCCTCTCCAGCTATTAGATGTGAGCCTCCGCATTGCCTCCATTCAAGGAGAACATCTTCCAGGGCTCATCACCCATCGAACAGTGGCTGTCTGTCTTACCGTGGATACTCTCCACGAAGAGGAGATGTCCTTCTATGTGTTAAAATGTTCCACACATCCAGTCATCCTGGGGCAGCTCTGGCTCCAGGTCCACGAACCCCAGTTCGATTGGCATTCCCTGCAGTTGGTGTAGTGGGGTTCCAAATGCCAGAAGACATGTCTTTGTCAAGCATCTCCATTTGTCTCTGTCTTGAAGTCTACCACCCTATCTGTTTTGCCTACCCAGTATGCTAAGTATGCTAAGTTCGAAGTCGTTTTCTCAAAGCAGAAGGCAGACACATTGCCTTCGCTATGCAAGTTGAATTGCCCTATAGAACTTCTGCCGGGCACGACACCTCCCAAGGGCAGAACTTATCCATTGTCTCATCCAGAAACCCTAGCCATGTCTGAGTATTTCAAAGAGAACTTAGAAAAAGTATTCATTCGACCCTCCAATTCTCCTGCTGGAGCGGGCTTTTTCGTCATCAAGAGGAAGGACGGCAGTTTACGCACTTGTATTGACTACAGAGGGCTCAACGCCATAACCCGAAAAGACCGGTACCCCCTGCCCCTTATCAGTGAGCTGTTTGTCCGCCTTCAAGGGGCACGGATCTTCACCAAGTTGGATCTGAGGGGTGCGTACAATCTGGTACGCATCCAATCTGAAGATATCTGGAAAATCGCATTCAACACGAGGGGTATACCGATTCTGGCCCCAAAAGCATGGACTAGAGGGTATGAAGGACCAGGATGGTTTCGGACGGGCCACCGGGAGCTGATGGCCCGTACCGTCCCCTAAGGAAGCCCAAGTTTCTCAAGGTCCTGGACAAGGAACAGCTTACCTCTGAATGGCAACGTACCCCACTGGGCTGAGGAGGCCGGAGCGGCCGACCAGTGGCGCAGCTAGTGGAGCCGTGTGGCGGACATCTCTGAGGTAATCGCCTCCGGCTGGAGGCGGAGAAGGGTCGAATGCGCAGCCTCTGGCCACGGGAGGTCCCGGGCGCAGAGGAAATTTGCCGAGGACCCCATGTGAGACCTGCCCACAGCAGGAACTGCAGCAAATAGTGGAACACATCCCCAGCGCTAAAACATCAGAGCGCGCTTCAAAGGAGCCTCGAGCAGGCGTACCGGGGCCGCTTGAAAACCAGGAAAGCCCTCCTGAAACGCGACCGCAGAAGTAGTCCACTGAGTGATTATGGGGTTCCCTATTTTTTTTTTTAAACAAGCATGCCACCGTGAGGGGAAGCTCGTTCAGGGCACAGCCCGAACGGGGAGCCTGCGGAAACCGCAGGCGGAACTGTTTGGGCGTGGGAGGAAGGAGAAGGTGCTTGCCAAAACCAGGATCCCGCCAGGACCGGGGCCATATCCGTGGACAAGAGGCGGCACCAGGAAGATTAGCTAACGCAACCGGGTTGGCTATTAGATCCGGGAGTACCAGGATCCGTCGGGGGGCAGGGAGGGGGGACCTCTGGGACCACCCGAGCCCCAAGGGACCCCGGGGGCTCTGCAGCCGGCCGAACTATCAACGGCAAGGAGTGGGGAAATTTTTGTTTAAATTGATTAGGAATTACTTATTTAATTAATACTTTTTTTTTTTTTTTTTAATGATTTGACCCGGGGGGGGGAGGCAAGGGGGGAACCTTCCACCTCCTCCTGCATGCTCACTAAAGGGAATTTACGCAGGAGGAGGGAAAAAACACACAGAAAAAGAGCCCAAATATCCCGGGTGGGGCAGGGGAAGGGGGGAGGCGAGGGGGAGACAAATAAACCCCTCCTGGGGGGCTCAAATCGGGGGGTAGCTGTAAAAAAATCAGCCCCCCAGCCCCAGGGAGCTCCGAAAACGGAGCCGATAAAAAATTCAAAATGGCCACCGTTCCCAGGCTTCCCGACCTGGGAACGGCCTGGCCAAGCTCTGGGGACTCAATCCCCGGGCTAAATTTGCCTTCCCTGCCGAGGGGGGACCTTTCCCACCCGGCAGGGAGGCAGAGAAGAAGCCCCTTGGCAAAAAATCTCGAAGGGGGCTGCAGAAAAGAGGCAGGCTGCCTGCCGGCGGCAAAGAGAGAACCACTGTGAAGAAAAACAGGCTGCAGAAAAAAGTTTAATTGACAGCCTGGAGGCCAGGAGTGAAGCAGGGGGGAATCCTGCTGACTCCTGTCTGGCTGCCGGTTCAAGCCTCCTGAGACTCGAAGAAGAAAAATATGGGTCTACTGCTGCAAATAAGCTGGAGGTAGGGGAATACCTGCAACTTATAATAAAAAGTGAAATTCCTCTTTTAAATATTTATTCATTTTTTTTTTAACTGAGCGCAGCAGTCGGGTTCTAAACCCTCTTGGCAGCCGGGGGGGGGGGGGGGGGGGGGAGACGAGACCTGGAGAGACTCGGTCCCCACACCTGGAAGCGATAACGGACGCAGGCTATGCAGCGCACAAGGGGCAAAGCCCCCCTGAGTCCGGCAAGAGCCAGGAGATGGAGCAGTCTCCTGAAGAAAAATTCTGCAGACTTCCTGACTAACCTTACAATTTTTTATTTTATTTTTTTTATTGTAACAGGAAGAAAAAACCACAAAATCCCTAAGGAATAAGTACTTGCTTGATTCAGAAGAAAAAGAAGAAGGAAAAGGCTGACCAGCCTAAAGCAGAGAACGAAGGGTAACCTGCTGCACCTGCTGGGAGTCAGACAAATACTGAACGGTTAGAGGATAGGCTCTGTCCTGATATAGGACATCCTTCAAATTTTAGTCTGTCTCCACCTGCTGGAAAGGAGGCTCAACCCACAGTCTGGACTGATCCGGGTACGTACAGGGAAAGTCAATTATATCTGTATGAGTATCATATCCTATATTTGAAGGTCTTATTATAAATATGTTAGATATGGTTTAGGTATGTTAGGATTAATTTTTCAATGCTATAACAAATTTAAACATAACAGCTTTCTACAATTTTTTAAAAAGGAAAATTACTATTTATTTGCTGATTTTTTACAGATTAAAAATAATAAAAAAGTGAATGTGACATGTGCAAAAGTTTGGATACTATTCCATTTGATTCATTACTACTTAAAAAAAAATGTTTTTCATAAGGGCAAAAAATTAAATTGACTCATTAGGCCTTCAATTAGGTGAGTTCAAATCCACAGTTGAACAAATATTCTGACTCTTAACTTCTGAAGCTGCGATTATTGATGACAACTTTCAACTACCATGAGCATCTCAAAGAAGCATTTGATGCCTCATAAAGACATGGATATTGCCTGGGGCACCCCGATGCAGTGTTGGACAAAATATTACGTTATGTTGGGTGCATCAGGAACAAGTTTTGCTGAAGCCATTACTTCCAACTACTAAGGGAAGTTTTTTCTTTTTTAATTTACATTAAAAATATTTTAAAAATTAAGAATGGTGGGACACTTTATATATGTTTAAATAATAGACCTATGATCGGTTATGACCCGGGAATTTCGTGCTGAAAAATTGATCTGTACGTACAGGTGTTATGACGGTCCTATTCACAGCTTGTAGCATCTGTGGTTTTCTTTTTCATCTATTTTTCTACTAAATATGAAATATAAATAAGTTTCAATTTAAATTCAAGTTGATTGCTATTCTGGTGATTGGTTTGTACTTCCATTTCATAGCAAAGTTTCTGATAGTTGATATCTGGAAGCATTTGGAGATTTTTTTGTAGACTTCCCCTGCTTTGTAAATATGGATTATCTTCATTTTCAATTGTTTCTTTTGCATTAAATATTGCAGAAAGCTGTCATGTTTAGCTTTGTACCATATTGAGCTTATGTCAGCTTCTATTCACTTACAGGGTACAGAGGCAAATCTACTAATGTCTTCTTGTACAGATAGAACTTCCTCTGAATACTCTTCTGTGTCCAGGGATTCCAATATATACAAAACAAAGTTGACTATTTAAAAGTATGGAGGCAGTTTTCAAAACTGTATAATTTAATACAAAGTCATGGGTACCAATTATCATACTTTCCTTTTGAACCGTGCACACTTTTAGGTGCTTTAAGGGCAAACAATTTTACCTGGGTAAATCAGAAATGGCTTTTGAAAACTGTCCTCCCTATTTCATAATGTGCTTTTACAGAATTACTCTAGGAAGGGAGATAGTTGGTCATCATGATTGTTGAGAATCAAAATCTCGAGAGAGGGGCGGTTGGTCAATGAACCTGAAAGTTAACAGAGGAAAGGGGAGGATGCACAAATCTGAAGGTTCGCCTGGATTGCCTAGTACCCTTGCATGAGCCCTGGTTCTAAAGAGAGTCCCAAAGGGAATGTTGCTTTAAGAAACAAAGAAAAGAATATTCCTCTGTGTGCAGGAATTCCAGTGAAGCCTTCTTCTTCTGTAGAGGTAATGATGATTTAATGGAGGTGGTGAAGTCATATATAAACACACTGACTTTGGGCAGAAATCATATATCTTGGACTATGTGTGGAAACCATGTATATGTTGAAGGCAATTTTCATAGCTATTTCTATAAGTAAAGCACTGCTTTACCCATGGAAAAGGAATTTTTTTAAATTGACCTCTCTGTATGCTGGTAAATTTATGCACACAGTACCGCTACATGTGTAACTTTACCTGAACTAAGAAGAAACAATCCTGGGGGTAGGGTTGGAGAGAAGCTTACACTTATGTGCATACTTTTATATTTTACAATTGAAAATAGATGCATATTTTCATTTTGAAAATATGGCAAAGTATATGGATAAAAAGTACCTGCTAACTGTGCACCATTGCAGATAGAAAATTATTCACAATGTGGTCTACATTCAGCTGCTGTGTGGCTCAGCTAGTTAGCGGATAAACTTATTTAGCTAACTTAATCTATATTATAAGTTTATCTATATATGTTTATCTAGCTAACTCAATTCCTTCCACTTACACCCCCCAAAATGACCCTAACTTATCCAGCTAAATTCTAGCTAGATAACTTACTACCCAGCTAGAATTTAGCCAGATAAGTGCCCAAATCTTAATTTAGCTGGATAACTTGTGAGTTATCTGGCTAAATGCTTCAGAATAGGGACCTCTATATGTATATATTTGAGCATACATCTACATTCATGATAATAAATACAGCTTACATTTCAGGATGCATATGTTAAAAGGAGAAATTTCTACTTACCTGATCATTTCCTTTCCTTTAGTGAAGGCTAGGTCAATACCAAAGTATGGGTTATGCACCTCTGACAGCACATGGAGATGAGCAAAAGCTGATGTCACAGCTATAAAGTTCTGCCCCAACATCAGCCCAGCAGTATTCTCTGGAAAAGCCAAACTATGGACAAACCTAATTAAACTTGAACATTACTAGCAACAGGTAACCATTCGTGTTTCTCAACAAATAGGAACACTGAGCTCAGCCAAAAGAAGGAACATATCTAACTAAGGGCTAGAGAAGTCATTTACTAGTTATCAATGAAGATCAGGAATCATACTCTATATCGCTCACCCTAAGAAGGCTAACCACAAATTCAAACTCTGGCAGCCGAGGGCAGGTCTGGGATTGACCTACCCTTCACTAAAGGTGTGAGAGACCAAGACTGGTCAGGGAGGTGACTGGTGTGTGAATGAGAGACTGGTCAGGGATGTGTCATCTGGGCATCACGGGGCGGAGCTGTCTCTCTCTAAGCTCTAAGAGCTTTCAATTTGTGCAGCTGTGCGATTCTTCTCATGCTCTTCAAGTGAATCTCCTCAGTTAATCATTAAACATATGTATGAATGTATCATATGGCTGTCCAGGGAGGAGGGAGGGAACACATGGCTTAATCATCCTGCCATCTATGGAAAACACTGTTTACAGTGAGCAAGCTTACTTTTTTCCCTCAATAAGCAGGCTTATTTAGCCATGCTGTCTCGGAGTCCCAAGCAGAAGGTTGCTTATGTTACTGTACTATTTCTAGTTAGATAGCAACCTGTCCTTTGTGGACAGCCATTACTGTTGTTGGACGTGATGCAATACTGCCAATCCCAATGCACTGTTCGCTGTTAACTGTTAATCCAGACAGTAGTGGGATGTGAAAGTGTAAACTGATGACCAAGTTGCTGTTGCGTCCGGTCTTAGACGGCTTCGCCCCGTATGCCTCACCTTGTTCACGGCTCCTCCCGCCTACCTTGGGAAAATGGCTACCACCACGTCTGCAAGCCGCCCTCTCCGGCGTCCCTGGAACGGCTATGGTGCTGCCTCCCGCCATGTTCCTCCCAAGGGTCTACTAGGGTGCGCGCGCTACCTACGTCTTTATTCCAGCATTGGCGCGAACCTCGTGGGCATCCCCCTCAAGTGATGTCATGCAATCTAGGTATATAGCCTTTACTTTGTTGCTAGCAATTTGAGTTAGCAAAGGATTGGTTTCGGCCGGTCTTAGCTACTCTGCCGCTTCCTTACTGCCACTGGAAGCTCTCCCTCTGCCCTTCGGGGTATTGACTAACCTGGGTACCCACTCCTCGGGGTCCCTCTGCTTTATTTCAGGTGCCTTTCAGGGATCAGTTACTCACTCCTCGAGGGTCTGCTCTCCCTGCCTCGGTGCCAGAACCATCTACTTCAGCCTGGTGGAATCGCCTACCTACAGCTACCATCTAGTGAGTAATCTAACTCTCAGTCTGTCTCATCTACAGCATTGCCTTGCTGGGAAACCTACACCGGAATTCCCCTATACTAACGGGGTCAGAAGGGTTGCCTCTGCCGAGGGTCCGGAAACTGCTACATCCAGTCTACCTCACTTCTGCCACCTCTGGTGGTATACATCAAGCTGTACAATAAAAGATCTAATTCTGTTTGGGCGTCCTGAGTCTAGCCCAATACTGTGGCTCCCCACGGGGCCCCTCCCCGTGGGCATCTGCCACAGTACCCAAGAATCCACCCAAACACCGCTAAACCATAACAGTTGCTACTTTGCAAATCTCTTGAATTGGTACGTTACGCAGATGCACTAATAAAGTTGCTGTAGCACTGACCTGAATTGCTTTGATTGGATTATGAAGTACTTTTGAATGCGATCTGTAGCAGAATTTGATACACTGAGTTATCCAATTTGATGGTGTCCTTTTCTTTACTGATCTCCCAGGGTCATTAGGATTAAAAGAGACAAAAAGTTGGAATGTATGTCTAATTACTTGAGTTCATTTTTTGTAATTTGCTAATGACCTTTTGCAGTTTAATGTGTGAAGTGCCTTTTGCCTTTTATTTGTATGCAGTTTAGGGAAGAAGGTGGGCAATGAGATTGGTTTAGGTGGAAGGCTGAAACCACCTTGGTAAAAAGGACGGATGTGTACGCAACAAGACCTTATCATGGTGGAACTGTAGATATGGATAATTGATTACAGAGCTTGAAGTTCACGTACTCACCTAGATGATGTGACTGCAACGAGGAAAAGTATCTTCCAAGTGAGTATTTTAAGGATGCAGACTCTATGGGGTTGAAAGAAGCATCCATTAGGCTTTCCAGGACAATGTTTACATCCCACAATACAGGAGCTTTTGACTGGTGGGTGAATTTGAAGTAAACCCCTCATAAATCATGAAATCAGAGGATGAGAAGAAATTGAGGAACTTCCATCTGTTGTGTGATAAGCTGCTATAGCTTATATAACGTTGTCCAATTCATATGGAAGTGACTGCTAAGCCTGAGGTAGAGAGTGTAAGTATGTCAGTAAACCTTTTGGGAGCAAGTGAAAGGTTTAATTCTCTGCTGGTTGCACCAATTTGAGTATCTTTTCCACTTGAAGGCAAAATTACTCCTGGTGGATGGTTTTCTAGCTGCTATTAACACATCAGTGATATGGAGTGGTAGCTGGAAATGTCTTTACCACTCAATCTCCATGCTGTCAGATGGCAGGAGGAGTGCATCGGGTGGATGAGACTTCTCTTCTCTTGCATCAATAGCTGCAGGCTGTTTCCCAGAGAGACCAGTGGCTGAATGGAGAGATGTACTAGATAAACATACCTCAGCTGTCTCGGCCACACCAGAACGATAAGTACCATGTGTGCAGGGTCCAATATGCATTTCTGAATTGTGTGTGATATTAGTGGAATTAAGGGATAGGTGTACAATAGGCCTTTTGACCATGGAATCAGAAAAGCATCTTGGGATATGCTTCGTTTGCTGGGAAGAATCAATCAAAAGGTGTTTAGCTTCATGTTGTGTTCCAATGTGAAAAGGTCTACCGATAGAGTTCCCAAGCGACTGAAAAGATCCTTCACTTCCACTTGGTTCAGGGACCATTCGTGTGGGTGGAACATTCTACTGAGTCTGTCTGTCCTTGTATTTGCCAGTCCTGGCAGATAAGAGACCTGAAGAATTGTTCTGTTTTTCTCTGCCTATTCACCGATAAGTACTAATTCTTGGTAAAGAATCCTGGAACCTGACTCTCCTTTTTTGTTTATATAGAACATGGCTACTTGGTTGTCTGTATCATTACGGACTTCCCTTGAAGAGTTGGCTGGAAAGTACGCAATGCATTTTTTATTGCCCTCAATTCCAATAGATTTATCTGGAACTGGCGTTTTGCTGGGGACCATAAACCCTGCGTTTTTAAATGGAGAAGATGAGCTCTCCAGCCCTTTGTTGAAGCATCTGTCATGATTATTAAACTGATAAGAGTGAGCTCTGAATGGCACTCTCATTGTCAATATTGAAGGCTTTAGCCACCAGATGTCCCTTTTCATTGAGATTGTTATGCAAATTCTCTTCAACGTGGGTTGTTTGCGTTGATTAGGGATGTGCATTCGTTTTCAACGAATGTGCAATCCGCAATGCATAAGTCCCTGTTTGTTTGATTCTTAGGTTCGCGAAATGCATGGCGATCCCCCACGAATGATACATATTAGTTTCATTCTTTTGGTTTGCAGTGATTTCTTAGCGGCCATTTGAAATAGAAGAAAACCATGTGGGATTATCCATAGCAAAAACCAGCCCTTTCCTGTGAGTCATAAGTGACCTCACAGCCCTGTCATAGAGTGGTTCAGTCAGGTTGGCAAGGAGACCAGAATTCCAATGTATCACAGCAAAGCATCACTCTGTGATGCTGTTCCTACTGTACTATTTATACCTTAGGCATGCGGTGCGCCACACACTTTCTTTTTGGCGTTTCACTGAGAAGCTAGTTGCTTTTGCGCTCTCTCCGAGTGTCTCAAATCTGTATTCAATTGCTATTGCTGCTTGCTACTTTGATAGAATTTTCCATTGAAAAAGATATTTGTTCATTTTTGCTGCTGTGCCAGCCAGGCTTACTGCACTTATTTTTTATTGAACTCAGACTGTCTCTCCCACTGAGACAAGCTGCCAGCAGTGGCATTTTGCTGCTGATCTTACCCCCTTGGGGTAGGTTGCAGGCAGGGTATGGGTGGTGTGGGTGAAAGTGTGAGAGTTGCAGTGGTTGTCTGGGAGTTGGTATTTTCAAACAAGAAGCAGCATCGCTAGGCATTGTGCTTGCTCAGGCTTCCAGTCTTTTCTCTTCAGTTTCATTTTTTTTGTGTGCACACAGTCTCAGTTGTAGTGTACATCAAGGCACTGCACTGCATCTGTGTGTAGTTTTCCAGACTTACATATATTGGTACAGCTGTGTTCTTTTAATCCAAATCCCCAGTAGGCATCTTCTGGAGTTGTGTGCACATACAGCAGTCTCAGTTGTAGTGTACATCAAGGCACTGCACTGTGCGTCTGTGTGTAGTTTTCCACACTCACATATATTGGGACAGAGGTGTTCAGTCACCAATAAAGAAATCATTATTTTAATTGAAATCCCTAGTAGGCAGTGACATTAAATCCATGATGTCAGGGAAAGGTAGACGAGTGATTGGGACTGGCAAAGGAGGCACTTCAAAAGGCAGTGCCAGTCTTAAAAAGGGAGCTGTTCCAACGCACGCTGCTTAAAAATAGCAACGTGTGAGAGGGGGATCTAAGATGGCCGACAGGACCGTACGTGTTTGACTCGGGCTCTGCGAAATTTGAGCTAAATTAAAATACAATGCCGCATACTGCAAGGAAAAGGAGAATTAAGGAGAAAGAAAATACTGGCGACACCATGGAGGGTTGTATCCAGGGTCCGATGGACTTACACGTTATTCGGGAACAAAAACCGGATGTTGGCTCGCAGCGGCGAGAGCAGGTGGAAGACGAGACCGCCTCACCTCAGGAGCTCCAAACAACTTTCTCCCCGGTTATTCGGATGCCCCCGGGAAACCCCGCGGCCTTGCGAGAGGACGGTGAGGGAGGTTCTCCCCGGAGGAGTGTGAGCGAGCTCGCCGGAGAATCGTCGGTAGACGAGGAAGGCGGAGGAGAGGATCATCTAACGCTGCACACCGGGGAAGGAACCAGCCTAGGAGACGCCATGAGAAGTTCGGAACAGCCCTCAACAACAAGGGAAGTACTTTTTCAATTGCCTTGTAAGAAAGAAATAATAAAACCTGAAGTTTTCTCCTTAGAGAAAATATGGGAAGCTATACAGACTGTTAATGACAACTTGTTTAACCAGATTAATCCGTTGGGTGTTGTGATAAATAACACTATGGAAAGAGTTGGGAAAATTGAGCAAGAAATGAAAATACAAGTAAATAAACTTATTAAGGCTGAAAATGATATTAAAGAAATGAAAGATCTGCAAAGCTGTATTAAAGAAAACACAATTTTGGAGAATCGTATGGAAAATATTGAAAACCAAATTAGGGGAAAAAATTTGCGTCTAATTAATTTTCCTAAAGATCTTATGGTGACCCCGCGAGATATGTGGAGAAAATATCTTTTACAGATATTAAAGGTTCCCGAAGCGGCGATTCCTCCAACATCAAAAGTATACTATATACCTTTCTTTAGGAAAAAGGAAAAAGAAGGTGAAAATGAATATCAAGTATTAACTCCAATAATGTCTGCAATTCCAGATACTTCTAAATTGGATATAACAAATTTACTAGAAACGACGCAAACAGCTCAAGTAAAACCAGCCACATTAATAGTAACATTTCTTCTTGAATCAGATAAGAATTGGATTTTAAGAACATATTTTCGAAATAGAGCTGAACTATTCCTGGGTTTAAAAGTTGGAGTTTTTCCCGACCTGGCACGGACAACACAGCTCAGAAGGAAACTTTTTTTGAGTTTAAGATCACAAGTTTTGAAATTAGGAGCTATGTTTATACTTAAATACCCATGCAAGTGCTGTATTAAGTATAGAAATATTTCTTATATTTTCTTTCATCCTGACCAATTGGAGAATTTTGTAAAAAAGTACTCCCCTGAGATTATAACATCATCTCCGTTGTAGAGTGGCTAAATGTACTAGAGTTTATGGCTTGATCCGTTAGAAAAGTATATCCCGAATAAGGTCCTGTCATTTATTGATTTAAAGGTTTATTGCTTAAGGTTGTGTAAGTACCCTCCTGTCACCAATATGAGGACTTTAAAAGCATAGATGTTTAATGGGAATAATATTTGTTATACAAGTCATGTGTATGCTTTGGGAGTAATATGATTGTTAATGTCAGAATATATTTGATAATTGTTAAATGCTTTCTACACCAGATATTTTTCTTGGTGTTTAAATTGTAAAAATGCATAAAGAAAAAAAAAAAAAAAAAAAAAAAGGGAGCTGTTCCAATCTACAATCTCTGGAGGGGCAGGCAGTTCCATCCGGAAAAAACTGAAATTTAAAGATGATGCATTGCCACCACCTGTTGTTTTGGAGGTGAGGGAAAGGGAGGCTGAGTCATGCAAGACAAAAGGGTGAGACCCAAAAGCAGCAGTGCGACAGCAGACTCTAGTTAGTGCTGAAAATGTAGCGCAGACACTGCTTCTGATTCCAATGAAGAATCATCTTGTGTGGGATTCTCATCATCAGAAATGGAAGAAGTAATAGCTGAAGAAGGTTTAGGAGGATTAGTTAATTCTATCTTAGCCTCCAGTGCTGCAGGGGAGATGAAATTGATGATGAGGAGGAAGAGCAGTGAGCGCAGGCACAGAGTGTGACTGATGCCCCTGGCATTGCTTCTCAGGGTGCACCCACTACTTCAACTCCAGTGCCAGCATCCACCACGAAGGCTATAGAGAAGGGATCACAAAAGACATCTGTGATCTGGAGCCACTTTAAAGTGATGGAGGACCCGCATTTTGCTCTGTGTAATTCTGTGCCAGGGCTATTAGCAGAGGCAAGCAAATGGGACATCTAACTAATTTTGGCATGATGCAGCTTCCTCAGGAGGGTTGTGATGACTTCTGAAGTTGACCACTGAGAAATATGCAGATGGGCTGCAACATTCCCAGTACCTGGAACCAGAAGCATAAATTTGGTTGTGCGTGGGGAGGTCATAAAACTGGTGTTAAGATGCATTATAGGTGCTGTATTTGTATCTAATCAAAGTAGAAGAATCTCAACTGGGCAGAGTGACAAATTGGTATTTTTCTGTCATCATATACTATGTTATTAGGAATACTGGTAAGACAAGTTAACCCCTTATGGGAAAACCCATTCAGGTGAAGATACAGTTGAACTCCTTGCAAGGATCCATTTGGACCCTGCCAGTTGTTCAAGTGCAGAGGCCATACCATTTGTAGTAATTAAACGAGACTTCGTAATATTGTGCACTAAAGAGTCAGTGACAAATACATAAAAGGATAACATTTTAGAAACAAAATCAGTCTATTCACCTTTTAGGTCTCTGTGGCATCCGAATATCCCCCTAACCTGCGGTTAGTAATGTAGAGGAAGTAAACCTTTATCAATGGAAAGGAAATTTTAAAGTAAGGAGTTCTGGTTGTTTCTACCTATGCTGCTAAGGATGTTTTCCACCTGCTGGCCATAGCACCTGACTGCATATTAGATATTCCTTATCCAGGATGGTTTTGTTCTCCTTTGTACTGGACCATCCATGTTTACTGATGAGCAAACAAGGTCCTCCACTTGGTTGGCATGCAGTATCTGTCCCTTTCCATATCTAATCACAAGGTCTTTTAATAATCTAAATAGCAATACCAGTGTGGTTGTTGCCTGAGCATCCAGCCTTCTAGGTCCCCTGCGTAGCCTGCCAGACAGACTCAGCTATGTGAGCACCTGCACTTAGAACAAACACATGCCACATTTTCTACATATTTCCTGTGGTCATCCAGAAAACTACACCTGCTAGAAAGTCATGTGACCTGAAGTCAAGAGACACAATTTTAATACCGTTAAACCACCAGAATGATAACACTCATTATCAAACTGTAACAAAGCCATCAACGAGGTCCCCTCCGTCTTTTTTTTTTTTTTTTATCAACTACAGAAAGGCACTTCCCCCACCCTCCAACTGTTTCTCTTTGAAAACTCTCCGCTCCTGCACCTTCATCCATTTTTTAACTGGGGACATTAAGACAACTCCTTTTTTTTTCTATATCAGCAACCCCCCCCATCTCTTCACCCACCCCCACTTTAAGAAGAATAAAACACGTTGCTTTGGTTATGCAGAGAACGTTCAACGTAATGGGACAGATAAGGGCACCACCGCCAGCGCCGCCACTCCCCTAAGTCGGCTACGCCGGAAGAAGGCGGGCTCAGGAAGGAGTGGCCGCTGGTGCCAGAGAAAGGTCACGTTGTTGCGGCTACCTCGGCCCTGGCAGGCTCAGCGGAAACAAAGTCGAACTTTCCACGGATGGGAGGTTTTTATTTTGCATTGTAGAACTTCTGTTTGAATCTCTGTGGCGGTTGATGGAGCCCGCGCGGCCAGGAGGAGGAGGTGGTGCGGGTAAGCATTGTGGAGGAGCACGAGCCTGCGCCACCCTCCCGCCTCGTCAGGGGCACCCGCGCTGTGTAGTGGGTTAGATTGGGGGGGGGGGGGGGAGGAGAGCAGGACGTGCTTCTCCGCGGTCGGTGTGTTTGCACGAGCTCGATTGGGTGGGTGCACGTTTCCTGCGGACAAAACGTCACGTGCGGGGCGGGGGGGAGCCATCTGTGCTCAGTGCTCACGTAGCCTGGGGCCGATGAAAAGAGATGGTCCCTGCGCCTGTACAGTCACTTCAGGCAGTGGAGGCTGGAGGGCTCGCTTCCATAGCGTTGCAGGATTGTGATAAATGATATTTTCACCAGCGTGATGGGAAGAAGATCACCGGTGCTGGGCTGAGGGTGACTCACTTGCACTGAGGAGACACATGGAGAGGTGTCTTGACTCCAGTACACGTTAGGATGTTTCTGGTCCCCTAGAAGTAAAAGGAAGGGAGGACCAGGGCTGGATTTAAGATTATGGTGCCCCATAGACATCGGAGAGAAATAGAGGGAGTCTCCCTTCTTGGGTGCCTTTGATTAAACCCTACAAACAAATGCAGCAATGTGTTTTCGAGGGATATAAATATCAATAATAAACAAACAAGATCTCACCTCTATCAAGCAATGTATGCCAAATAATTGTCATTCAATATTTTCATAAGGAGCCAATCTCTAACAATAATTGCTTTGAAAAAACTCAAAAAATCAATTCTCACTTCCAAGGAAAATTTTTCAGGAAGAAGAGGAAGGTTTCATACAATTTCAATATACCACTGCATCCAGCAGTGTATAGCAATTCTAATCATAAACCGACCTCCTCCAACCCGTAATCAATTCTTTTGTATCTTTCTTTAAAGTGTGTAATTTCTGGTGAGTGTGAAAAGAACTTTTCTTTGAATATCATATGATCTATATCTTCACTGGACAAATTTCTCCTTGAAATGTTGTTCTGTTATCACAAAAAGCCAAACTACTACCAAAAACGCAGACACACAGGTATTATCAAGGTTCGGGAAAACTTTCCTTCTACTTATCTATACAAAGGATTCGATGATCGTCTACAAGTCCATGTCCAACAGGGCCTTGTTTCGAGTCCTCAATTCTTCGTCAGGGGACAAGATGATATAGTCCAGTGATTAGCAATGTTCGGCATTTCTTCAAATTTTAGCGCGCCATCAAGTGCTAGAAAAATAAGTACCGTATTTTTCGCTCCATAAGACGCACTTTTTTTCCCCCAAAGGTGGGGGGAAAATGTATGTGCGTCTTATGGAGCGAATATAAAAAAAAACCCAAACAAAAATCTAACAAACACCCCCCCCCCCCCCCGACTCCCCCAAGACCTGCCGACTTAATTTCCTACAACCCCCCCCCCCAAGACCTGACAAATTAATTTCCTGCAACCCCCCACCCTCCTGACCCCCCCCCAAGACCTGCCGAATTAATTTCCTGCAACCCCCCACCCTCCTGACCCCCCCAAGACCTGCCAAACGTCCCTGGTGGTCCAGCGGGGGTCCAGGAGCGGTCCGGGAACGATCTCCTGGGCGTGAGCCGTCGGCTGCCAGTAAACAAAATGGCGCCGACGGCCCTATGCCCTCACTATGTCACTGAGACCGACCGCTGCTATTGGTCGGTCTCAGTGACATAGTGAGGGCATAGGGCCGTCGGCGCCATTTTGTTTACTGGCAGCCGACGGCCCTATGCCCTCACTATGTCACTGAGACCGATCGCTGCTATTGGTCGGTCTCAGTGACATAGTGAGGGCATAGGGCCGTCGGCTGCCAGTAAACAAAATGGCGCCGACGGCCCTATGCCCTCACTATGTCACTGAGACCGACCAATAGCAGCGGTGGGGTCTCAGTGACATAGTGAGGGCATAGGGCCGTCGGCGCCATTTTGTTTACTGGCAGCCGACGGCTCACGCCCAGGAGATCGTTCCCGGACCGCTCCTGGACCCCCGCTGGACCACCAGGGACGTTTGGCAGGTCTTGGGGGGGGTCAGGAGGGTGGGGGGTTGCAGGAAATTAATTCGGCAGGTCTTCGGGGGGTCAGGAGGGTGGGGGGTTGCAGGAAATTAATTCGGCAGGTCTTGGGGGGGTCAGGGGGGTGGAGGTTGTTAATTTAAAGGGTTGGGATGGGGGGGGGGGGTTTTGGGGGTTCCCACAGAAAGAAAAATTTTCTGATCTGGGGAGTGGACCGAAATGGCCCTCCCCAGACCCGAAAACAAAATGGGGAGAAAAAAAAAAAACTATGCACTCCCCTAATTTGCTCCATAAGACGCCCAGACGCAGAGCCGGTTTAGCACAATTTTTTTTTTTTAATTTTCCCCCTCTGAATCCTAGGTGCGTCTTATGGTCAGGTGCGTCTTATGGAGCGAAAAATACGGTAACTCTTTGAAAAAAGGATTAAACATTTATGATCAGGGCTTATATACCGACATTATGATTAGAATTGCTATACGCTGCTGGATGCAGTGGTATATTGAAATTGTATGAAACCTTCCTCTTCTTCCCGAAAAATTTTCCTTGGAAGTGAGAATTGATTTTTGAGTTTTTTTAAAGCAATTATTGTTAGAGATTGGCTCCTTGTGAAAATATTGAATGACAATTATTTGGCATAAATTGCTTGATAGAGGTGATATCTTGTTTGATTAAACCCTGGCATCCTAGGTCCATACCTGGCTTACCTATAACTAAATCTGGCCCTTGGGAAGACTCAAAAGTACTTCAGGGGGTTACCCAAAAAAGTTTCAATTTTAATTGTCTCTCTTGGAGTTTGTGGTATTTTTCGTCACAGTCTTTGCATTGTGTCTCAAAAGAGAAAGCAGGCATGTACTTGTCTGTGAAAAAAGCACTTTCTTTTTACCTGTATGCTTTTTTTCCCTAAAAGATAATGTGCATAGTTCTGAAAATGTTGTTGTCATGCGTGACCTCTGATCCTATGTACTTTTCCTACTGGTGAAAGTAGCTGCATTGTTGATCCCTGCATATGCTTTTACACATGCACCCAGTGAGCAATTTTCAGATCACCTGGGTAAATAGCTTTTGAAAATTGTCTGGGAATTGAGTTTGTCCCAATGTGTAATAAAGCAATTTAATATCAGTAGCATTCTGCTACATGTTGGTTATGTCAAAAAGTAAATCACTAATATTTCCATTATATTTTTATTGCTTTTTATTGCTGAATTGAAATGTTTAATTGATGCTATTTTAATTGCAACTACTTTAAATTATTTACCTATTGTAAAACTGTAAATGGCTTTTTTTGCTCATCTGCTGCTTTTCTAAATTATCATAAACTGTTTTGGGTGAATTTCATTTTAAAAAAGATTGATAATCCACATATATGATCTTCTTGGATGTCAGTAAAGTAGTTATTTTTAAAAGGTCATCTGTTCAAGTTTTCCAGTATACCTATTCTCAGAGCATTGGGGCAGGGTGCCCCACACATCCTTTATTGCATGAGGTTATACACAGGTATGCTAATTGAAGGAACCAGCAACAGCAGGCAAGATAACCTTTTAAAATCAATTAAATAATAAAATCCAATTATCTTCTCAATGGACTTTTACAAGCTTTCTGAATATTTTTTAAAATATTTTTAAGATACTTCATGTTTTTGCCATTAAGTTTTACTACTTCTCAAGTTAAATCTTAAGTGTACCTCATCAGCAGAAGATGAAGTGAACAAGTTGAAATAAAATAAAATCCTCGTAACGCTTAGGATGAACAATGTTCTGGTGATCATACACATAGACCCACTTGTCATGATGCATCAGTATGTCTAGTACTTCTTTCTCCAATGCTAAGAGCTCATGTGCTAGCTTTTTAAAAGAAAATGTATTTACTCATTTAATTTTGCACAACCAAAACCCGATCCTCTGCTGTAAGTTAAGAGATCATGGGATGAGTCTCAGGAGGGTAGGTTGAGGAATATTATCACAAAAACTTTTTCATGGAAGGGAGGATGGATGTATGGAGCAGCCTTCCATGTTACGTGGTGGAGGCAAAAATAGTGACAGAATTCAAGAAAACCTGGGATAAGCACAATCCCATTACTGTAAAAAAAAAAAAAAAAAAAAAAAAAGGAAGCTAGAGATCAACTAGGGTCTGTAGCATCGTACCAGGAATTAAAATGGGTGCACTAGAAGGATCTTGTTGTCCTTATCTGATGTCATATTTGTTTTTGTAAAGAGCTAGAAGAATAAGTAACTCTTTGAAAAAAGGATTAAACATTTATGATCAGGGCTTATTTATTATTTTTATATACCGACATTCAATCTGAGATATCACATTGGTTTACATTCAGGTACTGTAGGTATTTCCCTATCCCCAGAGGGCTTACAATCTAAGTTTTGTACCTGTTATCGAACAAATCATAGAGGTCACTGTCCTAAATTGTACCAGATTTCGCATGGAAGTTGTTAATTTTGCATGCAAAATGTTTCTATTGGAACTTGGATGCAAATAAGTAGAAAACCTATTCGCAAAAGTATACTAATTGTATGCCAAGGGAAGTTAGAGAATAGTCTTTTTTTGGAAGGCGTGTGTATATAGTAGTCCATGTGGGAAGTTAAGGCATGTATTGCAGTGGCAAACATTTCTTGTTCAAAGAATGGGCAAACTTGACAAAGTAATTTCAATTGAACAAAGGAACTCCTTGATACAATGGAGATCTGTAGTTCAATATTCAGCCTGTATCTGGGTTAACCTTTATCCTATGGATGTGATTTTCAAAAAGATTTATGCCCTTAAAAGCACTTTTGAAAATTGCTACTTTTATGCATGTAAGTCCTCTGAAAATATACTCCAGGCTTGAATTGTCAAAAGATTTTATGCATGTAAATGGGCTGCAGAAAGTTGCTATGATATATCCTGCGCGCGCACACACACACACACTTTTGAAAACTACTTCTACTGTACTGAAGTGGAAGCTCTAATTTGACACAGTCACTCATTTTTTCTTAAAGAGAAATTTAACTGTGGAAAAACTGTAAAGAGCGTGCACAGAAAGTTATTTTACAGACAATGCACTTTTTAAAATTGAAATCTTTGGTAAGGAGGTTTTGAGATAATCACAGCTGGGCATTATCTGGTCTCGCACACAGATGCTGACCTTTATTTTTAGGAGTAGGTTTAATTCTTTTGCTTTGGCAATGGCTATAACTTAATCATATCCCCAATGGACTCAAGTGGCAGGGGCACAAGGACACTACTAGCATCTCGAATGCACTAATCATGCTGCTGAAACATGTAGCTTCATACAAACACACTGCTGCATGTGCTTTATTTTCTGAATTCACTATTTTGTCGAGCATCTTTTTATTGCTGAAATGAAATATTTATTGCTATTTTAAATTATTATACACTATTTTTGTAATGCTATAAATGGTGTTTGCACATCTGCTGCTTCTCTAATGTACTGTAAACTGCTTTGAGTGAATTTCATATTCAGAAAAGTGGGTTATAAATCCAAATAAGTATTCCTCAGTGTTCGGGCAGGTCTGTCCCCATGAGTGGGTTATGCACCTCTACCAGCAGATGGAGATGGACCAAAAGCTGACATCATGGCCATATAATCCCGCCCTAACATCAGCTGGCTAGTATTCTCCATCTCCAGCAGATGGTGGACATGCATTTCCCTTTGGGGGATTGCTTGTGAGTTAAAAAAAAAAAAAAAAAAAAAAAGTTGGAAAGGATATATCGGAAAGACGAGACATCTATATAGCACCTCTTGACTCCTGAGGAGGTGATACCGTGTGGTGAGTGCCTTCAGCCCTGTAGCTTTGGGTGGTATGGACCTAAATTCTACTTAGCAGTTGCAGACCGAGAGAGGTTCAGTGGTGAAGTCTTTCGCCCTCTTTCCTCATAGCTGGAACCTGTTCCTGCTGTCAGCGAGGAAGGGCTGAGCTCAGATAAGTTTTTGGTTTTTTTTTTTAAGTAAAAAAAAAATCAGTGAAAAGGAAGAAGAAAGCAGGAGACAGGATCTGTTTCCTCAGCGTTCAGCTGTCCTCGCGTCTCTGGGGAGTTCTGTAAGGTGAGAAAGTAGTGCAGGCACGACAGGTTGAGAAGCTGTTTGGCTAGGCCCTGCTCCTAGGTTTCTGAAATTTTGGCACATGGTAGGCGGCGAGGTAGTTTTGCACGTTTTTTGCTGCGGACTGTGCACACCTGCGTGTCCGTTGGTGTGTCGGTACTGGCCGTCCAGTTGGACGAATGGCCTAGGTGCGTGTACTTGGACATCTTTTTTTGGGCATCCATTTTGGGTGCAGCTTATTCGCACGGATAATCTAGGTATGAGCCTTAATCGGTCAGCGCACTTACAACTATGGCGCCTGCTGCGAAGAAGCCTAAGTGTTTATCTGTTTGTGCTGCATGCCACATCACGGCCATTCAGCTGGAGCTTTCTTTACACCTGTGTCAGTGCTGCCTGGATACTTGAGGAGATTTACCTCCTCCTGATTTTGACAGCAATGATCCATTTCCTTGGTCTGAGGGGAGTGGGACTGAGGGAGATACAGTGAGGGTGTCTCCTCCCTTGATTGTGTCCCCTGACGACTCAGCCCATGGATCAATCTCTTAGGTCAACAGGTTTGGGTCTATGGGGCCTGGAATGGATCCATCCTCCTTTTCCTGGGTAGAATTTGTCCAGGGATTGCAGACATTTCTACAGGACTGTTCTTCTGAATTGGCAGTACCTACTAAGTTAGTTCCGTGCACTCTTGAGTGTTTCTCCACTTGACTCCATGGTCACGCACCGTGGCGCAGTGCGGTCTCCCTCCAAGATGGAGGCATGATTAGTCGCAGGGTGAGACACTGCTACTCCATTTCTTTCATAGAGATGAGTTGCCGGGTTTGATATCTCAGTCCTTGAAGATCCTCGGAGTGGTTGGGCCTGAATCCTTGGGGATGCAGAAGAAGAATCCTATTTTGGTCACTTTACACAAGACTTCTTGTTTCTTTCTCCTCCTGGATGCAATCCAAGAGTTGATTGATCTGAAGTCGAGTTGTGCCAGAGGTGTCTTTTAAAGGAGGATGTGTCTTGGCAGGTTTATACCCCTTGGATCTGCAGGCCAGAGAACAGTTGTTTCCCTAGGGTGGATGCCTAAGTGTGTTCTGTCATGAAATGTACCACCATCCTGGTAGAGGGAGGTGTGGCACTGAAGGATGCTCAGGATAGGAGGACTGAGGCTATCTTAAAGCAAGCCTTTGAGGCAGTAACAGTGAACTTGCAAATTGCTTCTTGCTGCGTCTTGGTAGATCAAGACTGTCTTGCGTCTTTGTCAAGAATCTGGATCTCAAGGGCGTCAACTGACATTTACCAGTTACGCATTTCAGGTTGGAAACTGTGTTCTGTCATGGCAGTTCAAGCAGGGGAGTACCTCACGTCTCTGGATCTGACGGAGGATTATTTGCATAGTTCCATCCATCGGAAACATCAGCAGTTCCTCTGATTTGCTATCCTGGATCGCCATTACCAGTTTCAGGCCTTGCCTTTCGGGCTAGCCACGGCGCCAAGGACCTTTTCCAAGGTAGTGGTGGCCCTTCGCAAGTAGGGCATTCTAGTTCACCCTTATTTGGATGACTGGTTGATTCGAGCCAAGACCATGGAAGAGTCTTTTTGCTTCCCTCAGGGTGCTTTCCTTGCTAAAGGAACTAGGCTGAATGGTGAATCTGGCCAAGAGCAATTTGCAGCCATCTTAGATCCTGAAGTATGTCAGGGTTAGATTCGATACAAGGCAGGGAAGAGTATTTTTGCAGGAGTCTCTGATCCACAAGTTGATGCTGTGAGTTTGATCCCTGTGGAACTCTGTTCGTCCAACCATGTGGTCTTATCTGCATTTCCTGGAGTTGATGGCTGCCTCATTAGAAGTGGTTCCCTGGGCGAAGCCACATATGCGCCCTCTTCAGCATGTGTTGCTCTCCTGATGGAGTCTGCAGTTGCAGAACTATGCAGTGAGGCTGCTCCTTCCGTTAGAGGTTAGATCCCAATTGGACTGGTGGTTACTGGCGGATCGTCTCAGGAAGGGAATTTCCCTGACTATATCAGCTTGATTGGTACGACAGATGCGAGCCTCTTGGAATGGGGGCGCTCACTATCAGGAGTTGGTGGCACAAAGGTTCTGGAATAAAGAAGAGCGGCAGTGCAACATTAATGGACTGAAGGCATGTGTGTTTCAGTTGGTGTGCCTGTGGTTCGCCGAGTGGCCAGAGGCTCGGGCGGTCTGGATAATGTCGGATAATGCAATTGATGGTGGCTTAAATAAATCATCAGGGTGGAACCAAGAGTCAAGAGGTGTCTGAGATAGATGCGCTTACGGTGTGGGCGGAGTAGCATATCCGCCTCTCACATTGCTGGAAAGGACAATATCAGAGAGAATTTCCTCAGCAGGAGAAACTTGGACCCAGGAGAATTGGAGCTGGCAGATGAGGCCTTTAAGCTCCTAGTGAACCGCTGGAGCCTACCGGATCTAGACCTTTCCAACAGAAAGTTTTCACACTTCTTCAGTCTCAGGCAGGACCAAAAAGCAATGGGCATTGACGCTCTTGATCAGGAGTGGCCATGCGGCGCCTTTCTGAATGGGTTTCCGCCCTAGCCTCTGACAGGCTAGTCCAAAAGACTGCAAGTCAAATCAACACAGTCTTTTTAGTGGCTCCAGGTTGGGCTCGAAGACTGTGGTATGCCAATCTTCAGAGGCTTCTGGTGGGTAGTGCCATCAGGTTACCATCTCGGATGGATCTGTTATGTGAGGGTCCCATTCTGCATGAGGATTCTGGTCAATTCTGTCTTATGACTTGGCCATTGAAAGGACTCTGTTGTTGAAGCAGGGTTTTTCACCTGCTGTAATTTATACTCTTTGTCAGGTCCGGAAATTTTCTACTTCTCTTGCTTATGTTAGAGATTGGAGGTTCTTTGAGGCCTGATTATACAATTTTTACAGGAAAGCTTCCATAAGGGTTTGACCCTTAACACCTTGAAGGTTCAAGTTGTAGCCCTGAATTGTTAAGGGACAGAATCAATGGAGGGCCTTTGTCCTTCCATCTGGACATGGCCCATTTCTTGTAGGGAGTTGAGCATCTTCATCCCCCATTGCAGTGTCTGGTGTCTCTGTGGGACATTAAATTGATCCTTGAGTTTTTGGTAGGTCCGACTTTTCAACCATTGTGATTGCTTACCTTGAAGAGTTTTTCTGGTAGCAATCTGTTTGGCACATTGGGTCTCTGAATTGCAGGCTCTTTCCTGCTATGAGCATTTTCTCTGTATGACTCCAGGTGTGGTTCAACTTCGGACTGTGCCCAGTTTTGTAGTTTCATTTGAATCAATCCATTTTTCTGCCCATCTTGGACAGGGACAGAGAGGCTGAGTACCATCTTTTGCGTTCCTTGAACGTCAAGCATCATTTACTGCAGTACTTGGAGATAGCTAAAGTTGTTTGGTAG
This sequence comes from Rhinatrema bivittatum, assembly GCF_901001135.1. Taxonomy (NCBI): domain Eukaryota; kingdom Metazoa; phylum Chordata; class Amphibia; order Gymnophiona; family Rhinatrematidae; genus Rhinatrema; species Rhinatrema bivittatum. The sequence goes on along the minus strand of NC_042616.1, from coordinate 256,851,516 downwards.
TCTGACAGCCTGTTTATGCCCACTGGGTTAAGGAAGCCATTACGGCAGTCTATGTGACTTCTGAGGTGGTCTTGCCAAAGAAGGTTAGACCACATTCCACGAGAGCTCAGGCAGTGTCGTAGGCGGAGCTTTGTCGCCTGCTGAAATTTGCAATGGGGAGAGTGCTGAGGTCAGGGGGAAAAGCTGACTATGCTCACCCCTGCTACTCCATATCAATCTGAGGAGGGGGATAATCACCCTTGTCAGTTATCCTCCTAGTCTGATTTCCTTACTTTTTGCCCTCAAAGAGCAGGGATCAATTTTTTTTTGGGGGGGGGGGGGGGGGGGGGGGGGTTGGAGTGTTGGCCCTCAACTACTTTTGCACAGGGCACCACGTCCTGAAGAGCAAGAAGGTCTGATGGGTTCGCAGCGGACCCAATCCCACAGTGGTCCAAAGCACTTGCAGGGTAATGTGACCATGAATGTTTGCTCACAGCTAGCCAATCCTTAGAGGGAACATTGGATCAAGGACTTCCTGTATTGTAAGAAACCCAGTGTGGTGTTTTCCCTCCTTCATTTCTTCTCTTTGAACTCTTTCCCTTCTTGATACCAGTCTTGGTAGAAGATCTTCTTAGCCTCCATGGAAGAAGAAAAATCTTTCTTTGGGAAACCTGTTTTACTAGCTGTATGAGTTGACTGGGAGTGCTTTTTATGGGTTACTGAAATAAATTTCTGATGCTTCTTGAGGCCTAAGGCAAATCAAAAGTCAAGCAAGTTGCACAATCAAGAAGTGACCCAGGAGCCATGTATCAGTAAACATTTTTTAAAAGTCTTCCTAGGTTCCCCAGATTCAGTCCTCAAGAGTTGCAATATCAGTATTTCCACAGTGAATGTGCATGAGAGATTTGTGTATAGCGGAAGCAATGTATGCAGATATCTCGTGCACATTCATTGTGGAAATCTTGAAAATCAAATTGGCTTGTGGTCCTTGAGGACCAGATTTTGGGTCCCCCCTGCCTTAAAGTACACATGGTGAAATTACATTTGTCATAATCTATCTCGCACAGAGATGAATCCTTTATTATTTTTTTGTTTGAATTTATGATCTTCACATGATGGAGTGGTATCCTGCAAGAAGTCAAGCTTCTACCGCTGACAGCTGGCATATATCCTTAGCTAGAGCAGCATAGATGAGAATACCCTGGCAGGCTGGCTGGGCCAGTTGGTGCTTATCAGTAGTCCTCAAGTAAGATATAAAAAAAAAAAATCACTGCATACTCTGTTAACAAATATGGTGAACTTCAAAGCTCTGGGTGACTGCTACCAGTGCTGATTCTAAATAAACCAAGTATAAAATTGTAGAGCAGTCAAATGCTGGCAATCTAGAAGTCTCATTCTGAATTGGGAAGGGCAGTTATGATTCAGATAATGTAGCCATTTAAGTAAAAAAAAAATACTTAAGGAAAATGCTGTAATATGTAGAGAAATGGTGCCATCTTGTGATCATTTAATAGATAGCTTAGCGTACCTTATGGTTCTTACATTGAGACCAAAGGTTCATCAAGCCCAGCATCCTGTCTCGGACAGTAGTCAGTCTGGGTCATAAGTACCTGCAGTATCCCAAAGAGTAGATCCATTCCTTTTGAGGAACTCACAAGGAATATGTGGTGGCTTTCCCACGTCTCCCTGTCTGTAATGCTTTGGGTTTTTCCTCTAGGAACTTGGCCAAAACCCCTTTTAAACACTGCTATGATAGATGGCTTGAATACATCCTCCTGCTTGATTGTGCGTTGAGTGAAAAAAACACCATCTATATGTTTTAAATCTGCTACCTATTAGTTTCTTGGAGTGTCTCCATGTCTTTGTACCATTTGAAAGGCTAAATAACTGTTTCATATGTATCTATTCCACCCCACTTAGGAGATATGATAGATGTTTATAAAATCATATCAGTCATCACTTCTCCAAGCTGAATGGTTCTAACCTGTTAAGCCTTTTCTATACTTTTTTTTTTTTTTTTTTTTTTTAGTGTTGCTATAATCCTTTTTTTTTTTTTTTTTTTTTTTTTTAAATGGGGCAACCAGAACGGCACACAATACTCGAGATGCAGTTGTACCATGAATCTTTTAACCAGTTTATCGTTCCACAATAGGACACTGCCTCCTATCCCATGACTTTTTTTTTTTTTTTTTTTAACTTATGAGGAATCTGTAGTCAGGGACTTTGTTAAATGCTTTCTGAAAATCCAGATACACTATATCAATAGCTCACCCTTATCCACATATTTATAAACGTCTTTAAAAAAAAAAATCTGATAGATTGATAAAACCTTTCTTTGCTTAATCCATGTTGCCTTTTCCCCATTAAACCATGTCTATCCATATGCCAGTATTTAATTTTAAGAATAGTTTCTACCATTTTGCTTGGCACAGACATCAAGGCAATACAATACTGAGGGAAATAAATCACAAATCGGTTCCCCAATATACACAATCACCCACACAAAAGGAGAACCTTAACTATTAATATCATATATAATTTTAAAAAACATTTATTAAGAATAATACATCCTAATACAACCCCCTAAATACATACAATATAATCAGCCACACATTAAAACATCACATACTGAATAGCATATAGGCAGTGAAACAAATAAGATATAATCATCAATTTGTTTAACACATCACATTCACATTATTTCTAACACCATATCATAATGTTTTACATTGACTCCTATATAAACATCATGTACTCAATAAGATCTCATCTCAGTCATCACATGTAGTTCATTAAAGTGCTTTTCAATGCAGATTCCCGTAGTTTTCAACTCCACGGCTTTCCTCCATTAATCACTGCCACAATGTGATTCAATGACGAAGATCTTCGTTTCACCTGTCAAGCAGGCTTCCTCAGGGGAAAAACTTCGAATATCCCATGTGAGTTCAACAACAGATCACCACAAATGTTTGTTTCCAAACCACGAATTTCTTAAAGAATTTAAATTCACATCATCTTCAACAATTCTTATAGCGATTCCTCAAACGGTCACGAAACTTCACAAACCAGAAGTGACATCACCACTTCAAGTGGTTGCTTTATCGTGTCAGGCTTCGTTTCGGGGAGCCCCCGCGGGGATTTTGTTTTTCCCTCAGTTCAGGGGTTTTCTTTTTGGGGGGGGCCCAATTTTCGGGTTAGCACGCGGTAACTCCCGTTAGAGTGCGCTAACCCGAAAAATGAATTTGTTTCCGAAATTTTGGAAAAACATCAATCCTTTTTCGGTTCTCCCGAACCATTCCGAATTAGGCAATTTCGTTGAAATTGCTGTAAGAGCTGTAAAAATTGTTAAAAGCTTCGGTGCCAGCCAAAACGGTTTTTTAGGAGCTGAGAGAAACTTTGTCCACCCTGCTTCAACCTTTTTGCTTTTTTGTTTTCCCTAACTTTTCTCTTTTTTTGTTTGCTTGTCTTTATTTTATTCTCTTTACACTTTTTTTGCCTTTATTCTCCTCCCTCTCTCCCATCTGCCTCCTTATCTCTGACCTCTGTCCTTCCCCTTCGCTAGTTCACCACTTCTTTTCCCCCAGGCAGGTCACAGCTTTGATAACTCTCCCTGAGTAGGGACCTGGTGCAGCAGGGGGGGGGGGGGGGGGGAGTCCTGGGCAAAGGCCTGAGTGTGGCAAGCCCTTTCTGGGGTGCCGGTTCCCCATGTCCAGGTCGCTACAGAATAAGCAGTTCCCTGCCTGGGCCCACCACAGCAGAAATTGTCAAACGTCCATGGTCCACGAAAAGAAATGCATGGCTCAACCATGGCAAGCTTACAATGATATCACTGTGCTCTGGCAGCTCCCTCCCTTCTGAGCTTGCACTGAAATGTGACCTTGTAGCCATTCTTTTTTTTTCTCCTGATTGGGAAAAGCCAAGTGTGTCCCCCTTTCAGGATTATTCATATCCCTCCCCTGCGTTTGGACATCCTGCTTTAATAGATAAGGAGGAGGCAGAGTTGGAACTGGGGTGAAGGCATAAAAGGGATAGGGAAGGAATGGAAAAAGGGAATTATGGGTTTGGAAGGGAGTATGCAGGTTAGTGGTATGGACAAAACAAACTGCACACAGGAAATAAACTATTTGATAGCAGGGGATTTGTGTGAAAGTGAGTGGGAACTTAGGCTTGGAGGGCCATGCTCAAAGTACAGAGAAAAAATATTGGATGAACAGGGTTTTGGAGCATAGCAGAAATGAGTTAAAAATAATTTCTTGGAACGTGGGTGGTATAAACGCTGCCAATTGAAAGTCACAATTTTAAACTCACTGAAGAAGCAAAGTGCTAATATAGTCATGCTCCAGGAAACACATTTGAATGATATGGAACATAAAACCTTGAAATGGTGGTGGTGCTGGGGGGCTATAGTTAGCTTCAGCTATGTCTAAGATGGCTAAGAAGGCTAATGTGCCAATTTGGTGCACAAAAGTATTTCTTTGGTAATGGGATAAGAAACTCCAAGATTCAGGAAGGTGTTTTTTTGATACTAGGAGCAGAATTCTTTGGTCAACTTGTTGTCCTCTGTAATTGGTATGCACCCAATAACTATGATCATTTATTTTGCAGAGTTATTGAAGAAATTAATGCTTCTATTGTGTGCATGATCCAGCATTGGATAAATCATATCAGTTGTGGGGGAGAAATTTGACAGGAAAAGGAGATTTCTTTTTTTGGGTGATCACTTGGATGTAAAATTATCCGTGCATCCAGTATATCTTCTTGAAAAAGATTTCACTCATGTGTCTTGAGGCCATTCAACTTTTTCTAGGACTGATTTCATATTAGTGGCCAGGAATATTTTTTTCAAAAGTTAGAGGCAGGTACTGGAGTTGATGAAATCTTTGATCACACTCCAGTGTGGAAACAGATTGGGGAAGTTGACATAGTGCAAAGAGAGCAATGGAGATTTCTAATGTATATAGATAATAATCTTGGATTTCCTGGCTATCTAAATTTCAAATGGGAGGCTATTTAAGAGAATAAGTGTGAACATCGTAATGCTTTTTTTTTTTTTTTTTTTTTTTTTTTTTTTTTAAGAGTGACATCCAGTTTTACATCCCGAGCTTCAGAACTATCATGGATGCCTTAACTACAATTTTGTAATGTCTCCTACCCATCAGGAGTTGGATGAATAGAAATAGACTTGCTTTAAATATAAAGGAAACTGAGATTTTATTAGCAAGGTTCCCCTCCATATCTCAGAATGGTTGAGGAAGTTTAAATTAAAGCCCAGTCTTGTAAGATTGGAGGTGATAGGACAGATAAAAGGTGTTTCCTGAATTTGTGCCAAAAATGGATGGCATTGCTATCCTTTTTAAGACGATGGTAAGGGTGTTAGGAATGAATTTAGATAACCTGATGATAGTCAAGTGGCTGCAGCATCTAAATCAATCTTTTTTGTGTGTGTGTTTTGTCATCTTAAACCATGTTTGGAAAAATCAGGTTTACAGTGTCTCATTCAAGCTCTTCTCTTTTTTTTTTTAATCATGATTAGATTTTTGTAGGTATTGTAAGAACATCCATGAGACAGTTCCGGTTGTTTCAGAATACTGTGGTCAGACTTAACCCTGGTACATCGAACTTTGATCATGTTTCACCTGTGCTGAAGAGGCTTCATCGGCTCTCAGTGCTAGTTTGTGTTAAATTCAAAATTCTGTGCTTTTCAAAATTTCTTTATAGAGGCTTTCCACTGTATTTACTTCAGGCTGATGCGATATTGTGCACTGAGCCTAGCGTACAGGTTAACGAGTGCTTGGATGTGCGTTCATAACCCCCAATGCAATAAGGGTATCAGTGCGTCCAAACTCGTGCGTAGCTAATAGCACTTATCACATGTAAATTCCATGTAGGTGAGCCTTATTAGCTAATACCCTGCGATGCAAAAAATCCCCATGTGCCCGAGGTGCACTTTTTAACCCGTCAAATTTTATGCCTGCCTGAGCGTCAAGGACTCAACTTAAAAGCAAAAACAAACTGCTTTTCTGTGGTTCCCTTCTACTTCAGCTCCCAGGGCTGAAGTAAGTTTAAAACAAAAGAAAAGACAAAGTTAGGGTGAAAAGGGTGGGGGAGATAGGAAGGTGGGGTGGGGGGGGTAGGGAAGTTCCCTCCGATTTCGGCAGCCTGGGAGGGAATGGGGGAAGGCAACGCGGCTCGGTGCACACCGCCAGACCCCCAGTTTTTATACCTTGGGGCGCACATGTGTGAGCGCTACCCGGCGCGTGCACCCTTTAAAATCTACCCCATAAGTTGCTATTTTACAACCTACCAAAGTGATGCGCGTAATTCTTTTATTTGTTTATATTTACTCCTCAGTATGTGGCATAATTGATCATAACTATCTCAAATGTGAAAAAATGACAGGGTAGAGAGTCTGGGTGAAATGGGGGACTTCAGGCTGAAAAGCCAGGAGTGTCTTCACAAGCTGGCAGATGGCCTGGACAAACTGATAGACTAAATGGTAAAACTGGTAATTTTATTACTTGCGTGCATGTTAGAAAATCCCCTGACTTAAACATGTAAAAGTAAACTTGGGGGCGAGGGGGAGGTGTAAATGCATCTAAATAATGGAAATAATATTTGTGTATCTCTTTAAAATGGGGTGTATCATTTGCGTACACTTATTTGGGCTAAATTCCGACTTATCCAAGCTAAGTTAGCACCCTTGCTGCTACCTAGATGGACAAATTTGAATGTATCCGGTATCAATAGCACCATTTTTTTATTTATTTATTTATTTATTTATTTATTTATTTTAGGCGTATCGAGCTATCTTACATACCTGGATAAGTCCAAAAAGAGCTACTTAGACAAGTAGTGCTTTTCAGTCTTTACCGGCTTGGGTCAGAACTTGCGTGGCTTTCGGTTTTTACACATGCAAGCATAATGCGCGCATATCATTTGTATGCAGGACTGCAGTAAATTCACTTTTCCCCCTTATACACCCCATATATAAGTGCACATGAGTAGTTTTAAAAGTTCTTCTCGTTGTCTTATAAAATTGGATCTTAGCAGAGGGGTGTTTCTTGACCCTTTCAATTATTTGACTTTCTTTGTAATTCTGTTTTGATTGAAACAGTAAGGGGTAGATTTCAAAACGTTATGCCCATAAAAAATAATGTATTCACGCGTAAGTAGCATCTACGCATGTATTCTGTATTTTATAACAGTCGAAATACCCACGTATTTTCACTTTTATACGCGTAAAAAAAAAAAAGGATGATCCAGAGGCATTCTGGGGTAGGGGCCAACATTTAGTTTGTAAATTGCTATTTCAAAAGACATGCATCGGTATATAAATCTTCTAAATAAAAAATAAATAAATGTAAGTTAGCCAGCTTACTCAGGTAAGTTTACATCTGCTAATAATCTGGCGTAACTGATATCATATTTTATTTATTTAGCACTTTTCTATAACGACCTTCATAGATAAAACCATATCGGATCGGTTTACATCGAACAGGTGTGCGTATTGTGTAGTATTGGCTCGGTGGAGGTCTGGGTGAACCGGGGGTGGGGGAGTTCAGGCTAAAGAACCAAGAGGGTTTTGATGATCTGGAAAAAAAATACTGGACAAATTGGTGGACTATTTGGTAAAACTGGTAACATCCCTTGATGCGCACATGTTTTTTTAAGTACACTGATTTACGCGTGTAAATCCTGATATATGTAAGTCCTACTTTATTTTTTCTGCATAAATATATGTGCGTGTATCTCTTAAAATAGGTAGGAAAAGTACGCACGTTCAGTGCATTCATATGTTCTTTCAGAGCTTTGTGTCTATGTGTATGTAAGCATACATGCGTATGTTGCAGGGTAAAGATGCACGCATTTTATAACCTGCATGTATGATAAGTGCATATTTTATAAAATCCATGTATTTTGATCCTGCAACATACACACAGTTTATAAAATACTAGCGTAGATCTGCTCATGGCCAAACTCGCATATATATGCCCCTGTGCACATTTGTTTGAAACTTATCCCCATCTGCTTTGCCTCCTATATAAAAAAAGAGGTCAGTATATTTTTAATTTTTAACAATGTACCTAGCAAATTGGTTATTACATTAACATTGTGACTGGATAATGAGCCTGTAATTCTTAGATCTCTGTGGTGTAGTGGTAGTCACATCACACTTTTGATGTTGACTGTGACTTTTGTAAGAGCAACAGTGTCTGAAATTCTCAACCTAGTGATGTTCACGTCTGTATTGGAGATAGAGTATGTTTAGCACCGCTGTCTTTGAGTGCTTGTAGAGTTATGAACTGATGCTCATTTAAAATGGTATGGCTTCCAGTATTTCATGCGGGCAGTGATAATCCATACTAATTTATTTAGTGGCAATCATCATCATATAGCAGAAGACAGCAATATCGTGTCATATCAAAATCCAATTTACTCATTGCTAAATTTCTCATGAAAATCTTGGATTTTTTGGGCAAGAAATATAGAAAACATCCATGGAAGATGAAACATTAGATCAGTTGTGTAAGAATATCATTCCTTATCTTGTTCGCAGATTTTTTTTCCCAGGACTTTTTTTTAGTGTGCTCTGCACTTACAGAAGTTTTTGAGGAAAGGACACACAATCTTTCTTTTTTCCCCATAGATAAGCAGCTGAATTAGCCATGCTATCTGGGTACATCCTCCATGCCACTAGGTGGCGGAGCTCTCTAAGATCACCCAAAGTCTTTTGAAGAGGGAGCTCCCTCCTGCCCATCCCTATGCCTGTGCTCGAGGCTCCTCAGTCTGTTTTTTTTCTCTGTGTCTAACCGCACGTGGAGCTCTTAGCTCTTGTGAGGAAAGTTATTGTGAGGAGAAAAACTTACATAAATCTTTTCAAACTTCTCAGCAATTCACAGGATTTTCTCATCATGCCACGTCCAGGGTTTAAATTCTGTGACTGTGGAAAAATGTCTGTAACTGCCAGACATCTGAAGTGTTACATTTGCCTCGGCACACGCCATGATCAGGCAAATTGTTCAGATTGTGGACGGATGTCTCTAAGGGCACAGCGTCAGAGAGCTGCGCGGATTGCCCAAATTACAGAGGAGGCTGCAGGCTAGTATGCCCCCTCTGATGCTTCTGCCAGGTCGGCTCCAGAACCGAAATCAAAGCAGAAAACACATGCCCATAGAAGGGGCCATCTCTGCTGACTCTCCAAGTCGAAAACAGAAGGTAAAAAAAAAAATCCTTCGGAGCAAGGTGCAGGAGACGCGCCGAACTCACATCCTGTGTCGGATGCGTTGATGTGCAATTGATCTCCGGAGCACAGTGGACGAGCTGACGCTTCGACGCATCATCGACCCCGCCGACTCATCGGCACAGCGTTGATCCGCCGATGCATTGGTGCAACGTCCAACTCCAGACGCATCGGAACAGCGTCGTTCTACCGATGCCACTGAAGCAACGTGCGTATTCAGATGCCAACAGAGAGGCGTCGACACATTGGGGCAATTGCTGGAAAGCAATTTAAAATACATATCATGGACATAAATGACCTAGAAGTCCATCTCCATTATTGCCTAGTGGAATCAGAGGACTCCTTATCTCCTGCAAGATTCTCAGAGAATTCTTCTCACTTATCTGAATTTCTCTCAGGTTTTTCTACAGCATCTCATTCCCATACTAGACCCTTAATCCAAGAACCCTTACTTCATGAAGGTTCTGCATGTTCCAAAGAAACGCACAAGGTCGTCCTCAAGACAACCTTGCCACCATCAGGTCAAGGTCCAGATGTCAGACCATCAACATCTATTTCAACTGCTGGTACACTGACGCAAATTACATCTATTTTGTCACAGTTTTTATCATCAGTTCAGCAGCAAAATCAACCACCCCCCCTCCTTCACCAGTCAAGGTGCCTCCATCACCTATAGCTGATCCAACTCCAAAGAAATTGCCCAGCAGACCATCTCCAATACTAGTAGATTCTCCTACTCCACAATCATCACCAGGATCATCAACTGGCTAACCCATCAGACCCCAAAAAATTGCCTCCAGAACCAGTTTTGCCACCGGAGGATCTTACATACTCTCAATTTTTGGAGAAAGTAGGTCAAAGATTGGGAGTGGAGACAAAAAAGATAACTGACCCTAGGCAGGAGAGGTTTGGTGTCTTAAAAATATTCGACACACCTGCTGAACCTACAGCACTCCCTTCACTTCCAGTGATGGAATCTCTTTTGGAAAAGTCTTGGGATTCCCCGTATTCCACAACTCCTACGTCAAGAAAAATGGACTTAAAGTATAGGATGAGGGATTCTCCTTTTTATGCTAATGTACAGTTGCCACACGCATCTGTCGTAGTTGAATCAGCTATGCAGAAGGCACGCAAATCTCGCTTACACTCCAACAACCCTCCTAGCAAAGACCACAAAAGTCTCGATGATTTTGAATGTAAAGCATACCAATCCGGAATCCTTAATGCTAAGATACAGAATCATCAATTTTATGTAGTTCAGTATCTTTTCGAGTGTCTTCAATCTTTTAAGCCTATGTTACAACAAAATTCTACAGATGGCACATTACCATCAGAATTTCATGACATGGAGGAAGGACTGAGACACCTTCTAAGCTCAGTTTATGAAGGATTCGAAACCTCCGCTAAAACAACAGCTAATGCTATAGCGGCCAGAAGGTTGGCATGGTTACGTGCCAGCGCTATACGTGAAGATGTTCACGATAAGTTAACCAATCTTCCTTGTTGTCCCGAAAACATGTTTGGCGATAAACTTACGGAAACTGTAGCAAAATTAAAGGAACAAAAAGTAACAGTACTTTCCTTAACTCAGCATGATTCCTCATCTTCTAAGTGTCAATTCAGTTCATATAAAAGACCCTACCAGAGACGCCAATAAAGGCCTTTTACTACCTATAGGCCTCAACCATATCAACAAAATCGCCAACAACCATATCAACAGTTGGTTCCTCGTCAGCGCCCACGTGCACAAAGGCAACCAAAAACAGCTACAGAACCTCAAATCACTAAAAATCAACCAAGTTTTTAGAGGTAATTCCGCCACCACTACCTACCCAAACAGTAGGAGGTCAACTTCTCTTTTTCTTCCTCAATGGAGCACTATCACAACAGATTCTTGCGTCCTGAATATAATTCAACACGGATATTCCCTCGACTTCATGTTACCACCTCGTCTTCCGCACTTAATTACGGCAAGATCTCAGAGTGGTCATCGGGAGACTCTGCTTCAAGAAGTCAATTCATCTAATTCATCAACAACTGTATACAGGAAGTACAACCATCCCCATAATCCAACGGGATTTTATTCAAAATACTTCCTCATTCCCAAGAAATCCGGAGGTCTCTGTCCAATTCTAGACCTCCATCTTCTCAGTCACATTTGAAAGGAGAAATTCAAAATGACCTCACTCAAATCATTTCTTCCCTTCCTGCAACATATGGACTGGATGTGCTCCATAGATTTAAAGGATGCATATGCTCATATTCTAATGCGTCCAACATCCTGGAATTAGCTATGCTTTCAAATGGGAAAGAAACATTTTCAGTACAAAGTCCTTCCCTTCAGTCTCTCATCAGCCCCCAGGGTATTCACGAAATGCCTAGCGGTAGTGGTCGCACACCTCCGGCGTCGGGGAATTCAAATATTTCCTTACCTCGACGATTGGCTACTTGTAGTCTCAACTCTTTCTCTCCTACGAAACAGTTTAATTCAAACGATCAATTGCTTGAACAATCTGGGACTTCTGATAAATTACAAAAAATCTCATCTTCAACCTACCCAGAGCTTAGTCTTCATAGGAGCATCAATAAACACCATTCAAGACAAAGCTTTTCTGCCACAAACCAGAGTGATAGCACTTACTTCTCTGTCTCACCATCTCATAAACCTTATGGTTACCTCTGCCCGCCAAATCTTGACTATCCTGGGTCATATGGCGTCATGTACATATGTCGTCCAGAGCACGAGACTACACATCCTTCGCCTTCAATGGGGTTTGAAGCACCAGTGGTCTCAGTTCAGGAGTCCCTTGTCCACTCAAATAAAATTGATGACCAGTATGAAAAAGGATCTTCATTGGTGGATTCATCCAACAACATTAACAGAAGGCTCACCACTGAGACCTATACGGCATCAATTAATTCTCACCACAGATGCCTTGCCGACAGGATGGGGAGCCCATCTTGCCAATCTACAAACTCAAGGATTGTGGTCACTCCAGGAACGAACTTATCACATCAATCTCCTGGAATTGCGAGCCATCAAATATGCTCTTCCAGCCTTCGAACACAAACTACTACGCTGCATTGTCATGATCCATACAGACAAACAAGTAGCGATGTTTTACATAAACAAACAAGGAGGGTCCGGTTCATGGAACCTCTGCAAAGAAGCCGTAGACATTCTGGACTGGTCCCACAGCAGAAACATTTTCCTACAAGCCACATATATATTCCGGGAATCAACAATTCCAAAGCGGACAAATTAAGCAGAATTTTTCACCCACACGAATGGGAATTGGATCAATCTGTAGCCGACCAGATGTTTTCAACATGGAATCTTCCCTCATAGATCTCTTTGCAACAGAACGCAACAGAAAGGTTCCCCTTTTCTGCTCAGTTTACCCCAGTACTCACAGATTGATACAAGACGCATTTCTACTAGATTGGTCTCAGAATCTACTTTATGTGTACCCTCCAATTCCACTGATCTCTCGCACAATAGAGATGCATCGAAGACAAAGCAAACTTAATTCTGATCACACCAGCATGGCCACGTCAACCATGGTACTCTTACCTGCTCCACCTTTCAATCTGTGAACCAATTCCTCTGGGGAACGCCCCCACTCTTCTCACCCAAAAACAGGGCTCACTTCTTCATCCACTCCACGCATCCCTGAATCTCACTGCATGGAGATTGAACGGCTCACTTTCAAGAAATTAAACATCTCTCCACACCTCAAAGACATTTTGGTTTCATCAAGAAAACTATCTACTCGATTAAACTATATACGTAAATGGAAACATTATGCCGCATGGTGTTCTACTATGGATATAGATCCACTCACATGTCCACCCGAGAAACTACTCACTTATCTCAATGTCCTTTATACACAAGGCTTAGCCACTGCTTCATTAAGCGTTCATCTAAGCGCGATATCAGCTTATCACAATCTTCTTAATGGAGAATCTATAGCATGTCATGCTCTCGTTTCCTGCTTTATGAAAGGTGTTCTACATTTACGACCTCCAATAAAAAAAACAAAACAAACCTCCAGTACCATGGGATGTTAACTCAGCGTTAGAACAAATTATGCTACCGCCCTTTGAACCAATGGACACTTGCCATCTTAGGTACCTTTCCTGGAAGGTACTATTCTTAGTTGCTCTCACTTCCGCAAGAAGAATCAGCGAACTTCAAGCTCTGGTTCACTATTCACCTTACCTGGAATTCTGCCATGACAAAGTTACACTACATACACACCCTAATTTTCTGCCTAAAGTAATTTCTACCTTTCATTTGAACCAAACCATAACACTGCTGATCTTTCATCCTAAACCACATACAGATGACAGAGAAATGTCTTCATTCATTGGACTGTAAATGTGCTCTTGCATATTACAAACAATGCACTCATTCTCCTACCAGACCCTCACAGCTCTTCCTCTCATTTAACCCAAATGTGCCAGGTCTTCCAGTTTCAAAGAGAACATTATTCTCCTGGCTTACAAACTGTATACGTTTCTGTTACCTGAAGTGTTCAGAATCGTTATCCACCATACCCAAACACACCAAATTCGTGCCATGGCTGCTTCTGTGGCCCATTTTCACGATGTTCCTTTATCAGATATCTGCAAAGCAGCCACATGGTCTTCCCTTCACACCTTCGCATCCCACTATTGTTTGGACAAGCAGATGAAGGATAACGCATAAATGGGGCGGAACCATTCTCCCAAAGAATACTAATTTAGTTTCCATACCTTCAGAACTGTCCGCCTCTTATTGCTTATTGAGCGTTAACTGTCACACCAATCAAGACTTAATTACTACGCTCAATACTTCAGCTGGGGACTCCCAGACAGCATGGCTAATTCAGTTGCTTGTCTATGGGGAAAAAAGCAAGTTTGCTTACCGTAAACGGTGTTTTCCATAGATAGCAGATGAATTAGCCATGCTGACCCCGCCTGCCTCCCCGGACAGTTCCGTCATTGCATATCGTCTTGCTTTAATACGGATTGAGGAGCCTTGAGCACAGGCATAGGGATGGGCAGGAGGGAGCTCCCTCTTCAAAAGACTTTGGGTGATCTTAGAGAGCTCCGCCACCTAGTGGCATGGAGGACATACCCAGACAGCATGGCTAATTCATCTGCTATCTATGGAAAACACAATTTATGGTAAGCAAACTTGCTTTTTCAGTTGTATGAGAAAAAAATTCATTTTACCTATATTTGATGTTGCTAGTTACTGAGAAAATAACTTTGTGGTTTTATGACGTGAGAACACATCAAGCTTGGTGCCATCTTCAACAGATTCCCAGGGTGTGTAAAAACTGATGTCACAGCAAACTTTCCCCCTTGGACCAATGGAAAATTATGCTTCAAGGAAGCAATGCTTGCAAAAATAATTGGCTTTATATTTGCTGGCGCTCATTCTCTCTCATTTCCTAAGCTTCTCATAAATTTGTAGTGTTTAGGATTTTCCCTGTGCTGCCACTGCACACTTTTACGGCAGGGTTGACCAACTCCAATCATTGAAGGCCTTGTACAGGTCTGTTTCTCAAGTTTTTCAAAATGAACAAATGTGCTTGTTTCTTAAGCCGAATGCATTCAGCTTGTGTCTCATGCATATTCATTATGAGTATCGTAAAAACCCAGATCTGTTTGCAGGGCTTGAGGATCAGAGTTGATTATCCCTGCCTTAGTGATAACTATGATCAGCATATTTTGTGAGTTATCCTAAAACAGCAGTAGAAACTCAGGACAAGGGCAGACCTATACAAGGAAGGTCCCCAGTTGAATCCCAGGTGTTCTGAACCCCAGGTTTGTTAGGTATGCTGTAGAGGCACTGTTCAGTCTCTGAAGGGGGTGGTGATTGGGGGGACATTGCAAGTTGTAATCATCATTAAAGGTGACACCTGGTGGCTGGATTTAGAGCCATGATATAGGAATCCTGAAGGTGTCATGTTGCATGACTTCTGGCCTAAGACCATTGTTGGAATGATCAGACTAAACTATGGGAAGGAGGGTCTGTTAAAATAGGGGGAAAAAACATCCTCAGGTAGTTGTGAATGTATGGCTCATGGATCCAGAGTCCTAGCACTGGTTCAGATTGAGGAGGAAAGAGGAACTGCTAGGTCAAAAAAAAGGAAAGATGTAGAAGGGAAGACGAGGACCATGGGGAGTTGTGCTGAATTCACTGTACTGGTCACACAAATTCTCAACATCACAAAATAAAATAGAACTTTTAACCATTTGAATTACAGAACCAAGTGAATTTATAATGGTAATTTGACTGATTTTTTTAGAATTCCAGATTTACATTATGAAACCCATGAGTGAGTGCCATCAATATTACATGTACAAACTCTGCAAACCTTGAGGACTGCAATATCAGAACATTTATGAAGACAGATATCACTGCCCTTTTTTCTTGGTGTATTAGAAAGGCAATGCTGCATCATCAGGGAACATCTTTTGCTTAAATTTACAGTTCAAAATTATTTCATTAATGTCGAGCTTCTCCTGTTGCAGTATCTCATTTTAGTCATAAAACATGACATTGTTTAATTGGAACCCTAGACACTCTGGATTTTTAGCAGGAATGCATGTTGGTATTCTCATAATCCTGTGCTGCCACATTGTTAGAACACATGGGCCCTACAGCCAAATTTAAACTAACAAATTCAGCCACTGAAAAGGTGAAAATTGACTTCTAGGTGATGATAGAGTGGTGAGAAGTTCTGAGCTTTGGAAATGTTCCCTGGTGTTGTCATCTTTGTTTTATCTTAATTTAAACTGATGTGAGTCTAAGAAAAAGAGAGCTTAAATTTTGAAACTTTTTTTTTTTCATACAAAGGCAGATAGATGTATTTGTGACCTGCTGTGCATTGAAAATAAAGGGTGACCATTAGATGCACTCAACTGCTTATTTGTATAACATTTTGTAAGAGAGATTTACAATTGCAGCTTTGCTTTTGGGTATCTATATGACTGAGGAAATTGTTATTCTTGGAAGCATATTTTCAATCATAGGGGGGAGAGAGTTATTTACTTAACATTCAGAAATCCAGTCTGTACTTGGCATATTGTCAAACTGTTTATTTTAGAGGACAAAGTTGCAATTCTGTATTTCGGTCAAAATAATGTATAGTCATCTCACAAAGTAACATGCCAAACAATTACAACAGTGGCTTCATGCAATAGCTGCTCAGATCAAAAGATGGAAAAAGGGGATTTCATTTTCTTGAGCATATCGATGCAAGCTGAACTGTCAAATTCATTTATTACTTATAAAATGTGCCTTATTTTTTTGATAAAGAATGCGAAATATGTGGAAAAGTGCCGATTTCTGACTGCTGCATAGATTCCAGGTGTATATTTTCATTGTATTTATGTTTCACTTTGCTTTTAACAGGAGCTGGTTCAAAACTCAGGATAAATGTTTGTGAACATTGACAAGTAAACCTTTGTATAGTATTAAAAGCAATAATGTCAAACATGCATTGAATGTCTGGTATAACAAAGTGTACAAATAATATAAGACAGTGTACATTAATACCTCAGATATTTGGAGGTAAGGAAAATATATGCTCTGCAGTAAACCTCTGCAAGATGGAGCCAAATATTTATTTATACATTTTTATATACCGACATTAGATCTGTGATATCACATCGGTTTACAGAAGAACAGAACTGAAATAAGCGGGGGGAGGGGGGTTTCTTATTTCTTACAATGAAACGTGATAAACATAACTAGTCTGTAACATGGTTAACTTGTAAATGAGCAACTAAGTGGAACAAGGGTAAAGAAGGGATGCTTGAAGGGGTATAAATGATGAAAGGCTGGGAAATTTTAAGACATTGGGGGGTGGGTTGAGTCGTTGCCCCCAAACTCTGAGACAGGGTAGATGCACCAAATGGAATATAAAAATGAGGACCGATATAAGAAAACTTGAAGAATGGCAACTAAAATTAATTGCAAGAAAAGTGAGTCCTGTGTTTGCAGTGCAGAAATCCAAGGGAACAGTTGGGAGCTGAGGTTTCTTTGTGTACCAAAAAAGAAAGATCTCTGGGAGAACATATCTAATGACCACGAGGAACATGGAGTGTTTGGTTCTGGAGGCCGAATCAGTCCAGAAAAGGGCTAAAAAATGGTGTATGGTGTGCACCATGAAGTAAGAGTCCTTTGTTTTTAGTTTAAACCGATTTTTCACCAATTAATTAATGGGATTTTACAAAAGTAAAAATCAGTTTAAATTATTTACCCTAATTGCTTTCCATCATCTGTTCCCTAGAAGACAGACAGTGGGGCATGCACAGGAACTGGGCCTGTACTGTACATTCTGCAAAAAAAATACGGGAGCAACACATACATACATGTTGCAGCCACAGCTGCCTGCCCACACTGCAGAAGGAAGAAGACCGTCACTGGTGGAGGAGACAAAACCTGCCATCAAAGCCAGTGTCACCACTAGAGTTGCACTGGAAGAGGGAGGCCAGAGATGCTAGTGCCACAGCTGCTAGGGAGTGAACTCTGAGTAACCACTGGAGCTGTTCTGGAGGGAGTCTCAGTGCTGCCATTGGGACGGGAGGCCAAAGCTGCCATTGGAGTTACTTCTGGGTAGGGAGGCACAGGGAACTATGTTCTTTAGGGAGGAGGGGAGAAGAGAGAAGGGGGACACTGAGAGGGTGATGGAAAAAGGGAGGAGGTAAGACTGGGTGAAAGGAAAGGGGAGAGATGCAGGAAAAGGGAGGAAATATTGAGGAGATTTTGGGGACAGAAAAGGGAAGATGCTGGGAGATCATTAAACTTTTCATCTAACGTTGCCAATGATTTTGAAAGTTATGTTGCCCTCTTCATAAAAGGTTTGTGAATTGCTGTTCTAGGATCCTAATCTGCTTAGTATGTGTACTTTTTACGGTCCTGGCTTCTTTCCAGCAAAATATACTCAGATATTTACCCAGAAAATTGATACATTTATTTCTTCCCTACTCATTTTCTTCCTTTTCTTCTTGTAATAAAAACTTCCATATTCCTGGGAAACATTTAAAGTAAAAGCTGAAAATGAAAGTTAATAAACCATAAGCCACATGACATGAGACTTACTGACCTACCGTAGATATGTTTGCTCTAGTCAAACAGGAGATGGGAGATATGATTCAGATAGACTGAACCTAGAAGATATGGTAGGCCTGATTGATAAACTGAAGAGTAGTAAATCCCCTGGACTGGATGGTATACACCCCAGGGTTCTGAAGGATCTAAAAAATGAAATTTCAGACTTATCATTACAATTATCTATTGTACCTGAAGACTGAAGGGTGGCTAATGTAACCCCAATATTTATAAAGGGCTTCAGGGGTGATCCTGGAAACTACAGATCAGTTAGCCTGACTTCAGTGCCAGGAAAAATAGTGGAAAGCATTCTAAATATCAAAATCACAGAACATATAGAAAGTCATGGTTTAATGGAACAAAGTCGGCATGGCTTTTACCCAAGGCAAGTCTTGCCTCACAAATCTGCTTCACTTTTTTGAAGGAGTTAATAAACATGTAGATAAAGGTGATCCGGTAGATGTAGTGTATTTGGATTTTCAGAAGGCATTTGACAAAGTTTCTCATGAGGGGCTTCTAGGAAAAGTAAAAAGTCATGAGATAGGTGGCGATGTCCTTTCATGGATCACAAACTGGCTAAAAGACAGGAAACAGAGAGTAGGATTAAATGGACAATTTTCTCAGTGGAAGAGAGTGGGCAGTGGAGTGCCTCAGGGATCTGTATTGGGACCCTTACTTTTCAATATATTTATAAATGATCTGGAAAGAAATACGAGTGAAGTAATCAAATTTGCAGATGATACAAAATTATTCAGAGCAGTTAAATCACAAGCAGATTGTGATAAATTGCAGAAAGACCTTGTGAGACTTGGACATTGGGCAACCAATGGCAGATGAAATTTCATGTGGATAAGTGCAAGGTGATGCATATAGGTTCCATATTAGGAGCTACCACCCAAGAAAGAGATCTAGGTGTTATAGTGGATAACACATTGAAATCGTTGGTTCAGAGTGCTACGGCAGTCAAAAAAGCAAACAATGTTGGGAGTTATTAGAAAGGGAATGGTGAATAAAACAGAAAATGTCACAATGCCTCTGTATCGCTTTCTACTTGCTATTGGAGAATATTGGTGTTAGGCTTTTAAGCACAACTTGAAGGTCTAGTCACCATGATATGTTAAAATCGGTTCCATATTCATACCAAAAGTGATTGAATAAGTGAACATGTCCCTTAATCATATATGGTGCCCGGACAAATAATCTATATTTTATCTAATCTCAAGAGCCCCTGATGCAGCCATAAAATGCTAAACTCGGCCAGAGTCAGGCTGGTTCTGATCAATTGAATAAATTCTCTTTCCAAGTCTCCGGTCTTGCTTTGTTTTTTTCACAAAGGTACAGAGAAGGGCAACCAACATGATAAAGGGAATGGAACAGCTCCCCTATGAGGAAAGGCTAAAGAGGTTAGGACTTTTCAGCTTGGAGACGAGATGGCTGAGGGGGGATATGATAGAGGTGTTTAAAATCATGCGAGGTCTAGAACGGGTAAATGTGAATCGGTTATTTACTCTTTCGGATAATAGAAGGACTAGGTGGGCACTCCATGAAGTTAACATGTAGCACATTTAAAACTAATCTGAGAAAGTTCTTTTTCACTCAACGCACAATTAAACTCTGGAATTTGTTGCCAGAGGATGTGGTTAGTGCAGTTAGTGTAGCTGTGTTTAAAAAAAGATTGGATAAGTTCTTGGAGGGAGGAGTCCATTAACGGCTATTAATCAAGTTTACTTAGAAAATAGCCACTGCTATTACTAGCAATGGTAACATGGAATAGACTTAGTTTTTGAGAACTTGCCAGGTTCTTTTGGCCTGGATTGGCCACTGTTGGAGACAGGATGCTGGGCTTGATGGACGCTTGGTCTGCCCCAGTATGGCATGTTCTTATGTTCAAGAACCTCAATTATTTTTCTCTTACCTCTCCTATCATACTTTTACTGTATCCTCTGGTTGGTCTTCCATTGATATTCTGCTGTCAGTCGATGTGCTATAATGCTCTGTCCTGGGCTCTCTTCTCTTTTCTCTCTACACTTCTTCCCATGGTACGCTGATCTCCTCCTATGGATTTCAGTACCACATTTATACTGATGACTCTTAAGATCTATCCCTCTACACCAGAAATTTCACTGTGAATCCAATCCCAAATCTCAGCTTACTTCTGACATCACCACCTGATGCCCTGCCCCCCCCCCCTTTTAAACTTTACATGGCCAAGATGCAACTTTGTTTCCCCGCCCGCAAGCCTGCTTCACTTCTTCCTCTTTGTTCTGTTTCTGCAGTTAGCACTTCCATCCACCAGATTCCCTCTGCCCATAACTATGGGATGATGTCTCCCTCCTAAAGTCTGTTTTCTTCTTCTATAACATTGATAAAATCCGTCCCTTCCTTTCTGAGCATGCATCCAAAGTGCTCATCCATTCTGTACATTTTCCACTTATACTAATCCAATTTTGTGTTTTGTGAGTCTCCCACTGTACAGTTTTCTCTGCTACGCTCTATTCAAAATGCACTGCAACACTGATCTTCCTTCTACTTCACTACATCTTCTGAAGTTGCTACATTGGCTCCCTGTTTGTTTGAGCATACAGTTCAAGCTTCTCATAATTGCCCATAAATGCATTCACTCTGCAGATCCTCATTACCTACTTTTCCTTCTCTCTCCCTACACCTGGTTTGGCCTCTGCTGGAAACAGGATGCTGGGCTTGATGGACCCTTGGTCTGACCCAGCTCAGCAATTTCTTATGTTCTTATGTACACCTTTCCTTGTAAACTCTGTTCATTGAGCAGGTTGCTCTTATTTTGGGCCCTTCTCCACAGCCAACTCCTGACACTGCACTTTCCACCTTGCTGTGCCGTATGCCTGGAATAGACTTCCTGAATTGGTGTGTCATGCACCCTTTCTGGCCGTATTCAAATCCAGTTTAAGAATTCATCTTGTTGAAGTGCTTTTAAATTCTAATCACTTTTCTACAATAAATACATTTCCCATAGACTAGTTTGTCATATATGTTTGTCTTGACTAGACTGTAAACTCCGTGGGCTAGAGACTGTCACTTATATGTGTACAGCATTGTGTATGTCTAGTAGCGCTTTATAAATAGCAAGCAGTAGGTAGTTTTAGTAGGTATTGATGTATAAGAAGCATTTTTCAGTGGAAAGGAAGTTTCAGAACAAAGGTTATGTATGTGGCTCGAAAATGGTAAATGCAGGAGTTAAAGTAAAGAAATTATGTCTTCAAAGAGAGGGTGGTAGATAAATTGCACAATCTCCTAGTAGAGGTGGTTTAGACCAGAGCTCAAGAAAGCATGGGATAAGCACAGAGGATCCTTGGATACAAAGATGTGAGATTGAATCCAGAAATAAAGTAGGCTCAGTGGTAACAGGAATGGGCAAACTGGTTGGGCCTTGTAGTCCTCACCAGCCATTTCGCACATGTCCGTCTACTTTTCACAGTACTGGTCCTCCTATTTAGTTCACACTTTATCATACTTTAATACCTATGCTTTTAACCATCACATTTTCATTTAGCATACTTTTTACCTGAGAATAACCGTTTTAAATCCCTTGTTGATCTCCTACATAGAGGGGTTTTAGTAGGTACAATGTACGTTTTACTAATGTTTGCATGACTTTCTACACAGTGTAGTCTAATAAAATGATAGATCTCAAACAATGAACTATTCACTCAACACACTCAATGCTTGCTAGACTTCCAGTAAAAATTACTATTGATTCAAGACCTGCATATGCAAGAAATGGTTGTTGTATAACTAGAGGATGGTTTTTATGAATATCTATGGGCTTTGTCTAGGTATTTGGAGATGCTAGACATCTCTCTAGTTAAGGATTACCAGCACTGTTTATCAGTTGTTAAATATTTTTAGTTATTTAGTTCTTGACTTTGTTTTTAAATTTGATTACTTATATGTATTTGATGTTTTGTGATATGTATTATGTAATTGTATATACTTTCCATTTCTAGTATATACCACAAAATAACACACTTGTTTACACAGCTTGAATGTTTATGGGAAAGCATGCAATAAGAAATAGTTGTTGTTTCAACCTGTTACACAAATGGCACAACTAAGAACAATTAGTGACTACCAAAGAAACCTTAGTCACACTTGAGAGAAATATTGCAGCCATGACATCTTGCAAGTATATGTGCTACAGCGCAAACAGACTATTTATTTAAACATTTTATATACTGTCATTCTGATTTACAGAGCGACAATCATAATAATAGGTTCAGCAAAATCAGAAATGTTTACAGACACATTCATAACCATTCAAGCATTTGAAAGATTAAAAAAGTATAGTACTTGTTACTGGTATACCATTCTCCAGATGGCATCATGTTGTAAACACAATACCAACAGCACTGTAAGAGAAAAATCTTTCGTCTTTTATTATAAGATATCTTATAACTGGAGTAGTGCTTACCAAACAAGGCAGAGTAAACATTCAACTCAGCTCCTCTGAACCTTTTCACTTAGATAAATACATCCCTGCCTTTAACTTACACACCAATGAGTTAGTTAACTAGTTAACATTTTCCTAATTGGTTGACATAATTTTATCTCATGTATGTTAATGAGACTGGGTTCTTGTAAGTCATATGATTTCTTGTAAACTGAGTGCATAAGGCAGAAATGAAACCTAATGCTGACCCTTACATACTTTTTTGGCATACGCTGTATCGTTTCAGCAGCCTTGAATAGTTTTAAAAGTCTGAGCAGTGCAGCTTTGCCTTTTCATTGCACTGAGGTATTCATTCCCATCATGGCTTCCCCTCTTACACAATTGCTTGGACTAACATTATTCTCACTATATCTATTCAACGCACAATCCATCACTAAAAAAACCCCCATTCTCAATGATCTTCTCCTAGAAGAAAATCCAGACGTATGCGCCATAACAGAAACTTGGCTCAAATCGACAGACACTGCTCTAATTAACCAACTACCTACACATTCATATGACTTCTTCTCCATTCCCCGACAGAAAAGAAAAGGTGGAGGAATTCTTCTTGCTACCAAAAAAGATTTGAATTTCACCCAATACTCTGTCAACTCTTCTACCAAACTGGAAATAGGCCTTTTCAAATCAAACCATCTCCAAATTCTTCTTGTATATGCCCCCCCAGGCCTTCTCGACCTAGATGCCTCTCCTCTTCTGGAACTAATAGTCTCCCACATTAATTTAGATTCTCCAGCAATTATACTTGGTGACTTCAATTTACATGTCAACAATCCATCTCTATCTACAAATGGGAAAACTTTCATTACAGCCTTGTCTGCTTTAGGTTTCAATCAGATTATCAAGAAACCCACTCATAAAGCAGGTCATACATTGGACCTTATCTTCACCAATTCTGGTATCTCTAACTCAACTCAACCGATCTGCGAACCAGTACCCTGGTCGGACCACTCTCTAATCTCGACCACCATCACACTGGCACAAAAAAAACAGCACTCCGCCCCTCAACAACAATTCTCCTACAGGAAAATATGTGCATCCGAGGACCTCCACAACCACCTAGTCTTAGAACTACTCCACATGGACCTTTCCTCTCCAAATTCGGCACTTCACTCATGGAATAATATTACAGAAACTGCAGCTAATAAACTCTGTCCTCTAACAACAAAAAAACTAAAACACAATATTCCAAAAAAACAACCTTGGTTTAATGAAGAACTACAAAATCTAAAACTTTCCCTCAGACGGAACGAAAGCAAATGGCGCAAATCCCCTTCAGCGTCCACCCTTTCTACCTACAAAACTGCTCTCCACAATTACAAAAATTCCTTGCAAAAAATCAAAAGAGACTTCTATGCTCATAAGATCCATCATATGATCTTTGATGCTAAAGCCCTTTTTACCTACGTCTCCAATTTAACTCAAATCCAAACACCTGACATTCCATTTAACAAAGCACAAGAAAAGGCAGAGGAGCTTGCTCTCTTCTTCAATAACAAAATAGCTAACCTCCTTTCTAAAAATTCGCCCAATACTTCTTCCCCCTACAGTACCTATATACACCATAACAAATACATCTCACTCAACTCATTTGAACCAACTACAACTTCTGAGATCCTTAGAATACTGAAAAAGATGAAACCATCGACACACCCTTTAGACCAAATCCCTTCCAAATTACTCCTCCTTATTCCGGATACTATATCCAAAGCTCTGGCAGACATAATAAACTGCTCTTTATCTAAAGGACTCTACCCTGACGACCTTAAAATGGCATCAATCAAACCGCTCTTGAAAAAACCAAAGTTAGACCCAGACGACCCCTCCAATTTTCGCCCTATCTCAAACCTCCCATTCATTGCTAAAGTCATGGAAAAACTGGTTAATTCTCAATTATCAGACTACCTGGAAGACCACAAAATTCTCTACCCTTCACAACATGGCTTCAGGAAATCGTTAAGCACAGAATCTCTACTAATTTCCTTAACAGACTACCTCATCCTAGGCCTAGATAAAGGCCAGTCCTACCTTTTGATTCTCTTGGACCTCTCAGCCGCCTTTGATACTGTTAACCACTCTATGCTCCTTAACCAACTATTGAACATCGGCATAACAGGCTCTGCACTGTCCTGGTTCCACTCATTCTTGAAAAACAGAGGCTTCAAGGTAAAAATACACAGTAAAGAATCTAAACGCTACCCTTCATCTCAAGGAGTTCCACAAGGTTCATCCCTCTCTCCCACCCTCTTTAACATCTACCTCCTCCCTCTCTGCCATCTATTAAACAACTTGAACCTTAAACACTACCTTTATGCAGATGATGTCCAGATTGTGATACCAATTAAAGAATCCATTAAAAAAACCCTCGATCTTTGGGAATATTATCTGCAAGAAATCAACTCCCTCCTTTCCAGTATGAATTTAATCCTAAATTCCTCAAAAACGGAACTCCTTCTAATATCATCTGAGATTAGCCACACCCCTACAATCCCTCCAACTAATCTACAAACAACAAAAGTAAGAGATTTGGGCGCAATCATCGATAACAGGCTTAACTTAAAAGCATTCATAAACCAAACCACTAAAGACTGCTTTCATAAACTGAATGTTCTAAAAAGAATAAGACCTCTGTTCCACATCCATGACTACAGGACTATCCTACAAGCAATAATCTTCTCCAAGTTAGACTATTGCAATTCTTTATTATTAGGTACCCCATCAACACATACCAAACCGCTACAAATGGTTCAAAATACGGCAGCTAGAATTCTAACAAATACAAGGAGAAGAGAGCACATCACCCCGATCCTTAAAGATTTACACTGGCTGCCAATCCATTTCAGAATTCTTTATAAGTCAATCACCATAATCTATAAATCCATCCAACAAATCGCTCCTCTCAACCTACAAATCCCTTTCATAAAGCATACTTCCTCCAGACCCATAAGAGAGTACTACAAAGAGTCTCTGCAGGTACCACCTTCCAAAACTTCCCTCCATATAACTTATAGAGATAGGGCTTTCTCCACAGCAGGACCCACTCTTTGGAATTCCATACCAACGGAACTTAGACAAGAACCCTGCTTATTGACATTTAGAAAAAGACTCAAAACATGGCTTTTCAAACAAGCCTTCCCAGACTCAGACTAAAAACAATTCTCTCCGATATTCAAATTCCAAGCAACAATTCTCTTTTATAACCATCCTGATAATCTTCCCCTACACTTTATAAACATCCAGAATCTTCATTACTTATGTTTTCTTCCTCATTGTTAAAAACTGCATTTTTGAACTGAACAATTCATTGTAAATCATTCACTTCCATCTTTGGAAACTTTACCATTCTACAGGTTAATACAACATGTTAAAGTTCCTATCTTTTCTTCTTCTTACTCCTAGTTGTACGTATCCTTGTTTATTGTAACTGTATTTATAATATGTATATTACATATTTGGTTCTATGTTCCAGTTATTACCCCATTGTTTACTGTAAACCGGCTTGATGTGATGTTATCACGAATGCCGGTATAGAAAAAATCAAAATAAATAAATAATAAATAAAATGTTCATAAAAGCTTTGCAGAGCACCCTTAGAGTTCCCTTGCTCCAGGTACGCCTCTAGATCATCATGTAACCAGGTCCTGGTATCTTGTCTGTACTCATTTGAAGGGGGGGGGGGGGGGGGAAGAGAGAGATGCCACAGATCCAGAACAGGGATAGTGTTTCTCCATGGTCCATCTATAATAAAAAAAAAAAAAAAAAAAAAAAAAAAAGCGCACTACCGTTTAACAATAAGTAAAAGTATGTTTTTTGTGTAGGGATGTAAAATATTAAACACAGAATTGATAAATATAGTCTTGACTTACAGGTTTAAGCCTTGCTTTTTTTTTAACCATTTAATATATTAGCTTTCTTTGATAGCAGGAGCTGGGCCGTGGAGAGTGTGTGATGGAGTTTGGTGCTACCTGCTCCTGAGATAAGTTGGGGGTGAAGCAGCCTTGTGCTGGTGCTGTTGCTTGCCACTGCCGCTCATTGTCATGATACTGATTCAGCTCTGATAGATAGGAACAGTTCTATCATTAGGCAGGGTGAGATGACCACCTCAGACACAATTTTGGGGTAGCAGCAAGTGCCTCCCAAAACACTTCTGTGATAGCCATCTTAACTCTGCACCCATATGCAAAATGCTCATAGGATTCCACACCCCGTGGGCAGAAAAGACATCAGTGGAGGCAGCACCAAATAATGACATGCCCATAAGGATCCGGGGATCTGGGGGCAGAAAGAAGCTACTACCAAATAACGAGGCAGATTTTAAAAGCCCTGCGTGCCTACGTTGCATAGGCCGCCAGCGAGCACAAAGCCCCGGGGCGGCGCGGCGTTCGGGGGCGTTCCGGGGGTGTGGCCAGGGCCTCCGAACCAGCCCCCCAGGCCGGGGAATGGCACGCTGGCAGGTGTAACTTTCTGAAAAAAGCTGGGGTGGGGATTTAGTTAGGGCTGGGGGGTGGGTTAGGTAGGGGGAAGGTGGGGGGCCCGGAAAAAATTTTCCCTCTGAGGCCGCTCCAATTTCGGAGCGGCCTCGGAGGGAACAGAGGCAGGCTGCTCGACTCGGCGTGCTCAGGTTGCACAATTGTGCACCCCCTACGCACACCGACTCTGGATTTTATAACATGCGCGTGGCAGCTCGCGCATGCTATAAAATCGGGCGTAGATTTGTTCGCGCCGGGTTGCACAAACAAATCTACCCCAATGTGCTCAAGGCGCAACACCCCACGGGTAGGAAGATAAAACCTGTGGTGGTATGGAATTTATGTAACCCTGGGGTCCCCACATCCATGGGCAGGAAAAAGAAAAGGACCCAGGGATGAGGGGACTGAGTGAAAAGGGAAGGGCGGGGGTAAGTGAGAGAGAGGGGATAGAAGGGAAGAGAAAGGATTGAGAGGTAAGAAAAGAGATGGTGTGTAAGTGATGTGGAAGAGGGGAAAAGAATGGAAACATTGAAATGATGGCAGAAAAAGGACCAAATGGTTCGCTCTGTGAAGTTATCCCCAAGCCTTATGCCACCCATAAAAATTGCAGCTAGCAATATTTTTTAATGGGTGATGAGCTTTCTTGAAAATTCAGACAGTGTTGCTTGACGTGCTTTGCTTATGGACTTGGTGGTAGAAACAGTCCTGTGCTTTTTCCCTTATGTCTGTGTATCAGTACTCAGACTGTAGAAGTTGGTTATTTTCTGTATCCTATTCCCCCTTTCCCCTGCTGCTGAAGTGGGGAGCAATGTTGCAGTTGCATTAGAATCATCAAGGCATATTGGTTAAGGTTAGTGAACTCCGTGCCTTCTGCTAAGGGTAGTAGCCGCCTCGCCAGTAAGTTACAACTCTGCTGGCTTTTGGGACATTCCACATCAAGTGGACCAGTTTTTAAAATCGTCCCCACTCGACCATCTCCGATTTTGCTGAAAATTTATTCAGATGTATGTATATGTTTGAAACGAGGTTCTATGAAGTTTTAGCTCCAGATCTTAAATACCTGTGGCACTGTCGCTTTTTCACTGGAGGTCCCACTGAGCTCGCGGCTTCAGCTACGAGGATTTGGCAAACTTTGGCACACAGCCATTATAGAAATATACTGGCTATGATGCTGAAATTGGACATACTAGCTCAACTTTTGCTGGTGAACACGAAAAAATTAGTACCAGCAATCACAAAACAACATGTCGGTCTTAATTTAGTGTCAAAGTGGCTTAAAAATCACGCGACATGACATTTAAGCCATACTTTGACCAAGTATAACTCAAAACCAAAAACCACTAGTAACTGGTGCTTTACCCTGTATACCAAACAGCTACATGACTTTGCATTGCTGCAATATCACGGTCAAAGCATATGTATTTGTGGAGATATTCACACCCACATATGATGAAAAACGTTTAATGATCAAATCTGACCTATTTTCAAGGTCAAATATCTCAAAAAGGGTACCCCTAAAATCTATTTATTATGATATCAGTGGAAAGAGGAAATTTTTTCTACTGGAATAATTTCTTTTCTTTTTGGAGACTTTTAGGTTAAGGCAAGAAAAATGACTTTAAACATAGTGTTATTTATGCGCGTAATGCATTGATTTTGTGTTCGATTTTCAGATTGTCACATTCTTAATTTGATTACAGAGTCGTATTGTTGCTAGCAATGTCTATTATAATTGAAAACCTATAAGCCTTTTTATTTAGGAAGACTTATTGACTATTGTTACATTTTTGTTGCATATATTATTGATTTCTTATCGATGGAAAATGAAATTGATGAAGAATCGCCCCAGTGCTCTATTGGCCTTGCGAACAATTCGATGTGCCACCTTAAGACATTCACCCATAGCAAAGATGAGTTGAAATTGTTTACAAGCTTTGGATTGGATGAACAGAAATTGCTGTGTTGACGAGTGGGATTAAATTTTGATGAACATTCACAAATCTGTTTACACCATGAAGCTTTATTCTTGACCAAATATGAGCATTTGCAAAAATCGTGTTGCAATCCTTTTGGAAAGAAAGCTCATAACACAAAAAAGAATTTGCGAGCTATCAATTTGTTAGCAGCTGACCAGTTGAAAGAATTTACAAAGAATGATGTGAAGCCTGGCCAGAAGATGTGCGCATCATGTCGAAAAGAATTTGCTAAAAGCAAAAAATCAGCTGATCCAGTTTCCTCTGAATCAGATCCAGATGGAATGGAATGTTCTACAAGTCTAAATTCAAGCTTAACATCCATTGGCATCTCTCCTCTGAAATTTCAACGGGTAAGCCAGCGAGATTCACTTGGATATGCAAGGAGAAAGATAAGCCAGGTGCAAAATGCCTTTACTAGCAAGATTGCTTCAATAGGAGGGCTTGAGCCAAAAGACATTGAGCAACCACAAACAGCACAGTGCAACATGTGTCTGGATTACAATCACCTTTTGGCAGATTTGAAGCAAAAGCTGCAGGTGTCCAGTCGGGCAGAAAAGGTCCAAATCTTGACATTGGCACCTGAAAGTTGGTCCATTAAGGCTACATCAGATGAATTCGGTGTGTCTGAACGAATGGTCAAACAAGCTCGAAAGCTTAAATGTGAACATGGAATCTTAGCCTTACCTGGAATCAAGTGTGGCAAGAAACTTTCTGAGGAAGTGAAGAAAAAAGTGCAGGCATTTTTTGAGGATGATGAATTCAGTCGAATGTGCCCTGGTAAAAAAGACTATGTATCAGTGCGAATAGCAGGAGAAAAAAAGCAAATGCAAAAGCGATTATTACTGAGCAATATGAGGGAAATGTTTGTTGCCTATCGGGATCGGAATGGGCCTGAAATTGGATTTTCCAAGTTTTGTGAGCTTCGGCCAAAGTGGTGCGTAACCGTTGGATCTGCTGGAACACATTCTGTTTGTGTGTGTACCATTCACCAAAATGTCAAACTAATGCTTGCAGCAAGCCCAATCAATGATGACTACAAAGAGCTCATATGCAAAATGGTTTGTGGAATTGAATCCAAGGACTGCATGCTTGGCCGTTGTGAAAAATGCCCAGGTCCTGAAGGATTAAAAGAATTTCTAGTCAAACTGTCAACAGTGACTCTGATGATATTATTGAGTTCAAACAATGGATTCACACTGATCGAGACATGCTTGATACAAAACAATTGACTGTAGAAGATTTCATTGAAGAATTGGTTTTGAAAATTTCTAACCTTTGCAGCCATCACTACATCGCCAAGCATCAAAGTTGCTATCTGAAATCGTTGAAGGAAAGTCTGAGAACTGGAGAGCTTGTGATCCTTATGGACTTTGCTGAAAATTACTCATTTATTGTTCAAGATGCCATTCAAGGTTTCCACTGGGAAAATAGTCAAGCTACAGTACACCCATTTGTCATTTACTTCAAGGAGTTAAATGGTGAAGCTGCACAGAACATCAGCTTGTGCATAATCAGTGATTGCTCACGACATGACACAGTTGCAGTCCACACTTTCTTAACAGTGATTGTGGAGTATCTCAAGACTCTCATCTATGGAATTCGTCATATCCACTACTTCAGCAATGGATCTGCAGCCCAGTACAAAAATTTCAAAAATTTTCTCAACTTGTGCCACCACAATGCTGATTTCAATATCAGCGCTGAATGGAATTTTTTTGGTACCAGTCATGGAAAGTCACCCTGTGATGGGATTGGAGGGACAGCAAAGAGGTTGGCAGCTCGTGCCAGTCTTCAATGCCCAACTGAAAACCAAATACTGACCCCAGTGGATTTATTTAACTTTTGCAACGAGCAACTGCATGGAATCAAGTTTTTCTTTGTTCCAAAAGAAAAAATTGACGAAATACGGGTAGTTCAAGAGGAAAGGTTCAAAGATGGACATACAATTGCTGGAACACGAGAAAATCACCAGTTTGTGCCAATTGATGACAAAAAGATTCGCATTTCAAGGGTGTCAAATGACACATCATCTTTCATTGCCCATGTAGATCGATCTGTCAGATCAGAAGTGCCTTTTGTGCCAATTGCAAACCTCCAGCCAGGGCAATACATTGTCTGCATTTACGATAACAACTGGTGGATTGGAAATATTTCTGAAATTTCAGTCGATGACCATGATGCATTAATAAATTTTATGCATCCTCATGGACCAGCTAGCTTCTTTCACTGGCCTGTGAGAAATGATACCTGCTGGATTCCCGAGCAGTCAATCATTGCAATACTTCCAGCACCAGCTGCAACAGCAATGGGACAACAATACAGCTTCTCTGAACCAATTATGTTGCAAATTC
The DNA here is from genome assembly GCF_901001135.1 of Rhinatrema bivittatum. Taxonomy (NCBI): domain Eukaryota; kingdom Metazoa; phylum Chordata; class Amphibia; order Gymnophiona; family Rhinatrematidae; genus Rhinatrema; species Rhinatrema bivittatum. The sequence continues at coordinate 256,819,908 of NC_042616.1, read as the reverse complement.
AGCAACAATTCCAGACCACTTAGACTGAACTTTATGGCTTGGGAACCAACAAAAGATACCCAATATTAGGCTTGGGATCCTAGGCTAAGACACCCACCCTCAGGCTTCGGAACCTGCGATAAAGAGACCGCCCGTGGCTGGCCTTGCACGGCTATCGGGCGTGGCCCCTAGGCGATGGGGCTGCCAATTCTCAAAAGACTTGGCATTATTACAATTCTTAATAGGATTATAATACCAATTCTTAGGGAATTGGTAGTGGTATAACCACCATGGACCAACGCAAGGGTTTAAATAGTGCAGTTACCCTTCATTGCATATGATTAAAAAACGCCATGTTCAGTGGCATTTTTCTTTTCTTAAACTGAGAGACTCCAAAAAAGAAAATGATGATCCTTGTAGAGAAAAATTTGCTCTTTCCACTGATATCAAAATAAATAGATTTGAGGGGTACCCTTTTTGAGATAATTGATCTTAAAAATAGGTCAGATTTGATCATTAAATGCCTTTTCACCATCTGTAGGTATAAATATCTCCACAAATACATATGCCTTGGCCCTGATATTGCAGCAATGCAAACTTATGTAGCTGTTTGGTGTACTGGTCAAAGCACCAATTACCAATGCTTTTTGGTTTTGAGTTATATTTGGTCAAAGTATGGCTTAAATGTCATGCCGCGTGATTTTTAAGCTACTTTGACACTAAATTAAGACCGACATGTTGTTTTGTGATTGCTGGTACTAATTTTTTCGTGTTCACCAGCAAAAGTTGAGCTAGTATGTCCAATTTCAGCATCATAGCCACTATATTTCTATAATGGCTATGTGCCAAAGTTTGCAAAATCCTCGTAGCTGAAGCCGCGGGCTTGGTGGGACCTCCAGTGAAAGGGCAACAGTGCCCCAAGTATTTGATATCTGGCCCTAAAACTTTACAGAACCTCGTTTCAAACATACATGTACATCCTTATAAATTTTCAGCAAAATCAGAGATGGTCGAGTGGGGACCACTGGTCCACTTGACATTTTCATCCTCTAGCCTTTAGAGATCCACTGTGTTTATCCCATGCCCCTTTTGAATTCTTTGACTGTTTTCGTCTTCACCACCCCCGGAAAGATATTCCAGGCATCCACCACTCTCTCTGTGAAGAAATATTTCCTGATGTTTGTTCTGAGTGATCCTCCCTGGAGTTTATTTGTGACACCCCGAGTTTTGGTTTTTTTTTTCCAACGGAAAAGATTCAAAGTCCATGCATCATTAACCTTTCAGGTATCTGAAGGTCTGCTTCATATCACTCCTGCACTTCCAGTGTATACATATTTAGAACCTTCAGGCTCATAGGTCTTCTGATACAGACCCCACACCATTTTGGCCACCCATCTCTGGACTGCCTCCATCCTGTCTCTATTCCTTTTGAGATATGGATTCCAGAACTGAACACAGTACCGGTACTCCAAATGAGGCCTCACCAAGGACCTGTGTTAAGGATATTATCACCTCCTTTTTCTTACTGGTTATTCTTGACTTTGTGCAGCCCACAAGATGGCACCAGCCATCTATTGCTCCTACCATGTGACGGGCCGACCAATGGCACCGGTAGCCCCTGTGACATAGTAAGTGCAAAAGCTATCGGCGCCATTTTGAATACTGGCAGCCGACGGCCCGCGTGCAGGAGATCACTCCCACACCCCTGCTGGACTACCAGGGACTTTTGGCAAGACTTGGGGAGGTTAGGAGGGTGGGGGGTTGTAATTAATTAACTTTAAAGGGTTGGGATGGGGGGTTTTGGTTTTTTTTCTCAACAAAGAACGATAAACGTTTTCTGATTCGGGGAGTGGTCAAAAATGGCCCTCCCCAGACCCGAAAATGAAATGTGGACCAAAAAAATGTTATGCCTTCCCCTAATTTGCTCCTTAAGATGCACAGACGCCCAGGAACACAGCCAGTTTAGCACACCATTATTATTTTTTTTTTTTTAATTTTCCTGCTCTGAATCCTAGGTGCGTCTTATGCAGCGAAAAATATGGTATATATGATCTGGAAAGGAATGCAACGAGTGATCTGGAAAGAAATGTGATGAGTGAGGTTATCAAATTTGTGGATGATACAAAATTATTCAGAGTAGTTAAATCACAAGCGGATTGTGATACATTACAGGAGGACCTTGCAAGACTGGAAGATTGGGCATCCAAATGGCAGATGAAATTTAATGTTGACAAGTGCAAGGTGTTGCATATAGGGAAAAATAACCCTTGCTGTAGTTACACGATGTTAGGTTCCATATTAGGAGCTACCACCCAGGAAAAAGATCTAGGCATCATAGTGGATAATACTTTAAAATCGTCAACTCAGTGTGCTGCAGCAGTCAAAAAAGCAAACAGAATGTTAGGAATTATTCGGAAGGGAATGGCTAATAAAACTGAAAATGTCATAAATGCTCTGTATTGCTCCATGGTGAGACCGCACCTTGGACACTGTGTACAATTGTGGCCGCCGCATCTCAAAAAAGATATAGTTGCGATGGAGAAGGTAAGAGAAGGGCAACCAAAATGATAAAGGGGATGGATCAACTCCCCTATGAGGAAATGCTGAAGAGGTTAGGGCTGATCAGTTTGTAGAAGAGACGGCTGATGGGGGATATGATAGAGGTCTTTAAGATCATTAGAGGTCTTGAATGAGTAGATGTGAATCTGTTATTTACACTTTCAAATAATAGAAGGACTAGGAAGCATTCCATGAAGTTAGCAAGAAGCACATTTAAGACTAATCGGAGAAAATTCTTTTTCACTCAACGCACAATAAAGCTCTGGAATTTGTTGCCAGAGGATGTGATTAGTGCAGTTAGTGTAGCTGGGTTCAAAACAGGTTTGGATAAGTTCTTGGAAGAGAAGTCCATTAACTGCTATTAATCAAGCTTACTTAGGGAATAGCCACTGCTATTAATTGCATCTGTAGAATGGGATCTTCTTAGTGTTTGGGTAATTGCCAGGTTCTTGGGGCCTGGTTTGGCCTCTGTTGGAAACAGGATGCTGGGCTTGATAGACCCTTCGTCTGACCCAGCATGGCAATTTCTTATGATCTCATAACACCTTGAACCTGTTTTCATTTTATCCCAAACAATTACTAACCACCTTGCTCTCTTTCTGAGTTGCACCTTGTCACATTAGTAACAGTATATCTCAGTGCCGTAGTGGCTTACCATATTCAAGATAACAGTAAGCCTCTATCATCTCATCCGCTACTATCAAGATTTATGAAAGGCTTATGGCAAATTAAACCTCCAGTAGAGAAACCACCTGTACCATGGGATCTGTGTACTATCTCAATTAATGAAGTGTGCTTCTATTAAGTTTAACATGGAAAGTAGTATTTCTGTAGTAGTAACATCAGCCAGAAAAGTCAGAGAACTTCAGGCATTAGTTCATTATCCACTGTATATGCAATTTTTACACAACAGGATTGTATCAACTTTCCATATTAATCAGGCCATCGTATTCCCTAACTTCTTCCCTAGACCATATGCTCATGAAGGCGAGAGAGCCATTTTTACCCCAGACTGCAAAAGGGCCTTAACCTACTACACGAGAAGAGCTCGGGCACATCATCAGGCTTCACTACTTTTTTGTACTTTATGATCATAAGAGACTGGGCATTGCAGTCCCCAAGCATACATTATCTAACTGGATATCAGACTGCCTTGAACACTGCTATACATCAACAGGCTTACAAGTTACAGATTCATCAAATATCATCAAATTAGAGCTATATGGCCTCATCCATTGCACACTTGTGAGCATCTGAAAAGCTGCAACCTGGTCGTCAGTATACACCTTAACATCCTATTAGTCTGGGCAATCTCTCAAGGAGTGACAGTAAATTTGGACAAGCAGTATTGTGTAATCTTTTCACTTAATAGTCTCCAATCCATGGTGAGATCCGGGTTGCTTATTCAATAAATGCTCTACCACAGTCCTCAGCTTGGGATTCCCCACATGTTATGGCGTAAACAATTAAATTACAATATGGTAAAGCTCCAGTGCTGAAACAGCACTAAATGTTGGCACTCCAACAGTAACAATCCTAACTATGAAAAAGCAACACTGCAAATATTATACCAAGGCCTAAAACACCAATATACCTCCTATCAGGAAGCCAGAATAAGCTGTAGACACCTACACATAAACTACATGCTACTGGGATACCTCATCTCAGTCATATATGCAGAACACAGAGAGCCTCTCAGCAAATACAGAATAAAGAGACCGTAAAGTACAAATAGAAAATAACAGACAAAACTGAACTGGATACCGCAACAAGCAAGACTCAGTATGCGGTACAGTGGAAAAACAGAAACATCACTGTTCCTCATAAAGTATCAAATAATACAATCAAGATATTTCAAAACAGTTGACAAATAGAATATTCAATAATTAAACCTATACACATTTTTAGAAAGTTCCCAAAAATCAATAAAATATTTCAAAAGAGCAGACACATCAGATAACACCCAGTGCTTAAAAATAATCAGCATAAAAGAAATTTCTTGTTCTCCATATCTGGAATTTTTTATTTCAATTCACTCTGAGATTGTCATGGATTAGAGGAGGAGAGGTATAGGGCACACACTGTTCTCTCTCTCTGTCATATATACACGTTCATTTTCTCTCACGCACACGTACTCTCATGCTGTCACATACTTATATGTGCACAAGTTGCAGCAGCATCCATCTTCAGCCGATGGGACTATTCTTTCTCCAGGTACAACAGGATGGTAGTCCTCACCATTGGGTAACATAATCAGATGGTGCCCGCACAGAACTTTGACTTGGCATACTGAACATGCCCTATACCAGGCGTCCACATGGGGGTCCCTCTGTGTTTTTCCGTGGTGTTTTTGCATCAGTGTGTCAGTGAGCTCTTTCTTTTTCGTTAAAACTTGTGGAAAATGCTTTTCCCCCTTTTTTCTTAATGGGTTTTTTTGCTTTCCATCGATGCTGGCTCCCTCTCTGTTCCTCCCATAGCTCCTCCCATAGCCTCCTTAGCTAGGATTCTCAGCGTTTTGGGTAAGTTTTCTTTTGCGTTGGCCTCTCCCATGGTGGCGGTGCCTCTATGCCCACCAGTCATCGTTGCCTACCGCCATCGTTTTCATTTTTTGTCCCTCTTTTTATGCTTCAGTCATGGCTGCAGTTGGTTTTTGTCTATGCTCCAGGTGCCCAAATGCCATGTCTATCACGGATCCCCATGATATGCATCCTCTGCCTGAGGGCATCACATGACATTCAGGGTTGTTGCAAGCATGTCCAAATGACCACGAAGGGACGTCGAGCCCAACTCGAAAAGATAGAGAAACTCTTGGGGTCGGAGAAGTCAGTCATCGAATTTGGCATTAGTGACATTGGCATCAATGGACCTTGGAGCCGCACTGATGGACACCACGCCATCGACATCGGCAGGACCATTGGTTCTGTCAATGCTGCAGGAGGATACGGGTGCCAGGGACTGGCCACGCTTGGTCTCCTCCAGGTCAAGGAGGTCAGGTTCCTTATCTTTGACCTTGGCACCAGGTTAAGAGTGGGCCAAGCACCACGAGAAGCCAAGAAAGCATTGGCACCAGTTGCTTTCAGTGCACGTTGCTGGGCACAGGGATGCACCGGCTCATGTCGTGATGCCCTTCGAAACGAGACTGTGGCGAGGAGTGCCCATCCTCCATCGATGCTGGGAATCTGTGATGGTCTCCACCGGTCCTGGTGCTGGTCACTGATCCACCTTGGGGGATCTGAGGAAGATCTGGCCACTTCTTCTTCCTCTTTCCTCCCAGTCTGTGATGGCTTCAGCAACATTCAAGGAGGAGATGGAGCAACGTGTCCAGCTGGCAGTGGAGTGGGTAGTGCTGGCACAAACAGCACAAATGCTGATCCTGTCTGCTTTGGATCCACTGCCAGAACGGCTCAATGTGCTCATCAGTGTTGCTGACCTGGCTGGCCTCTGTTTCCAGGAGGCCAATGATTCCCAGTGGGGCATCGATGTTTCCCCCAACTGATGTGGTGGCTGTTGCTGGTTCCTCTGAGGAGGAAGCTCTGCCTAGACCAGCAGAGAGATCATGGCCTGTTGCCCCTTCATCCAGCTTTTCTGGGGTCTGCACTGGGGTTGGTGACTGTGCCTATGGATGAAGGCTGGGCACTCAGGGCCCATCCCCTGTCGATTACAGTGAGGAAGAGGGTCCCTATGATCCCTGGGTGGATGATACTACGGAAGCCTTCTCAGAGGGTCTCCCCTCAGAACTGTCTCCTCCAGAAGAGCAAAGGAGGTCCCCGCCAGAGGACGTATCCTTCCTAGGTTTTGTGCAGGTAATGGCTGAAGCTATTCCATTTCAGTTGTTGATGGAGGAAGATGCCAGGCACAAGATGCTGGAGATCCTCCAGTTCATGGAACTTCCTAAGGAAATTGTGGCAGTCCCAGAGCATGATATCCTTAAGGAGCTGCTATTGAGGATATGGGAATACTTCCTCACAGTGCCTCCCGTTTAACAGGAAGATGGATGGGGTCTACCTCATCCAGACAGCTACTGGATTCGATAAGTGTCAGCTTCCCCATCAATCGGTGGTTGTTGAATCCTCCCTCGAGGGCCAAGCGCTCTCTGACCCATTCCTTTATGCCCCGGGGAAGGACTACAGGGTGTCATTTATTTATTAAGCTTTTATATACTGATGTTTGGAACTAGCCGTCACAACGGTTTACAGACATTAAACGCTCTTGGGAGGAAAGTATTTCAGGCAGCCATGCTCATTGCCCAATTCGCCTCCTATCATTGAGGCAGGGACAGATGAAGTATTTCTATCGCCAGGGGAGGTACTATCCTCTGCCCCCTCACTCCTGTCAGCAGCATGTGAGCTCCTGCGGATGCCCCCAGCAGCAGAGAACTCCCAAGCCCTAGCCGGCACATCAGGAAACTCTCTGGATGGGGTTTTGACTGGATTGGAGGGAGCATAAGTCAGTTGCCTGTACCTGAGATGTTGGATCCCCTGGTCAGGGACAGGCTGCAGTTCTTCGCAAACTGGTTGCCCAGTATAACCTCAGGTCAGAGGGTTCTGTCCATTGTCTGTCAGGGGTACCAATTAAACCTATTGGGTGTCCCGCCAAATTGCCCTCTGTGTCTGTTTGGGGGCCAATAGCGCAACAGGAAGTACTGCTTACGGAGCTCTCTGCTCTCTTAATGGCCAGAGCAGTTGAGCCTGTTCTACCAAGGCAGAGAGGGCAGGGATTCTACTCCCAGGAATTTATGAAAATGAGGGGTATTAATGCAGTGTCCGATAGCATAATGTACATTATTGCACGCTTTTAACGCCAGAAATAACTACACCTTTTTTTCCTGGCATTAAGCTGTGTGATATGCCTAAAACGGAATTCACGATAAATATCGCAAATTCTGTTTTGGGCATTTTCAGACTGGAAGGGGGAGGGGAGTGGAGAGAGCGAGCGCCTCTGTGGTGGAACACATAGTAGTCAACTATTTATACCACTATAAGAGGGCCAGCTAGTAACTTGAGATGAGGTTTTGGTGGTTGTCTAGGGTTTTGGGGCCAGTTTTACATGCACAGTGAGACGTACGAACAGCAAGGTACACATCAGTGAAGATTTGGAGTGAGGAAAGGTACACAAAGATGAGATTTCTACACTGTTCTCTCGCCCTAGATTGATGCACTCTCTACCAGGGAACTATCAAGCTAGGCAGAGAGAACACTGTAGAAATGTCATCTTTGTGTACCTTTCCTCACTCCAAATCACTTCAAATCTTCACTGATGTGTACTGTGCATGTAAAACTGGCCCCAAAACCCCAGACCACCACCAAAACCTCACCTCGAGTTACTAGCTGGCCCTCCTATAGTAGTAATATAAATAGTTGACTTATGAGAATCTTATAAAGAGTGTCTTGCGCTCTCGCTCGCCCAAAAGTAAGAAAATGCCTGTCTGGACACTTGTCTACTTGCAAACTAAAAACATTGTGAGATATGATAAAATACCTATGCGAAGTGCTAAAATAGCGCATGGTACGGTAACTCTGAAATTATCATAGCCATGCCCCTTTTCCTTATCACGGGCGTCATTCATGCAAAATTTATAGCATTTTGATGAATCTAGGCCTGTGAGAGTTACACATGAAATTTTGAAAAAGGAGATGGACACACCCACAAGCATTTTTGTAAATTGGCATTCGATGTAAAGAAAGCCTTTGGAAATTGTGTATTTCACAGCATACATTTTTCTAGTCTTCTTTTAAGTTGTCTTTTTCTTATTGAATCCTTTGTCGTTCTATAGGCCTAACTGCACGTATAACATTTTTTTTTTTTTCAAGTATGTTTAAAGTTGGATTGTGGGTAATACTTCTTGAATGTGCTGCTCTTCTTCTTCTACCCAGATATGCATGATGTAAGGGGATAAAAAGGGATGAGAATCATGCAGAACAAAATGAGGCTGATAACATATTGAAATGAATTATCTTGAAATAAATTATATATAGAAACATAGAAACATAGAAATGACGGCAGAAGAAGACCAAACGGCCCATCCAGTCTGCCCAGCAAGCTTCACACATTTTTTCTCTCATACTTATCTGTTTCTCTTAGCTCTTGGTTCTATTCCCCTTCCACCCCCACCATTAATGTAGAGAGCAGTGATGGAGCTGCATCCAAGTGAAATATCTAGCTTGATTAGTTAGGGGTAGTAGGGGTAGTAACCACAGCAATAAGCAAGCTACACCCATGCTTGTTTTACCCAGACTATGTTATACAGCCCTTATTGGTTATAGCATGCAGCTTCTAAAATGTTACCCTTTCAAACCGCATTTTATAAAAAAAAAGGGCTCTAACTATTTTTATTCACCAAATTTTTATTTTTTTATTTATTTTTATTTATTATTTTTATATACCAACCGGTTTACATTCAGGTACTGTATTTTTCTATCCCCAGAGGGCTTACAATCTAAGTTTTTGTACCTGAGGCAATGTAGGGTAAAGTGACTTGCCCAAGGTCACAAGGAGTAACAGCAGGACTTGAACGGTGGTCTCCTGGTTCATAGTCCACTGTTCTAACCACTAGGCTATTCCTCCTCCCTATTTTGGTAGATGTCTTTCTGTTAGAAATCTCAAATTGGATGAAGTAAGTGATTTTCCACAAGACGGGGTAAATCACCTGAAACAGGTCGATACAGTAACGTTGAGTTAAAGATTCCCGGTCTGTAACGTGCTGGGAGCGCACAATACAGACGAGTAAGGCCATCCAGCGATATAGTCTCCAGTTTCACGCGTCCTTAGCGCTTCCTAAACCCTTTCCGCACCCAGCATGTAAATGAACGAAAAAGCTGTATAATGAAGGAATTAGCTATTCCCCTGCGATACTGTAACGGGCGCTGATATTATCTCCTCCATAACCCGCTGTTCTGCCACGGCCTTAACCTGCTAGTTTACCGCCTCCCCCTAGTAGGAGTTAGTGTAGTGTAGTGTAGGGTAAAAACATTGCTTACCCGCCCTGGTCCCGTCCGGTCCCCTCCTCCCGAAGCAAAACAAAAACAAACGAAAAAGTAGCAAGGCTCGGGCCTGCTATGGTAAGTGTAAAAAGTGTTAAAAACAAAAAACCTGTGTGTTATATAAAAAATAAAACAATTTTAAATACCTGTCGGAGGGCCGTGGGTCCAGGCGGCCGGTAGCCATCAGCGGCATCCGGTAGTCCCTTCTCCCTTCCTCCCTCCCCTGCCTGGATGAGCGCCAAAATCGCACGGGCGGGTCGGCGGCGGGGGGGGGGGGGGGGGTCGGCAGCAGGATCCGGGAGCGGCGGGTAGGCAGCAGCGGGGTCCGGGGAGGCAGCGAGATCCGGGGAGCGAGTAGCGGCAGCGTGTTCGATCGGGCAGGCAGGTAGGTGGCAAAATAAAGATGGCCGCCTGCACGGGAAAATCGTGCAATTGGCCGCTGAAGACGTGACGTCACGACGTTTGGCGTCACGGGGTGACGCAAAACGTCGTGACGTCACGTCTTCAGCCGCTGCCGCTGCCCCCCCGGACCCCGCTGCTGCCTACCCGCCGCTCATCCAGGCAGGGGAGGGAGGGAGGAAGGGACTACCGGATGCGCTGATGGCTGCCCGCCGCCCACCGGCCGCCTGGACCCACGGCCCTCCGACAGGTATTTAAAATTGTTTTATTTTTTATATAACACACAGGTGATACAGAGTTGGGACACATAAAACCTGTCAGAAAAAAAAATAAAAATTTTTAAATACCTGTCGGAGGGCCGCGTGGGTCCAGGTGGCCGGCGGGCGGCGGGAGCCGGGTGGTCGCGTGTTAAATCTAGGCCGCGGGCGGGTGGGCGCTTGTTCCAGGCGGCGGCGGCGGCGGGGGGACGCGCGTTAGTTCGAGGCGGCCGGCGGGTGGTCGCGTGTTAAATCTAGGCCGGGTCGCACAGGCGCGCATTCATTCACTGCCGGTGGGGGCTGCCGAGGCAGCCCCCACCGGCAGTGAATGAATGCGCGCCTGTGCGACCCCTTTGATTCGGCGCTCAGGGCAGTCACATGACTAAGGCAGAAATTTTAATGCAACAATATCTTTGCCTTCTTGCAGAGGAACCCTTCCTCCGTCATGTAGAAAAAGATGTTTTAGTTCCCAAAATAATGAGGGAGAAAGCTAGGGAGCTGTGCTCAGATAAAGTGGAAGGTAAGAATTTAAATATTTATTTAAAAAAAATAACAAATACATTCACTGTAATTGCTTTTGTTGATTAACTGATTTTTGTTTGCTTTAGTTAAGTACATTGTTGAGGTCTACATTTCATTTTATTGCAAAAATCACTTTGTCTAATAAACTGAATTTCAAATTGTGTCCTTGATATGGAGTTAAACATATTTGCTTAGCAAAGCAAATGGGAATTTGAATTTCATTGGTGTCGACTGACGAAAGTATTGTAAAACAGTGATCACCAAACTATGGCCCACGGGTCAGACCTGGCCCGCAGAGCTCATTTTAGTTTCCCAACATGCGTTTGCTTTGCACGATCAGATCTAGCCCACAGAGGAAGGTAGTTTGTTTTTTTTTAACACATGGTGGTAGGGTTTCACAGGCCCTGCTAGCAAGAAAAAAAGCTAGCTGGACCCACCAATGAAAACTGGCTGGACCTGCCATGTAAGCAAGGGGGTGAATGAGGAAGGGAGGGAAGGTGATAAGAGACAGGGAGAGGAGGAGAATGAGTGAAGGGAGAGGGGGAGAGAAATGAAAGGGAAAAGAGAGGGGAATTAGTGAGTGAGATGGAAAGATGAGAATGAGGCAAAGGAGTGAGGGGGAGGGGTTGCGCCACAAACACACACACACCCCGCGGGTAGAAAGAGGGAGCAAAGTTGCTGTGGGTTTGGCAGCATTGCCACCTTCTGAGAAATATAGAAATATTTTTTGCACTCTTATCTCTTTTGGCCACATTCTGGTAATCCTGTTCCCTTCCCTTTCCCAGGATTTCAAATCATCCAAAGGGCTAGACATCCCTTCCCCCTATGTGTCCCTTCCCTTGAAAAGTTTGAGGACCCCTGTTGTAGAGGCTTTAATTCTTTAGTGTGTAGAAATAAGGATCGGGCAAACAAGTTGTAGCTGACACCTTGTTATTGGTCTAGCTCAGTATATCGTTGACTAGCTTTTGAAAGCTATTTTTTCTTCATCCGGTCAGTGAGGAAACCATACAGTTACACTACATTTAAATAGAACAGCCTCAGCTTGGCATGGAGCTGTTTGCATATGCCACTATAGTTCCTTATAGGTAGCTTTCTTAAAGGACAACAGACTTGATATAATCATACATAAGAGTACTGCATTTGAAAGAGAATTAACTGTACAACATTGCATAGTATTATTTATTGGATTTAATATAGACACAGTGGTTTGCAATAAAAAAAAAAACCATAATTATTGCCAATGACATAATATTTACAACATAAAAAAATTAAAATATAATTAAACAATAAAAGCCTCCTTGAATCAGAGAGCCTTACTATTGAATTGAGCCTAATATTCTCTAGGCCATCATTTATCAAAGGCATACCTAAAAAAAAAAACCATGCCTTCAAAGTCTTTCTAAATTTGAGATAGTTGTGCTCCAACAAGGTCATTTTCAAAGGAAAATGTAAACGTAACATACTGTTGTAGCATTTTGCAAAAGCCTACTTACCCGTCTTAGGTTTTATCTGCATTAAGTGCAATTATTGACAATTCAATAGTGCATATTGCTACAGTTGCTGCCGCTCCAGCTGCAAGGCCTGCGCAATCGGCGCCGGCGACCCATCGGGGTAAGGCCTATTTAAAACCTCTTACCCGGACGGGGCCTCCGCCGACAGCGCGACCAAAGGAAACACCGCTCCAGGCCCGCTCCCCTCGCGGCCGAAGCCCGCCCCCCACCGAGAACCGGCCAACCAGCAGACGGCTGCAAGGCAGCCAATCAGACAAGGTCAGACGGCCTTTTAAAAATAAATACAAAGCCGCGAATCGCTCTCTCTCTGCTCCGCTTACCTGGGAAGAGCTGCTGCCGCTCCAGCTGCAAGGCCTGCGCAATCGGCGCCGGCGACCCATCGGGGTAAGGCCTATTTAAAACCTCTTACCCGGACGGGGCCTCCGCCGACAGCGCGACCAAAGGAAACACCGCTCCAGGCCCGCTCCCCTCGCGGCCGAAGCCCGCCCCCCACCGAGAACCGGCCAACCAGCAGACTGCTGCAAGGCAACCAATCACACCAAGACTAGTAGACTATCAGCACCTTTAAATCTCAGTCATCTCAGGCGCCGCGCGCCGAGCGTCGCGCGCCGAAGGAGCCTTTGTCTCGCCCCTTCGGCGCAGCCCCTGAGGGAGCCCCGAATCTACCCCAGGATCCTCGGTTTCTCATCAGCCAACTATCTATTTCAACTCTATCAGCACAACAGTATCTTCAGCAACCTTACAAATCCTTAGACCTCATACATCAAAATTCAACCACATCTACCCTCAAGCTCGATCCACTAGATACAGTTCCTCTCAATCCACTTCTAGATAGCTCCACCCAATTCCTACTCTACACCTGCGCTAATCACATCAGCTTCACCTGAGAATCCGTGGAATAGCCAGAGTCTTCATCAAATTCTACAGAGGAAGTTCACTAATTTGATTCTATAAAAGAAAAGTTTTATTTACATTCACCCAGCTTTTTCTTCTATCTGCATTCTACCTGGATTGTCCAGCTTTCTTTTAATTTACAACATCCCCAGCTTCTAATCTCTACAACCAATCTCATGCATACCTATAATATCCCAATCATTCAATACCAAAGGAGAAGCTCCATAATTATCTCCACCCACAACATACAAAAAAGAATTATTCCAATCATGACCTCACCTCTAAATCAACTACTAGGCCTCACACTACTTTCAGTAACCCTTTTCAATGCTCAATCCTTAACAAAAAAATCACACATCCTCAACGATTATCTCCAAGATTCAAATCCAGATATCTGTGCTATTACAGAGACCTGGCTAAAAGATACTGATACTGCTCTAATCAATCAACTTCCTACTCATAGCTATGACATCTTCTCCTTCTACAGACACAAAAAAAGAGGAGGTGGCCTTCTCTTAGCCACCAAAAAAGAACTCAAACTATCCACTCATTCCATCAAGTCTGAGTCTAAATTAGAATTGGGACTAGTCAAATCAAAACATCTACAAATTCTACTAGTCTACGCTCCTCCTGGAGTTTTAGAAATGGACCCTTCATCACTTATAGAATCCATTGTGAAACATATCAATTTAGACCTCCCATCTATTATCTTAGGCGACTTCAATCTTCATACTGATGTTATACCTCGCTCCTCAAACTGCGAAGCGCTCCTCACCTCTCTCAGTGCTATGGGATTCACGCAGATCATTAATAGCCCTACGCATAAAGCAGGTCACACTCTGGACTTAATTTTCATCAATTCTAATTTCTCCTGCACTTCAGTACCATCTTGTACACCAATCCCCTGGTCAGACCATTTCTTGATAGAATCCTCCTTTTCCATAGATAAAAAGATTCACACTTCTCATCTCCTTTCTACTATTCGATTCAGGAAACCTTGCCCTTCGGAAATACTTAGTGATCAGCTGTCTAAGGAACTCACCAACCCAGACCTTTCGAATCCTGACTCAGCCCTAACTTCCTGGCACAAGATCACTGAGACGGTTGCTAACAAATGGTGTCCAACAGTCTCTAAAACAATCAATCCTACAAAAAAAGGTAATCAACCCTGGTTTACCACTAAACTAAAACAGATGAAACAGGAGCTTCGCCACAGAGAAAATATTTGGCGAAAAACACCCAACTCAACTACCTTATCTAAGTACAAAGGCTTTCTACATCATTACAGGACCTCTATTCTTCTAACAAAAAGAGAATTCTACGCCAATAAAATTCATCATTTTCAATACGATGCCCAAGCCCTGTTCGCATACGTCACTCAAATCACAAAATCAAATCCTCCTTCCATTCCAGATGATCAAGCTCTATCTAAGGCTAATGAACTTGCTTTATTCTTTCAACAAAAGATCCTGAATACGCTCGCCCTTCTTCCACCAAATACTCTACCTCTTACCTCAGACAAGAATCTTCAATCAAGCAAGGGAGCCAAACTAGAAAGCTTCGAATCAATTTCTATTAAAGAGATTGAATCCCTTCTAAAAAGACAAAAACCATCTAGCCATCCTGCAGATAATATTCCTTCAAAGCTCCTACTTCTCATTCCAAACACGATCGCAAAACCTTTAACAAGTATCATAAATTGCTTTTTAACCCAAGGAAGTTACCCTGACAGCCTAAAAACTGCCTCACTCAAACCCCTTCTCAAGAAACACAATCTTGACCCTAATTTACCTGCCAATTTTAGACTCATCTCTAATTTGCCATTTTTAGCCAAAATAACAGAAAAGCTGGTAAACACCCAGCTTTCAGAATTACCTGGAAGATCAAAATATTCTACACCCCTCACAATATGGCTTCCGCAAAGCACGCAGCACGGAAACCCTCCTTATCTCACTTACAGATCATATTATAATGGGTCTTGACAAAGGCTACTCCTTTTTATTAATCCTGTTAGACATCTCCGCGGCGTTTGACACCGTCAACCATTCCATTCTTCTGGATCGCCTAACAGACATTGGTATCTCAGGATCTGCCCATAATTGGTTCAAATCTTTCCTTTATAATAGATCCTTCAAAGTTAAAATCAACAACAAAGAATCGCCATTAACAAAATCCAATCTAGGAGTACCTCAAGGATCTTCCCTTTCCCCAACCCTTTTTAATATTTACCTCCTACCCCTTTGCCAATTGCTATCCGACCTTAATTTAATTCATTATCTGTATGCAGACGATGTACAGATTCTTATTCCTATTACAGAATCTATTTCAAAAGCACTTTCCCATTGGAATAACTGCCTTACATCTATCACTAACCTCCTCAATAGATTAAATCTGGTCTTTAACTCTTCAAAGACGGAGCTCTTCCTCATCTCTGCAAATGAAGAAAATACTCCCATACCATACCCTCACAACGCATTCATCACTCATAAGCAGGTGAGAGATCTAGGAGTAATTCTGGATAATAGACTAAACCTTAAAAAAATGGTCAATACCACATCCAAAGACTGTTTTTACAGACTCCAGGTTCTGAAACGACTCAAGCCACTTCTTTTTTTCAAAGATTTCAGAACAGTACTCCAGGCGTTGTTATTCTCTAAGATAGACTATTGCAGTGCTCTTCTCCTTGGCCTACCCAAAGCGACCACTAAGCCACTTCAGATGATTCAAAACGCTGCAGCAAGATTACTGACTAACACCAGCCGAGGAAATCACATCTCACCCATCCTCAGAAACCTACATTGGCTACCAGTAAATTTTAGAATCCTTTATAAAGCAATCACCTTAATACATAAGTCCATCCATCATCAACTCCAACTCGACCTTGAAATCCCCTTCAAAATTCATTCCTCCAATAGGCCTATTAGAGACAATCATAAAGGTACTTTGAATTACCCCCCAACCAAAGCCTCACGACTTTCCTCGACCAAAGACCGAGCTTTTTCTATAGCAGGTCCATCTATTTGGAACAACATTCCTTCAAGCCTCCGACTGGAACCCTGTCTCATTACGTTCAGAAAAAAACTTAAGACGTGGCTATTCCACCAAGCCTTTGATGAGCCTCCAGACAACCCTTAGTCTTCTTTTTCCTCACTTGGATTTAGAAGATGAAAGCCCTACAACCTTTCAGACGAAGAACTCTGGCACTCACCGATTAAAGCATCTTTTTGCTCTATTCCAAATTCCTTTGGATAATGCTTCTTCATTTATTTTTGACCTTTAACTTCCTTCCAGCTCTTAAGCTTCCCAAGTTTTTACTCCTTGTTAAATGTAACTTTTATCTTATTCTCTTCTCTTGTTAATTACTTTTATTTATTGCTTCTGTTATACCCTTGTTTTATGTAAACCGATCCGATATGGTTTAATTTACTATGAAGGTCGGTATAAAAAACTGTTAAATAAAATAAATAAATAAATAAATTGTCAATAAGTTTTACCTGCATTCTCACAGAACAAGCAGGATGTTAGTCCTCACATATGGGTGACATCACAGGATG
Source organism: Rhinatrema bivittatum (assembly GCF_901001135.1). NCBI lineage: Eukaryota > Metazoa > Chordata > Amphibia > Gymnophiona > Rhinatrematidae > Rhinatrema > Rhinatrema bivittatum. Next base: position 256,803,253 of record NC_042616.1, on the reverse strand, counting down.
GAGCCCTGTACGGAAAACTTTTCTGTCAAAGTTTCTATAAAGCTTTGACTGACACTGGCACACTGAGTGCACTGAGCATGCTCAGCCTGCAATTATCCTTGTGACCACAGGTGTCTCCCTCAGTCTTCTTTTTTCCGCTCTGCAGTAGGCATAGCGGTTAGGAGCTCTGTGAGAAATTCTAATACTTTTTCCACACGGAAACACTTTAACTTTTACTTCACAAACACTTTTTCCCTGCACGGGTCTCCCTTCGCGTACATTTATTCAACGCTCGGTGAGTACTATGCCCTGTTTTTTGGTTGGTTCCTGTCACCTACCTGGTCTGCCAACCGACTGCGGCCTTCCCTCTCCCTATGTTTCATAGTTAGCCACACATAGCCTGCGAGTGTCCCTCTGTACACTCTGCCTGGTTATTAGTGCTAGTGGAACAGGGACTTCCACGGTTTCCGTTGCAGCCAGGGCCTCTGTCAAATCCAGGAACTTCGATTTCCTCAGTACCCTCGCGCAGTCGATACCCCCATCGCTACTTTCCGTACCCCCTTCCGGACTGTCCTGCATTCTTCGATGCCATCGGTACCCCTCACCTGCGGTACATTGATGCCATCGTTCCCTGCATCCATTCTATCAGTGCCATCCATGTTTTTCATCCATGGCACTGATTTTTTTTTTCCCTGGGTTTCATCGATGCCATCATTGCTCGGATGGATGCCATCGATGCACATCCTTGTGTCGTCGGTGCCATCGTTACCCGGGTCGATGCCATCGATGCCCAGGACACTTCCATCGATGCCATCGTCAATGGCATCGGTGCCAATGTCTATTCTGTTGATGACGTCGATGGCATTGCCCTCAGCATCTGCATCAAACCATACGGTGCACGCATTCTCCTCCCTACACGTTTCCAATGTGTTCCCACAGGCGCCTTTGTTCCTTCAAGGCCCTATTATATGTGTCTCTTCCACTGCCTCTCATAGCCAGCACTCTTCTAATACTGAAACGAGACGGGGTTCACTGTTCCTCAGACCCACATCTTGGCTGAGACCAGTATGCTTCCCGTACTTCTCAGTCTATCACACCAGTAACCAATTCACCTTCTCACAGATCAGTCTCATATCATAGACTCACTGATGTTTTCAGGTACTCGTAGCGCCACAAAAACTCTTCCACACCCAAATCCTACCATTCAAAATGGCATGATTTACCACATGATGCTTACAAAATGGTTTTACCCTTTTCTTTTTTCTATACCACTCTTTTTTTCTTACTCCCTCTGATTCTGCTCACCAGACATCCTTCCCATGGGTACACCTCGGTTCCAATTGGCATATCACTTGGGAGTGGGGATACCCGTTTAACGGTCAACCCCTTCTGGGTCAGCTTACCATGGATTATCCACTGATCAAGCCGCTTCTATTTTCACTAGTCACGGAATGGGACATGCAATTCGTGCTTACAAGACTCATACGTTCTCCGTTCGAGCCTTTCCATTCCTCTCACTTAAGTCTGCCATGGGGAACTCTTTCCCTCATAGACATCACTTCTACCAACAGGGTCAGTGAGTTACACACCTTGTTACATCTCACCCGACCCTGCGTTCCTCCGTGACCGAGTGGTTTTAAGTTTTCAGCTTCATATCCTTCTTAAGGTAGATATTGCATCTCACCTTACTCAGAATATACTCTGCCCACTTTCCCAACACCTCTCTCTTACCAAAGCGAGAGGGTTTTTTCCACTCCTTGGACTGTAATAATGCACTTGCATTCTATCTAGACTGCACTACACTCCATAGGAATTCCACCTAACTCTTTCCTTCAGTGGCAGGAGCCAAGCTACGAGTTCCAGTGGGCAAGCAGACGTATTCCTCCTAATTGACGGTCTGTATCTCTTTTTCCTACCAGCAAGCAGGCATTTCACTACAACACTGTGTGTAACCACACTCTGTTCCGTCCGTCCCAGCCTCCATAGCTTACCTTCGGCCGGTGCTGCTTGTACAAATTTATCAGGCTGCGACCTGGAGCTCTCTCCATACCTTTGCAGCCATTATTGCTTATATACGACTAGCCGGCATGCTCCATGTTTGGCCAGTCCGTCTACTTCTACTCTTTTCGGTTTAACTACCCAACATCCTTGGATGCCCTCCGTTCCAAATTCCACCCCCATCATTGCGCCTTTCGCGGGTCTTGGGTGCATTTGGTGCACTCTTGGGCATCCTCAGCTCGGTATTCACCCATATGTGAGGACTACCATCCTGCTTGTCCTGTGAGAAAGCAAATGTTGCTTACCTGTATCAGTTGTTCTCACAGGACAGCAGGATGTTAGTCCTCACGAAACCCACCCGCCACCCCGAGGAGTTGGGTCTGTATACGTTTTTACTTTTATTTAGTTTCGCTTGCGCTTTTTGCTACAAGACGAGACTGAGGGAGACACCTGTGGTCACAGGGATAATTACAGGCTGAGCATGCTCAGTGCGCTCAGTGTGCCAGTGTCAGTCAAAGCTTTATAGAAACTTTGACAGAAAAGTGTTCCATGATTGGGCTCCATCCTGTGATGTCACCCATATGTGAGGACTAACATCCTGCTGTCCTGTGAGAACACCTGTTACAGGTAAGCAACATTTGCTTTCAGTGCATTTAATGTGGTTAAAAGGGCTTTTGAAAATTGCTATGATAGTATTGATACATTTTACATTTTCCTTTGAAAATTACCTCCCCCGTGGACTTCCAAGGGCAGGGCATTCAGAGATAGGGATGCTGATAACTGAAAGCAGTGTGTTGGGTTTGTTCTAATCTGGTAACAGAAAGTGAAGGAATCGCTAACAGTTTTTCTTGGAAGATAACAAATTCAAAGATTTGATAGGCAAGCTGGAAGTCCAGTTGTAGAGAGCACGAAACATCGGACATAAAATCTTATGTACTAGTCTCCAGATAAAAGGGAACAAATACAGTTTCTGAAGTACAGGTGTAACATGATCTGACTTTTTTTTTTTTTAACTTATAAACCAATTTATCCACAGTATTAATTACAAGCATAAAATCTGAAGAAGTTTAAAACCATTATGGTATTCACCATCGATCACATTCCACTTTATACCTCTCTAAGGGGCCTACTTCTACTAAAGGTTTTATCCATTTTGTGTGTATGGGGTAAAATACTTAGTAAATAGGGTCGTAAGTCTGGGCACTACAGCATGTATAGATTTCAGTTACTGGTAGGAAGTGTTAGAAGTACTTACAAACAATGTGCATTTTATCATATGTAACAGTAAATATATATTGCATTTTGGCCAGTACTGTATTGCCACATAATTGTAAAAAAATTACTTAGGAGCTGTTTGTACTGTTTTTAGCCACAAAACTGATTGAGTTTGGTTATTACAACTAATTCCTGTGGCCACAAATTTAGTACAAATCAGCTTCTTTGAGTATGTTATGTGTCGTTAATATAGTAAAAAGCAGCAATCAATTAAGAAAAATCTTATTCTGTAAAGGAAGAAATGAACATTTTATCAAGGTTCACTACCTGTTAAAATGGAGCTGTTCTGTGTTGTACTGCCACAGTGAGCTCTGTGCATGTGCAGTCACATTCAGCTCTCCATCCCATATCAGACATACTATGCTGTCTTCTCCAGAAGCAAAGACTACATAATTACAATACAGTAATGTTAAATGCAGAGCAAGATTTAGAAACTCCAAGGCAGAGTATTTGTGCTTCATTTACGGATAAAGATTTTGAAAATGTATGTAAAATAAAATAATAAATTTCTGCTTTTACTATTAGTTAATTAGCCTTTTGTGTACAGATTCTTACTCCTGGGAGAATTCTGCAAAATTCTGCATGCTTTATGTTGGTCAAAATAACACAATATACATGACAGTCTTTAAGTAATTAATTTATAATGTAATACTGAAAAAGTTATTACTTAAAGATGCAGAGTTTTAAATATTTTGAGCAGAATTTATGTAGAATTACATTGTAAGAATGTCCCTTCTACCCTTTCTCCCTGCTCCCCTGGACAGTCTTCTTTACCTTTGCCTTCTCAGGCCCCCCAACTCCTCTCTCCTCTTCCCTGCTAGGCTCAACCCCTTCCACACTATCTCCATTCCCAGAGTTTGACCCCTCTCTCAGTACTGCCCCTTTAGACAGGCTTCCCCATCCCTCTCGCTCACACACACACACACACACACGGTCCCTCTCTCTCGTGTACGTACATGCCCTCTTATAGGCTCCCTCTCTCTCGCTCACACACATACCCTAACACAGACTCCCTTTCTCATTCATATATCCTCTCAAAGGCTACCTATCTCTCTCTCTCGCACACCCCTGCACATTGGCTCCCTTGCTGTCACCCCCCCCCCCCCCCTGCACACAGGCTGTCTCTCACTTTCACACACATCCCTTCATACAGGTTCCCTCTCTCTCACACACACACACACACGTACATCCCTTCACACAGGCACCCTCACTCCCTCACATACACACACTCCCTTTTTTATGCAAACCAGCTCCCAATCTCTCACACACACATTCCTTCACAATCTCCTCCCATAGACACTCTCTCTGGTGCGCGCACACAGACTCATTCTCACTGGGGCCTGCCCCATCTTCTCTGCAAGCAGGATGCACTCAGTTCGTGGCACGCTGGGGCCTTCTTCCTTTTCGATCACAATGTGGCACACCCGGGAGTTCTTCCTCTTTGCCTCAACGCGGCACGCCAGGGCCTGCTCTTTCTTCGCTGCGAGCGGGATGGGTTCCACTTGTGGCATGCCAGGGTCTGCTCCATCTTTGCCACAGCAGGACAAGGTCTGCTCGTGGCACGCCAGGGGCCTGCTCCAAATTCTGCATAGAAAATGAAATTTCTGCGCAAATTCTGTGCTCCACGGTAGCGCAGAATTCCCCCAGGAGTAAATAAGAAACCCCAAGCTATTCTTTTGCAAGTAAAAAAAAAAAAAAAAAAATTCTTAGGGGTAGGTAAAATCTGGAACTTTTTAAAAGCTGCTATACAATGGAGATTATGTATAATGTGCTTAGAGCAGAAGGTGTGTGTCTGTTGGGGATTAGTGGGTTGCGTATACTCGCCTCACCAGCCACTGACTACGTTGGGCTACTGCAGAACCTTAGTCTATTGCAGAAAGCTGATTAGTATAGCTGGTGGGTAGGGAGGATCATATGCATACGGCAGTGCACATGTATACCCCATTGGCTATGCTGAACAGCTGATGTGTGGTGCTCCTCCTATGCTGGCTGTTCTGCGGCATTCCAGCTCCACAGGCTTATGGCGCAAGGGGGCAGCGGTGGTGGGGAGAGGAGTATGATCCAGCACCAGGCCTGATTGAAATGGCTGTTGGGGAGTCCAACTCTAGCAGTCCACAAACAGCAATAGTGCGACTCGCCAACAAAGAAGCCCCTACCCAACCCTACAAGCTGGAGGACAAACGCATCTTGCTGGTGTTGCAGGTGGGGAGCTGAGATCTTGACAACGCAGAATAGAAATGGGGGCTGAGGCAACACAGAAGAGAACTGTTGGGTTGGGAGTGCACTTGGGGTCAGGCTGGGGAGGGGGACAGGAGGAAGAGAGGGAAGGAAAGTGTTGGGTTTGACTGGGACAGAGGACTGTGTATAGGGGTTGCTGGAGGATTTCAGTGGGTTTTATCTAGTGTTAATATATTGCTTGAATACAACAATGCGAACATGCTGGTACAACAAAGAAGTTAGAGTATTTGGTTGCCTGAATATGGGCAACCAAATTTACCCCATTCCCTTACTGGTCTTTGTTTTAAATGAGATTCTTACAAGATTTTTATGTCAAACAGAAATGTGCATTATGGATAACCAGCCCTGACTTTAGGATTACCATTAAGCAGGTTATTCCAACATGAAATGTCCAGCCTTGATTCAATAAAACATAATAAGCCTTATTCAATAAAGATATTTTCCATAAGCACAAACTGAGACTTTTTTTTTTTTTAACATGGCCCTATGTTCTTGGAACGAGCCACTGCAACTCTAACTCCAACAAAACATTTTTTTCTTAGGAGTTTGAGAGAAGCAGAGTAATGTTTATAAGGGCTGTTTTCTTGTCCTGTCCTCCAGTTTTTCACTTTCCTCTACATTCCCTGAGGCCCACCATGATACTTAGTGAAAATGATGGGATGCAACACTACTAGAAGCTTCCCTTCCGTTCAACCACAGTTTCAGTAACATGTACTCTGCTCAACAAGGCTGTCATTGGTAACCTCCCCATCCCCTCCGAGAATCTTTCTCTCTAGAGTGTGACCCATGTCCTCACACTGGACTCATAAATGAGAACTTATTTTGTGCTCAAACTGTAGGGGGTTATATTTTAAAATACTTAGGGACAGGATAACATTTACATTGAATTAGGCAATGATTTAAGTTCTAGTATCTCAAACACAGAGAGATCTGGAAGGAGTAGGAAATGATTGGCAGCATCAAGCTGGGGTCCTTCTCACTGATGCTTGTATTATAGAGAATAAGAAAAATGACTGCATTTCTATGCTGTTGGCATCTAGGCACTAGAGCCAAAACCAAAAGAAACTTGAGTGACATGAACCAGATTTTACTGGGGTATTTATATAGAGCTCTAATCCAGGGAAATGCGTCCAAATGAGGGTCAGCCTAAGTTAGTAAGATAAAAAAATGTTGACATTTATTCCAAATAGTAGGAAACCAGTCTAAATTAAAAGCTTTTCAATTGGTAATATTTACATGCTTGAAAGATTTAACATTTATCATTTGCACCTGAGCTGTTAGAAACTTCAGCTTTGATATTATTGGGTATCCTATGCGCACATTGGTTAGAGAACACAAATTTGAGGGTTAAGATCTCAAAGTAGTAGCTTATATAAACTGTATTATAGTGAAAATTAATATCCAGTCTGACCATTTTTGCCAAATAAAAATGGACATAAAAATCAAATCAATAGTGAAGCATTTTTAGTTGAAATCTTTTTTTATTGTTAAGATTATCAAAAGCAGAACATAAGTACAGAAATGGTTAAGTGCAGAGCATCTCACTTTGCTGGAATTGTGGAATGCCTTACATCGTACCTGTTTAATGCTAACATTTTATCTAGTTTGATTTGAGAGGCCAGGGTTTAAACCGCCCTGCAGAGCTTGTAATCTGGTTTTTCAAAAGGAAGCTCCCTTTGGAGTTTCCCTTTGAAAATTCCTTTCTTAGTGAGGCCTGCAGGTACAGATTCGAATTCTCTGCCGAGCCGAACATAGAGGAAACTAAATTAAACTCTTGATGTCTAATTACCATAATTTGCCTTCAACACCGCCCCTTTTCCCTGCAAGGGGTGGAGGGCAATTTTCAAAGGATCTGTCTTTGCCAGTAAATACACCTATTTACCCATAAAATAACCCCTCTGAAAATTGTCCCCCTGAAAGAATCAAATTCAGCCGCCTTCAGTCTGTGACTGTAGAATTCTGCAGATACCTGTGTATATTGTATTGAACTAACTTGTACCCGAAACCTTGCAGATTTAGTTGAACTGACCATTAAGCATATTATTGAGACTTAAGTGTGCATAGTACACTTTGATGAACAAGAGAGAACATGGGTTACTTGAGTAGTTAAGCCTGATATACTGAATAAAAACAGTAGCTTGCCCTTTTATTTTAAAAGCAGAAAGCTAGGGCTCTGGTTGCCAATATTGACACTAAGCCATTCAGTCTTCCTTCACAGAAGTAAATTGTATATTGATCATGATTGAGTAATAATAGTTGAATAATATGGATGTAAAATAATGTAGCTATAAAAATGCAAATAGATATTTTGTGAAAAAAATATTTGATATGGATATGATCATTTTTATTTTCGACTGTTGAACTTACTGTGCAGAAATGCTGAAATAATTTTATGCTCTGTAATCAAGAATGCACAGCTTGAACCTCATGGATTGTAAACACCCTACAAACCTTGAAGGTGTAAATGCAAATTAACCTTTATCATTTTTTTTCTTTTTCAAATTAATATTTATTAGGACAGAAATATGTGATACAAGAAATAGCATATACAAGGTTGCATAAACTAAACAGAAATACATTTATTCCATGCAAAGTATGTTGGCACAATGCCAAACTTTCAAGTAAATCGGTAATAAATTGGATCACATACACAGTCATTTTCTAAAAAACAAACAGAGCAATTAAAGCAGGATCCCCACACATTTACGTAATCACCACATTTATGTGACCATTTGGCTTCCAAACTCTATAGATGCATTAGTTCAGACATCCTTGCCTGCCAAGCTTGTAAAGTAGGTGGAGTAGGATGTATCCAGTTAGCCAATATGCATTTTCAGGCTAGTTGGCATGTTACAGCTATAAAACTCTTCACTCCTTTATTACCCCCTGGATACGCAATGTATTGCCCAATAACTCAAATTCATTGTGTTTGAGGGATCAGCACTCCAGTATATTTTTAAATTTCAGAGAGTACCATGTCCAAATTAGGCGTAAGAGAACATGTCAGAAAAGGCAAGATGTATCTGGCTAGTGTTTGTTGTGGATATATTTAAAGAATAACCTGTTTGCCACAGGGATCTGGTTTTGGTTCTTCTCAATATCTTTGAGTAACATTGCAGAAGCAATAGAAGGTAAATTTTGTCTATTTGTGGATGATGCTAAGTTCTGCAACAGTGTGGGTATGCTTGAAGAAGTAGAGAGAATGAAAAGTGATTTAAGAAAGCTTGAAGAGTGGTCAAAGACTTGGCAGCTGTGATTCAGTGCCAAGAAGTACATCTGGGGTACGGTAATCCAAAAGAGCTGTATGTGATGGGGGGGGGGGGGGGAAAGATTAATGTGTACAGACTGGGCGAGGGACCTTGGGGTGATAGTGTCTGCTGATCTGAAGGCAGCAAAGCAATGTGACAAGGCGATAGCTAAAGCCAGAAGATTGCCGGGCTGCATAGAGAGGAGCAACCAGTAAGAAAAAGGAGGAGGTGATGCCCTTGCACAGGTACTTGGTGAGGCCTCACCTGGAGTATTGTGTACAGTACTGGAGCTTGTATCTCAAAAAGGATAGAGATAAGATGGAGGCAGTCCAGAGAAGGGAGACCAAAATAGTGTGGGGTCTGTATTGGAAGACTTATGAGGAGAGGCTGAAGGAACTGAAAATGTATACCAAAGAAGAGAGGAGGTGCAGGGGAGATATGATACAGACCTTCAGATACCTGAAAGGTTTTAATGATGCACGAACCTAAAACCTTTTCTGTTGGAAAGCAAACAGTAGAACTAGGAGGATGACTCAGAACCAACATCAGGAAATATTTCTCCTTGGAGAGGTTGGCTGATGCCTAGAATTCCTTGCCAGAAGTGGTAGTAAAGATGATGAAAATAAACGAATTAAAAAAGCATGGGATAAACTGTGGATCCCTAAAGGCTGGATGTGGAATGAAGAAAAGGGGGCATGGGGTTAACCTGCAAGGACTGGCAGCTACTACCCCTAACAGAGAAGGCAGGGGGATCATTACCTTTAACCCATTAGCCTTGATGTAACTGCTACATTGTTCTCTGTTTTGGCGGTTGGGATGGGGGAAGGGAATTGGATCTAGATGACAGCCAGTGCTGGTCCCTGACTTTTATGGTCCAGGGTACTGATAAATAGCCATTAGGGGAAAAGTGCAGGGCTGCTTCTATAGCCAAGTGTAAAAGCAAAGCACGTTCAAAGAGCATTGTCCGAAGGCTGTTCACTCTGTAAAAATCTTGCTAGCAGTAATTTTATTATGAGTTTGACAGTTGCTTGGTTTTGATTAAGATTACTAACCTTAATATAGGGCTTGGGGGTAACTTGCACAGAGCGGCAGTTACTACCCTTAACAGAAACATGGGGGTGACCTGCACAGAGTGGCAGTTACTACCATAAGAAACTTGCTGGGCAGACTGGTTGGACCATTTTGGTCTTTATCTGCTGTCATTACTGTGTTACTATGTAGCACTTGAGAACCAAAATTATCATGCCTCTACTTCATATAAAAGTGTTATAATATTTACTTGGTTTAACAGAGTTCACATTGTTAGCTTAATGTAAATACAGTCATTACCACATTTATATATTTCTGCCATTACTTATTCAGCTTTAATTAGAATTTTAAGATGGCATATTATTGATAGCAAACTATTCTTAATCCTTAGCGTTTATCCAGTGGCAAAGATTTAAATATTACATCCTTTAAAATAGCCAGTCCTCTTTAAGCATCATTGTCTTATGCCATCAAGTGTGTGAATTATCATTTGACATCAATGGAGATTATATTGTGTGCTAAAATGGCGTAGCCTGAACAGCTATATTTAAATTTTAAAATGCGTAGAGATGGGCCCTTGAATTGATACAGTTTTATCTGTCTTCCTGTTGATTTATTTTTGGCGGTGTAGATGTAAATCTGGTAACTAATTAGGAAACTGGACAAAGGAAATCCGAAGATTTAGAATTCTTCCTACTAATGAAAATGTTGATATCCTTACCAGTGACAGTCTCCCAATTTGGGAAGGAACGTTTTCTTCTCCCATTTGATTTTTCATGTCATCTCAACCCAGCTGATCACAGAAATTAGGTCAGATTGCTAGCTTTACCAGTACAGCATACATAGGGATTTTTTTTTTTTTTAAGGGAATGGAACAGCTTTTACAAGGACAAAGAGAAATGAAATCACTTTCAATGAAAGAAAGAGGCCTCATTAGAGCCACCAACAGCAGTTATTGACAGCTACATTTCCTATTAACAAGGAGCATTTAACTAAGAGTTTGGCTGTTGGATCTTTGGACTTGATGTAATTTGCTAGCATTAATTAGTTTCTTTTGAGCACAGACACTTGGTGCTCACAGCTATAGATTTAGGGGACTAATTAGGACAGAAAATTGAACAGAATGGGGTGAAGCATTAACCTTCAACCATTACCAGCTGGGGCTCTGAAAAGATCACTGAGCCCAAATGCTCCCTATTCAGGCAGAGTACCCTAATGAATATCAATTTCAACAAGGTTTCCTATTTCCACAAGTTGTCTGCGCTATGATTTTTACTTTCCTCCTATAATATTAATTATCTTTTTCTAAAGTCTTCTGAGATTAATAACCATGAATTGCTATTGTGGGAGAATTTTCTTTAATTTTTTTAATGAAAAAAAACAAACCTCTCAAACATTTTCAAATTTGTTTTGAACAAAGAAAGTTATTGGCATACATTTTATTTTTAAAATAGTGTACCTCTTTGTAAATGCATCCTCACGATTTTGCATCACAACATTCAAATTTTCTTTCTTGGCTTCTTTTTATCTCTTAACTTTCTGAAACTAGCAGAGGGGATAGTGCCATACTGATAAACTAGCAAAAAAAAACCCTATTCCTCTTCTGATAACAGCTGAGCATGTTGTGTTAGCTAATGCTTCTGAGTTTGGAAGAATAACATTGAATCCCTTTAGAACAGCATTTGATTTAGTTGTTGCTTCAGGAATTGGGACTTAGAGCAAAGTAAGGATGACACAGCCATGTCTCTCCTTGTTTGATCATAGGGAGCGGATGGCATTTAATGTCCGGCCCTGCAGTTCTTATAATAAAAGAAATCAAGTGGTGCAATAATAGCAGTGGCGTGTGGTCAGGATCTTCAAGGGATTCAGTGACTCTCCCTAAATTTTTCTCAATGAGTTGTATCCTGACCTATGTGGAGCCGATGGAAGCTGCGACACCCCCGATTGCAGTCACAGTGGGCCAATAGGAAGGAGCAGGTGGTGGTCTCATTGAGGTTCGGCCAGTGGGGACAGGCAGCATTAGCAGGTGGCTAAGGCCTAGTGTTGGACAGCAGTAGCACGCGGGGGGGGGGGGGGCAGGCAGAAGACTGGGACCTTACTCTGCATGCAGCAATACAGACAAACATACAAAATTCAGCTATTTGATTACCTTTAAAGTGGATTCACTAAGTGTACTCCCAATATTTGATTTCTTCAGTTTACTTCTAACAAAAAATAACAGCTAAAAAAATCTCAGCTAAAAAATCTCACCTTGTTAATAATAAACATTTACAAGGACATGTCAATATGAATACAGATCTAGTTTAATAAGCCCCCCTGCATTAAATTAAGAATGAAGGCTCATGACACTAGGATCTCAGCCCTGGTTCTGATTTTGCTAGAGGCCTAAAGGAGTAGGGGAAAAAAAAAAGTCATCCTCTTGGCCTGGGTATGGTGAGCTGCATCTATATAACTACATTCTTGTATTGAAGAAAAAGATGATCCCACTTCTTCAGAAAAAGCCTTAGGGACTCTATTGATCACTTTGGTCTTGGAACTGGTCAGAAACAAATTAGCCTTACCAATCACAGAGTTCTCCATTTCTATCAATTTTTGAGTCCAATTTAACCCTAAACCAGTACTACCAGAAACTTGAGAATCCAGTCTGTTACTGGATGTCTGGAGTCATTTTTCTTCAATAGAAACACTTAACATTTCCTTTAAAACTCTCTGGAGAAAATTTCTAAGGATCACTCTGACTCGGCAAGATGGGAGGATCCAGGTGCAGCTTGAGGTAAAATTACTTCTTTCTACTGCAAATGTTTCCATTACAAAAGAAAATGCTCTTCTCCAGAGGAAAATTGAGAATATGTCCAAGATGAAAAATTTGCATTGCATTCATTGTGTCTCTTACTGAGATATTTAAATGCTATCTTTCACATGTTTTGCTTATATCTAATAACATTCTTCTACTTATAAGCAAAATGGGGCTCAAAAGATGCTATTTTGCACCCGACTGGCCTAAAGTGGTATCATATACTAAGTGCTCTTAATACATTTAAACTGATGATGAATTTACAACTCCTAACTTAGCACACTTAGATTAAATCATTTACTACAACATTCTAGTGTAACAACATTTAGTATTTTTAAATTGAATCCACTGTGACCCATAGTCTTCTATTATTATGTATACTTCGAATTCCACAACAATCACTTATCTTATATTCATATCTGTAGTATTTAGGCAAAGACATTCAGTAAGTCTATATATATGATTTATTCAGATCCCATAGATTTGTTGGCAGATTTCTTGCTGGCTTCAGAGGGATACATCTACATGGGCTAGTCAAGGCACTTTCAATCCCATTCCTTTTACCTTCTTTTTAACTTTCCTGGCTGGGTGTTGTCTGCAAGTATTGGTCAGACATCTTCCATGTTCATGATACAGACTACATGATCAGAATGTTGTCATATTGTTCCAATTCCAGGGGTTAATCAGCCAGATTTTATGTCTGCAGCAGTTTGGGGTAATCTCTGCAAACTCACTGAACCTGAGAAAAGAAAAAAGAAATGAGTAAGATAGTCCAGCTCATCTACATGTAGGGGATATTTACATTGATACATCTACATGTAGGGGATATTTACATTGATATCCTGGTATGAACGCCTTTTTGCCCATCGATTTTGTACTGCGCACTAAGTTTGAATATAGTTATTGTTATAGTTCAATTACTTAACATATACCAATGGCATCTAATCATGGATGTTTGTTTTATGTAAGGGCTCCTCCCAAACATTATTTATATGTTACCTAGTTCACTACATTATCTGTTTTATGTAAGGGCTCTGCCCAATGGTTTGTGTTCACTGTAAACCGATGCGATGTGCGAACGGTCATCGGTATAAAAGAAACGTTAAATAAATAAATAAATAAATTACTCGAAATTTCTAACAGGTGATTTTCAAAGGAGTTACGTAAATAAATGTAACATACTATTGTAGCAATGTTCAAAGCCTATTTACCCATATTAAATGCACTTAACAGGGACAAAATCTATTCAAAATTCAATGGCATATATTATAGCAATTTTCAAAAGCCCACTTACATGGGTAAAATGCATTTACATGAGTCAAACCCAGTTTTAAGTGCATAAATTCTTTTGAAAATTGGGCCCTAAAGGTTTTTTTTTCTTAGAGCAGGGGTAGGCAATTCCAGTCCTGGAGTGCCACAGACAGGTTTAGTTTTTAAGATATCAAAAATGAATATGCATGAGAGAGATTTACATGCCCGCCTCCATATATATCTCATGCATTTTCATTGTGGATATCCTGAAAACTAGACCTGTTTGTGGCACTCCAGGACTGAGTTGCTTACTTCTGTCTTAGAGTATAATTTGTTTACTGTTTCATAAAACAAGGACTTTTTCGATTAAGTTTTAAAATAGTTTTATCAATTTCTCAATTAAATTAACATAATGGATTAGGTATTACACAATATATAGCAAGTGCTTTAGTGATTAAAGACAGATAATGCTCTTTTACAGTTTGTAAATTAGCCCAATAGATCATTCATTAAAAGTCTACAGATTTGTTAATTCACACCTATTACAGGCTAACTTGTGATTACTTAGGATCACATCTCTGACTTTCTTAATATGACTAGGAATTAAAGCAAAGAGCTTAATTTACAACTGGCTGCTGGGAGTCACCCTATAGATTTGGTTTGTTTGCTTTTTTTTTGTTTGTGTTTTGTTTTTGGTTTTTGTTTTTTACAGTGAAACATTTTGACTCAATTTCAGGAATTTTAAATTAATTTAATATTTTTATTTAGCCTATTTATCTAATCAGCCACTTCATTGTGGACTACATAGTGGATGGTTAGTCAAATTAATGCATTGTGTTATAGATTAGGAAGCATAATAATATTATAGGTAGTTTGCATGCATATAATAAGTTATGATTTTCAATAGTTGATAGGGTATACAAAGAACAGCTTAATTCAGCAATTATTTACAAAGAGCAGCTTAGTTTAGCAATTAATTACATCCATTGTGTGCTTGTAAGTACTATAAGGATCGATTTTAAAACAAGAACGCGTGCATCCATGTGCGTGCGGTTCCCACGCGCACATGCATGCCGGATTTTAATATCCGCACATGCATGGGTGGGGAGGGGGGGATTTTAAAAAACAAAATGTGGCAAAGCGAGCAGTTCCTATCTCCTACCTAACCTTCCTCCCTTTTCCCCTCTCCTCCTCAACCCCTAAACCTACCCTAAGTCTAAATTTTTTTGTTTTAATACTTACGTGCTCTAAGGTGCAGAAGCAAGTTTTATGCGCCAGCTGGCTGCCAGCGGGTGCTTCCCCAGGACAGAGCTAATGGCCTCTGTCCTGGTCGGCCCCTGCCCCCCCGGCCTGTCCCTTTCAGCAAGCCTGACACTTCTGTACGTATCGGGAGATATATGCGTGTCATGGCTGTTTTTAAAATGTACTCTGTGGGCCACATGCTTATCCCCCAGATTTTACGTGCGTCGGGCTTTGAAAATTTGGGCGATAGTGTGTTGATGTATTTAGGTTTTTATGAGTTGACCAGAGCACAATAGTGATGTGCTGTCATACAGGATGTTAGTCTGCTCGATAAATACCTACATTTTAGTTGGCATCTTGAAATCCATGCACTTGTTCATCTTTTGTAGACAAGGGGGGAGTGTGTTCCATAGTTCTGGTGCTTTTCTCTTTTTTTTTTTTTTTTTTTTTTAGTTTTGGGAGGTGGGGCAGCTACTTGATTTTTTTTTTTTTTTGTTTGAATGGAGGAGTTTTTATGGGGTTTTTTTGTGGGTGATATTTCTTTATTTTCAAGGTTAGGTATATAGGACCAATGTTAAGTGCCCTAAATGTGAGCAGTAGGATTTTGAATTTAATCTGCAGAGGTATAGGCAGCCAGTGTATAAAGATTAGAATGGGGGAGGTATGTTCCCATTTTTTGCTGCTTGCATGAGGTATGTATTGAATAGGATGGGGGAGAGTGGGAAGTCTTAGGGTACATTTTAGGGTCCAAGGTTTAAAGGTATTCTAGTTTATTATTTGAGTTCTGCCAGAGAGCAAGGATTTAAACGTATTTTTTTTTCCTCTGATACCTATGTTGGTTAGTCTAGACAATATGAATTTGTGGTTGATCGTGTTGAATGCAGCGAAAAGGTCAAGGAGAATCAAGATACCTACTGATTGATCAGTTTGCGGTTTTCTTCCATGATATTATCACAGAGATCTGTGCAGACTTTCCAGTTGACTTAAGCTTAATGCCACTCAAAATAGATGTTAGTCATGAGAAATGGGCAGTTATTCTGTAGTTACAAGTAAGGAGATAAATTGCCCTGCTATCATTTTGAAATCTATTCGTGCTGATATTGGTCTGTCAGTCTCTAAAATTGTCAGTTTCAGAAAGTTGTTTTATGTCGCATTAGTGTTCTTTTGTTTGCCCAATTTAAAAAAAAATAATCTTGGTGTTGATCCACAATTCCTGCTGTCCTATCTCCTCATAACCGTTTTTAGCAAAGGTAATTGAAGGGATGGTTCTGAAACAGTTAATGGAGTTTTTAAAACGATCATGAATCTTAGACCAATGCCAGTTTGGTTTTCAACCAGTTCACAACATGGATACCTTATTGTTCAGTTCAGAGAGGATTAGAAGGAAGTTTAATGGTAGAAGGAGATCTGTGTCCTTGGATATTTCCTCTGCCTTCAATATGTTGAATCATGACTTTCTCTTGGCATGACTGTCAGATTGGGGAGTCTGTGGTGTTCTAAACGTGGTTTAAATCACAGCTGGGTGACTGTGTTCAACAAGTAAGAATTGCGCATTCCATTTCTTCCTGGATTCTATTGAAAACAGGGGGACCACAGAGTTCTATGAGGTCTGTTACCCTGTTTAATATCTATTTGCAACCAGTTTGTAAGCTGTTGGCAGAGCTAGGGGTTAAGTATTGGATATATGCGGATGACATAACAATTTTTGATTATTGTAACCACTACCCTGTCTGAGTCAATCAATAAATGAGTGTTCACTAATAATAATAAATAAACTTGTACTGAACATACTTAAAACAGAAGTTTTAGTGTTATCAAGGACCACTGATACTTACCTTCCCCCTTCCTTTCAGATGGAGAATAGGCAATTCCAATCTTGTCACAAGTAAGGAATTTAGGCTTTATCATTGATTCTGTGTTTTCACTGTGAGCGCAAGTGAAAGTTGCAGTAAAGAATGCCTTTTATAAATTGTTTACTGTGGAAATTATAACCAAAGATAAGTTTAGCATAGGTATTTTGAATGATTAGCAATCCATGAATAGCCTGTGAAGGTAAACCATGATAAAGAGAATTGCATTAATCTGCAGAAAAATGGAGGTGATGTTGGCCTTGGGTTCTTTGCATGTTAATGGAGAGTTGAGCCTCTTCTAATTCACTGGAAAGTTGAAAACATTGACTGGAGAGTCCGGTATTCTCTTTTTAAGCATTTTTAAAATTTTGTTTTTGAATTCCTGATTATATTTTTTTCTGTTGGATACTATTCCATGACAAATCATTTGAATTACGGTAAATTTGAACTGACCACCTTTTTTTCCCTTGCAATAGGAGAATACTAGCTCATTTAACTCTTTGAAATCAAATGTTTCCAAGTTTGACTGCTTAGATATATCTATACAAGGTAAAGGACCTGTTATTTATTTTTCTTATATAGATGTGCAACCTTGGATGTAGAAATCTTCTTATGAAGAAGAGAGATTTGAAGGCTAGTAGAAAATAAGAACAACTTTCTTTTGTGGAATCCAGTAAGGGCAAGCTACACATTCAGTAGGGCACAAGCTGGCATGAAAAGAAATCATAAAGAGAGGATATAGCTTAAATCACATGGATAGATACATATTAAATGAGGGGCTGTTTTACTGCGTGCCAATTCCAAAATAAGTCAGAATCTCTCTCTAGTTTACACATTGGAAAAGATTATGGCAATTTAAACAAACCATAACAAGCTCATCAATGCAATATACACCTTTAGACCAGACGAAAACCACGCCAGGTAATATCACTGGGTTTGATTGCAAGGACTGTTGACTATAAAACTCGCCCTATCTAGACCCACAATTCAAAAAAGGTTTTTACCAGCCTTTAAACAAAATTTCAAAGGTACTGCAGAGACCTTTAGATATATCTCACCCTGTTTAGAAAGCAAATTCCTGGTGCAAACAATATTTAAACAGAAGCTTATTTACCCAACTGCAGATCCTCTGGAAAAACCCTGAAAGATGAGCCTCTAAATTGGAAATGTTTGTTTATGCAGGTCCTGTGTTCACTTTCCCAGTGGCAGTGGATAGTAGAATATAGACACACACTGATAAGTATTCACATAATAAGATTTTATGTAAGATATAAGCTTGATACAAGTTTATATTGCAAAGAACTGTGCAGCTGTGATACAGAACGAGAGAGAGAGGAAAAATGTCTGTGTGTGTTGTCTGTGTTTCTATCTGCCCAATTTCTTTATGGTTCTGTTATATTGTTTTATTGCTCTTCTTTTGCATTTCCTCTGGAGTGCATATCTTTTTGGCAAGGTATAAAATTTAAAACACAAAGAAAATTAAATGACCTGTTCTGTGTGTCCTAGCTGGTGGTGGTGGCGGCCCCTTTCGGAGAGAGATTGGTGTATTGAGCTGCCACACTTTTGAGATCTGGTGGTTGGTCATTTGTGTTTGTTTTTGTTTTTTTTTTGGTTTGTTTTAGCGTGCTGGGGCCCGGGGGCTGTTAGCAGCATAAGGCTGCAATGGGTGGAAAGGCTGCTGGAAAGAAGCAGTATGGCAGCCTGGCTGGGGTTGCTGGAGGAGGGCCCAAGTCTGAAACTCCGTGGGAATGAAGCCAGTGGGGTGGGAAGGCCTGGAAGGGCAGAGTTCACATGTTGAAATCATGCTACTGGTGCAGCATCAGACCGCATTATGAAGAGCCACAGGAGCAAGGGGAGGCTTCCTGTGACTAAAAGGAAGCAGAATTATGCAGCAGGGGGGCGGGGATGGAGGGAGTGAGTGCAGCTTTGGACTGCTGCCACTTTTCCCACCATAAGTTTGGGCTGCGGTGGTGTAGGGGAGGCTGTGTACCACCGTGGGTGGTTAAAAAGAAAAGAAAAAAAAAGCTGTAGTGAGCAAAATGCAGCAAGTTAAGCAAAAAATTAATTTGGGGGGGTCAGGTGAGAAGTGCTCAGCAATGCTAAAAAGACCCCTGTCATGGTGCAAAGTTGAATATGAAAATTGACACTTCCCGAGACACTTTTGGGGCTACAAGCAAATAAAAATGCATGAAAACAATTAAAGATTGGAAACACCAGAGAAGACCCTGGGGACCATCATTCAAGTTTTTTTTGTGTTGCAAATGTAAATTTTGAAAGGTGGGCATCAGTGTCAGTGGGCAACCTTTTGGGATCTGTGGGGATTTCTGTTGTCTCATGTTGGTGGTAGGTGGTGTTGGACAACCCTTTGGGACCAGGGAAACATGTTATGAATGTTTTTGAGGGCTGATATTTCACAAGATCAATTCTGGTCTGGATGATTTCTGCTAGTCCAGACAGGGTTTTCCTCAGGAAAGCTAGCTTTGCTCTCCCAGCACAAGTAACATTCTGGGACCGTTGCCCGGGATATAAAGAAACAGCTTAGTAAATAAAGTAGCAAAGAGGTTGGTGGAAGAACACCCAGACTGAATTGTGGTTTGTCTCCCCTAAGTTTTAAATCCATTTAAGAGAAAAAAAAAATCAAAATTATTCTTAGATACCTTACATAAAAAGCTTGGCCTAAGGTTTCTTTATAGGGCACTCAACTAGTCTTAGAACTATTTTTTCCAATGAGATCACTGATGTAAGGATACCAACGAGGGAAAACTCAGCTGACCTTTAGAAGGAAGGGAGAGTAATGATAGATTTTCCTCAGAGAGTGAGCCCTGTCTCAGGAGCTCTGCTCTAAAGGCTATTAAAAGTTGAAATATTCACTTTAAGAGGCAGAGGACAGTGGGCAATTGCACTAGTGTGAATGAGTAGTTTGTTTAAAAAATTCAAGCCAAGGTAAAAGACAGTGTAACTCAGATTAAAGTAAAAAAAAATAAATCTGTACCAGTTTTTTTTTTTTTTTTTTTTTTACAGCTTTTGCAGTTAGCAAGAAAGACTGAGATTTTATTTAAAAAAAGAAAACATTACCCTGATCTCAGATTCCAGCCCAGAAGTACAACATATTTATGGAGTGTTCTGCCCATCATTCCCCAAGGAGTTAAATAACTCTCTTAGAAGGTCACAAGCAGTTAAGTTGGCCCATCTCCTGGGCATCATTATCTCATAGACCTATGAAAGAGAGTATAAAGGAGCGAAAGGCTGAAAAAGTGTGTCCACTAAAGGAGAACCTCTAAAAATAGAATTGGAAGAAATCCTTAGAGATTATCAAATCCAATCCCTGAAAGAAGCTCTCTGTGGCTAAGAAAAAAAATAATTGTGAGCCAGTTTCAATAAATCTCTAGAAAAGTGTATTCACACCCTGGCATTATTAGCAAAACTGAGGTCTAATGTGAAAGAGTATTTGTGAAAGAAAGAGTTCATGTCCTCCCATGTAGAATAAGGTGTACCATTGCTTATCCTCTTGTTTTATTCTAGCTAGCACAACAGTTTCACTAATCTGTCACAGGCACCCACTAGGAAATATGAGGCCAGAAGAACTTTGGAGAAAGGGACACCATTTCTCTTATTGTTTTTTAAAGAGTAAGGTAGGTAAGGAGGAGATCTATAAATGTAAGCCTCTATTCCAAGTAGTGTAAGCCAGCCACAGATCCAACAACCACTTTCCATCACACACTAGCCACGAACACAAGCCGCATACATGTGCACGACAGCTCCAGAGAAATCTCCAGCTAAGTATGTGCACACATTCATTGGCAGGGCTAAAGAGACAGTGACAGTTCAGGAAAGTGAGAAGGGAAAATACAGAGACACTGAGCGGAAACAAATTCAGAACAGAGAACACACAGGGTTAGAAGAAGTTTTAAATTTTACATGAAGGAATGATCCAAAGCTTTCACATTTCTTGGCTCTACTGAAGCACATTCCTGGAAAGAGGAAAGAAAGAGACGCAAAGGATAAAGTAAAGTTTTAACAAATAGAATAAAGTTCAAAGGAAAGGGTTTAACATTGTCATACTTATCTAGAAGTATTCTTTATTTGTCTTAAGGAACCAGTTCAGTAGGCATAGAATGCTAAAAGAAACAAAGGGGAGAGTGAGTGTATACATAAATAGTGTACAGATATTTTCTGTGGAAATGGAGTTTTATTATCAGAAACAATTGCTAGCAAAACTTTAACATTTGAATAAAGTTTTTCAGAAATTTTTCTACTCTGGAGGAAAGTTCCATTCCTTCACTTAATCCCTGCTTTCTCTTTCCTACCCTGGGGGACATTGTTGAGTGAATTTCAGACCCCTTTTCTGGGCAGGGAACCCGGTTGGGAGGAGGGTTTTAAACTTCACAAGTTGGGATTCCATTGAAGAGCTTGCTGCTAGATACCATGTTTACAACTACATAATCCCAGAAAACAACACTGAAGCCGATCCAAAGTAGCAGCAATGCAACCAGAACAAAATTAGATCAATACTTTAAAGGTAAAAATCAGTGCCCGACTTGGGCCGCGTTTCACCCATACAACGTGGGCTGCTTCAGGGGATAGATATATATATATATATATATATATATATATATATATATATATATAAGCCACTGTAACCCTTCAACAATACTATAGCTTGATATATTAGCTATTATTTATGATCAGCACTATAACATGTGGATGTGCAAAATGCATTTGTTAATCCCTCATCCGTGGTGTTTCCCGTTTATATTATTTTCTTCAGTCCCAGTTTTTTGTTGTTTTGTCTGAAAGTGTGTGTGTGTGTATATATATATATATATATATATATATATATATATATATATATATATATATACATGTGTATATGTATTGTGTGTGTGTGTATGTATATATATATATATACACACACACAAAGCACAAGTTAAATACATGCACATTGCCTTTATTTTTGATTTATATATATATATATATATAAGCAATGTGAGAAAGAAGATGACCATTCAAATATTGTTAATTCCTTCACAGTAACTAGTAATGCAGCTACAGACATTCGCTTAGGCACAGTGGCTCAGCGCACAGTCTGTAAACCGATTAACATCTCAGCAAACAGGAAGTCTACTGTATTTGTCCACCGCAGGAATCTTGTTTTCATTTACAGTACAGAACGGCCCAAATGCACAAGTCTCAGCATACCGGAAGCGTACAAAGCGCAACTACATAGTAACATCAGATTCCTCTGCCATGACAGAAATCTTCTCCACAGGCCTTGCAGTTTACATTTGCAAGTGAGAATCTTAGGATGAAAAGAGAATTTCTGTCTTTGAAACACAAAAGTGCTTTGTGTCATTGAGTCTGTTAAATAAGGGTTATTCAGAGAATCATTGGGCCTAGTCATGCCAAGTAACTTATTGAACTACACAGTGGACATTGACAGTAAGAAGCAAAGCAGTGATAGAATTCAAGTATGCTTGGGATGGATACCGAAAATGGTGAAAATCATCTGAGATTAAGTAGGGTCTGGGATGGCACGGTAGGCAATTTAGGCAGACTTGGCTGGACTAGGAGTTTTATATCCATTGACACCTCCTATTAATATGATGGAATTACAACTGCTGTGCTTTTCCAAACTATGCAGCAGTTAATGGAATACAGGTGATGCTTGCACAATGAAACTCCTAAGACCATTGACACAGGTGGTAAGATCAGGGGATTGTTTTTGATCTCTGAATTTACAGTATTTGTTTTAGTTGTGCTTTCACTTTCACTGTTTGGCAGTTGGTATCCTTGCCTTTTTTTTTTTTGTTCAAATTTATTGCTTTGGCTATGATAGAAAACCAAAATCACTCTTTGTTTTGGAATACTTTGCTAGACCAGTTCTTTTTTTTTTTTTTTTTTTTCCCCTACATTGCTCATTGCAATGATGGACAAATTGTGAACTAAAGCAACCAACTAAACAATGTAAAGTCTTTTGTACCCTACCCTAGACTGCTTTTGGAAGGGCAGGTAATAAATGCAATTAAATAAGGCATACCTTTCCGAGATTTTATTTAACAGAGCTGATTAAAAATAATTCTTCTAAGACAATCTAGATAGTATTTCTCACACATGGGTGACATTATCAGATGGAGCCCAGCATGGAAAACTTTTGTCAAAGTTTCTACAACTGTAACTGGCACACTGAGCATGCCCAGTATGCCACTATCTGAGCGGCTATGCGGGGTCCCTCTTCACTCTCTTTATGCGGTGCAGTTTCCTCGCGGTGGTGGAGTTCTGCTCTGTCTTCAGAGTGTTTTTTTTCTGCTATTTTTGTCACCTTCACATGTGGTCGTCCCCCCCCCCCCCCTCCCCTCCCCCCAGTTAGTGGACCAGTGCGGTAAGTTTTTGCCTTTTTTGCAGTCTGTTCTGGGGGGTTTTGTCAGTGTCCGCCCTGCACCGTCCACTTGTCTGCTTGAGGCATGGCCTCCTCCAGTTTCCATCGATGCCCCCAGTGCCTGTGGACCATGTCTTTGACTGATCCGCATGATGTCCGGGGTTGTTGATTTTGTGACCAGATGACCCCTAAAGGTCGTTGGGTGCATTTTAGATAAAATGGAAAAGCTTTTTGGCCCAAAGAAGTTGGGGCCCTCCATGCCAGTGACTGGCGTATTGATGCCGCAGGGTCGAGGGTAACCTATGGACACTGAACCATCAGTGTCCACCCCCATTCAGGCTCCTCCTCTGGAGAGGGGTGCTGGAGATTGACCGCTCTCAGTGTCCTCCTGCTTTAGGATAATAGATTCTTCATTCACCTTGGTGCCAGGGAAAGACTGGGCCGAGCACCGGGGGAGATCGAGGAAACACAGTCACCGGTCGCCATCAATGCATGGCCCTGGTTCCGGGAAGGCACTGGTATCGGCTGTGTTGCTCCCGAAGCGGCCCCTCAGAGACCAGGTTTCGCCCTCGGATGATCCCGGGAGTCCGAGGCGCTCCCCACCGATACCCATGTCGGTGCCAGTCACCGATTCCCCCTTATTTCGAGGGCGATCCAGTGGCACCTGCTATTCCTCTACCTGCCCTGTACATGGCAGCCTTTGAGGAGGTGCTGGATCGTAGGGTTCAATTGATGGTTCTCCGAGCCCTTGGGGGTGTCGCACCACAGGCCCTGTCAGTATCTCCACCGATGCCAGAACCTATTCCATCGATCCTATCACTGCTGCTGGAGCGCCTTGACATATTGCTGGGCGACCTCTCTATGCAGCCGTTACCTTGGGGGTTCCTCTGTCCCCAGGCAGCCATCATTGTCTCCCCCCTTGTGGGGGGGGGGGGGCTATATCCTTAGCCGGTTCCTCCAAGGAGGAAAGCTCGACGCTTCCGGGTCCATCAGGGCCTCTGGCACCTAGGCTGCCACTTCCAGCACTGTGCCCTTCGGAGGTCTTGGTGCCGTCGGTGCCCCTGGTGCTTCTGGGGCCGAGACCAAGGGCAGTTAGCATGGGTCCCCCACTGACCTCACCTGGGGATCTCAGTGAGGGAGAAGCCCCATACGACCTGTGGAGGGGTGATACTTCTGAGTCTTCCTCCGATGTCTCAGAAGATGTCCTTTATGAACTGTCACCCTCAGAGGAATGGCTTCAGTCTCCTCCAGAGGACTTGACCTTTGCCGATTTTGTCCGCACCATGGTGGAGCCTATTCCATTCCAGCTCCTCGCAGAAGAGGATGCTAAGCACTACATGCTGGAGGTGCTCCAGTTTGTGGACGCACCGAAAGAGGTGGTAGCTGTTCCCATGCACAAGATCTTCAAGAAGTTGTTCCTGTGCATTGGGAACATCCTATTTCCTATCGTGTAGCAGATGGACTCAGGACAAATGGGTATAGTGTACTCCTGATAGCAGTTGGGGACGGATCAGATTTCAATCTGACGTCAGCCCTAGTACATATACCCCTGCAGTAAGTGCAGCTCTTCAGTATTTTCCGTCTCCATAGCAGTTAGGGACTCTATGCACGCTCACACAGCATTAGAGCAATTTTACCAAAGAAATCCAAATTAGGAAGAAATCTTACCTCTACAGAATAGCCCCGCTCTCCTGTGGTGACACCCATCGGGTCCCTCCCCCAGTTGAGAATTCCTGAAGTAATTTCCGCGATCCCTCGGAGGTAAGCCTCTGTCCGGCGGCCGACTCTCAGCGGGGACTTAGCCCCCGACATCGGGTGAGGCTGAAAGGCAGCGGGTGTAACCTCGAGCACGGCGGTGAAGGTATTTTCCCTCTCCCCCCGCAGCTGGAGACCGCCCGGAACGAGACCAGGAAGCGCCGAGACAAGGTAAGGTAGAAATCTTATTTAAAAGTCTCCGGTCTCCGAAGCTTGAGGAGACGCACAGGTCGCCAGCCAGGACCAGTGCCACCGGGTTGATCTGCCCTAGCAGGGCTAGACCCCGGTCAGATCCGAGAGTCCTCCCACATGGAGACCCTCCGATGTGGTCGCCATATTGTCCGTGTGGTCGCCATCACCATCTTGTTCTGTTCGCTGCCCTGACTGCCGTTCTGATATGTGCGCACAGAGACGAGCCGTGCGCACAAATACCTTGTGCGCACAATGTTGCATGCCCAAGTACCGGGTGCACAAGCGACGCACATAGCCAAGCGCTTACAGTGCCAGGCGCATAACTTTGCCCTGTGCGCACAACAGCGGGGACAACTACCTGAGCGTGCACCCAACCCACGCGCACAACTTCGCACACTGGAGCGCACATCTGTATTTTACGCGCACAACCCATGGCACCACTGGAAAAGAAACTCAAGGCTCAGGGCCTTTGCCCAGCATGCCACATTAGAGTCGCATAGCATGAGGAGGTCACTGCCCTGTGTATACAGTGCGAAGAGGCCCTAGGGGATCCAACTCATGGCCCTCCCCAGCCGTACCGGGCTCCAGCCTCTCGATCAGTACACCAGACCTAGCAGTGCACAGCGAGACCCCCCTCTCAAACGGGGCTCCCCAGGGACATGGCGCCCCTTAGTCTAGACCCAGCATCTATCTCCTGGGTGGAATTCTTCAAAGGTCTGCATACCTTCGTCCACATGCAACCGGGGCCTCCTATTGTACGGCCACAGGCTCCACCAGAGGACCTCAACATACCGGGACTCTCTATGCCCCGGGAAGTGATCCCACCGCCCAGAAGCCCCACCTTTGGGGACACTGACAACTCAGATGAGGATGCAGAACCCCTGGAAGAAGGGGAACTCCCTCCAGGGACAGAGCCCCACCGAACCATGAGACGCTCCTTCACCAAGGATGAGCTTCCAGACCTAGTCACACTCAGCTTAAAAGAGCTTGCTATCCCGGGCACAAGTGCCTCGGGGGAACCTAAGACGAACCCACTATTAGAGAGACTCCGTCAGACCTCCCGCCATTTCCCACTATTACAAGCTGTCCAGCAACTAATTGACCTGGAATGGGATGTCCCAGAAACTACATTCAAAGGGGGCCGGGGTCTGGAGCCATGTACCCTCTGGACCCAGCCGCCAAAGATCTCCTGGCATGTCCGAAAGTGGATGCCATGGTCTGCACGTTCTCAAAGCGCACTACTATCCTGGTGGAGGGAGGAGCAGCATTCAAGGATGCTCAAAACAGTTGTCTGGAATCTATCCTCAAACAGTCCTTTGACGTCTCTGCTATGTCTTTATAGATCGCGGCCTGCTGTGCCGTGGTGACACGTGCCTGTTTAGCACAGACTAGGAACAACACTCCTGGGGAGGCCCTGGAACCAGCTGTATCATTCCTCATGGATGTTGCTTCTGATCTAGTACGCACAGCAGCTAGAGGAGTGTCATCCGACGTGGCAGCCAGAAGACAAATCTGGTCTGCTGACACATCCTCAAAACGGGACTCACAAGGATGCCTTTCAAGGGAACACTCCTGTTTGGAAGCAAACTAGAGGAACTGACCAACAAATCGGGCAAGTCCCCACTGCCGCGGCTACCGGAGGACAGGAATAAGAGAAACCAGCGATCCTTCCCTCGAACCCCCAGGGGCAGAGAATCATAGAGCTTCAACCCCTATAGAAGCACATATGCGGCCCGCCCCGCAGGCCGGAGCCAGTCCTTTTGGAACAAGCACAACAAAGGGGAGCCAGCTCGGGCTCTGGCCCCAGCCGCATACCACAATGAAAATCAGCTGACCCATCCAAAGGAAGAAGCCATAGGGGGCAGACTTGCCCTATTCTACCAAAGATGGGTCGAGAGAACTTCGGACAAGTGGGTCCTATCCATCATTCGAGAGGGATATTACCTGGATTTCCACCACCTCCCTCCGGACAAGTTTTTGGAATCTCCCTGCTACGACCTTTCCAAGAGGATGGCAGTGGAAGCTACACTGAACAGATTGCTAGCCTTAGAGGCCATAACACCGGTGCATCCACAACAAATAAATACTGGGCATTATTCCATCTATTTTATCATCCCCATCCATCTATTTTATCATCTTCCTGTTCTCTGTAAGACATTTGCTTGTCACTGTTATTGTTCAAAATGTAAACCGAATTGATCAGTAATTCTGTTATTGGAAAGTCGGTATAGAAAAGTTCTAAATAAAATAAAAATAAAATAAAGAAGGAACGTTCAGATCCATCCTGGACCTCAAGGCGGTCAACCGTCACCTGAAGATTCCTCGCTTCCACATGGAAACCCTACGCTCGGTAATAAGAGCGATACAACCGGGACAGTTCCTTACATCCCTGGATCTGTCGGAAGCCTTTCCTACACATTCCGATCCATCAAGAGCATCAGCGTTTTCTATGCTTCTCGATCCTGGGCTGTCCTACCAGTTCCGGGCACTACCCTTCGGGTTAGCCACTGCACCCCGGACGTTCACCAAGATCATAGTGGTGGTGGCAGCCACACTGAGGAAGGAAGGAATCCGCGTGCACCCTTATCTAGACAAATGGCTGATCAGAGCGAAATCCTCAGAAGAAAGCCACCAGGCCACCAACAGAGTCAAAACTCTACTGGAAAGCCTCGGGTGGGTGGTCAACACAAACGAGCTGCCTGCAGCCCTCCCAATCTCTAGAATACATGGGAGTCTGGTTCGACACCAAACAAGACAAGGTCATCCTAACACAGACAAGGAGATCAAAACTGATGACCCAGTTACGAACTCTGAGCAAACTTCGCCCCACAGCATGGGACTACCTACAAGTCCTTGGCCTCATGGCATCCACACTGGAGGTAGTGCCATGGGCACGAGCTCACATGAGACCCCTACAACGCTCACTACTATCACAATGGAATCCTCTGTCCCAGAACTACACCGTACGTCTTCAGCTCCCGGACAGAGTTCGGGCCCAACTAGATGGTGGCTACAAGAAGACCATCTGAGCCAGGGAACGAGACTATCCTCACCAACCTGGATCCTACTCACCACGGATGCCAGCCTACGAGGATGGGGAGCACACTGCCAGGAGCTAACTGCCCAAGGGCAATGGAACGAAGAAGAGTCTGGATGGAACATCAGTCGTCTAGAAGCCCGGGCAGTCAGACTAGCCTGCCTAAGGTTCGTTCACAGACTCCGAGACAAAGCGGTCAGAGTAATGTCGGACAACGCCACAACAGTGGCCTACATCAACCATCAGGGAGGAACCAGAATCCAACAGGTGTCTCTGGAAATAGACCACCTAATGTCATGGGCGGAAGTGAATCTTCAAGAGATCTCGGCTGTCCACATCGCCAGGAAAGACAATGTTGCTGTGAACTACCTCAGCAGAGAAAGTCTAGATCCAGGAGAATGGAGGCTGTTGACCACAGCATTCCAATTGATAGTAAACCATTGGGGAACACCAACCATGGACCTCCTGGCAAACCGGTCCAACGCCCAAGTACCCAGTTTCTTCAGCCACAGGTGGGAACCCCAGTCCCAGGGAATCGATACCCTGGTACAGACCTGGCCAAAGGAGACTCTGTTATACCCCTTCCCACCGTGGCCCCTGTTGGGTGCAATCATTCACAAGATAGAACACCACAGGGGACCAGTTCTTCTAGTGGCCCCGGAAAGGCCAAGAAGACCGTGGGATGCAGACATGCGAAGACTGCTGACAGGGAGCCCCCTGCCACTACCTCCACACAGAGACCTGCTCCAGCAAAGACCGATCCTCCACGAGGATCCAGCTCGATTCTCTCTTATGATCTGGCCCTTGAGAGGACTTGCCTAAGGAAGAGCGGATACTCGGGGGCAGTAATTAACACCCTACTCCGAGCACGCAAGTTTTCCACATCCCTAACATACATAAGGATTTGGAGAGTATTCGAAGCCTGGTGCGAGGACTGCGACATCATACCACGCTCTGTCAAAATTCCTACGATTTTGGAATTCCTGCAGAACAGCCTACAGAAGGGGATTGTCTCTCAACTCCATCAAGGTACAGGTGGCCGCATTGTCATCCTACGGAACCAAGAGTGAGAACGGCAGCATAGCCACTCATCTGGATGTCTCCCGCTTTCTGAAAGGAGTCAAGCAGATCCGACCACCCCTGAAGTGGCCGGTGCCCCTTTGGAACCTCAACCTGGTCCTAGATTTCCTAGCAGGAACCTCCTTCAGACCTCTCCACGGCCTGTCTCTCCGACTATTAACACTGAAGACAGCCTTCCTGCTGGCAGTCTGTTTGGCCCATCGTATATCCGAGCTACAAGCACTGTCCTGCCGAGAACCCTTCCTCAGACTCACACCGGGAAACATCCAGTTATGCACAGTTCCGTTGTTCCTTCCCAAAGTAGTGTCTTGACTTCCATCTCAACCAAACCATCTCGCTATCATCACCAGACGAGCATAAGAATTCGGAAGAGGCTTGAAGTCTACGCCATCTCAACGTCGGCAGGCTTCTAGTCCGATACCTGGAAAGTTTGGAATCCGTATGAAAGACGGACCATCTATTCGTCCTTCACAGCGGGAAGAAGCAAGGGGA
This sequence comes from Rhinatrema bivittatum, assembly GCF_901001135.1. NCBI lineage: Eukaryota > Metazoa > Chordata > Amphibia > Gymnophiona > Rhinatrematidae > Rhinatrema > Rhinatrema bivittatum. Next base: position 256,773,417 of record NC_042616.1, on the reverse strand, counting down.
AGCAGCCTTGCAAGCAACCATAGCCCGCTGGATCAAAGAAGTCATCAAGGCGGCTTATGTAGAAGCAGGCAAGCGACCACCTTTACAAGTCAAGGCCCATTCTACTAGAGCCCAGGCAGTGTCCTGGGCAGAAATAAAGATGCTGTCACCCGCCGAGATCTGCAGGGCAGCGACATGGTCCTCCATCCACACCTTGTCCAGGTTTTACCGCCTGGATGTTCAGGCTCGGGAGGAAACAGTGTTTGCAAGGGCAGTACTAAGTGGGTCACGGGCAGCCTCCTACCCGGTTCGGGAGTAGCTTTTATACATCCCATTGGTCCTGAGTCCATCTGCTACACTCTAGGAAATGGAGAAATTACTTACCTGATAATTTTGTTTTCCTTAGTGTAGACAGATGGATTCAGCATCCCACCCACGGCTGCTCTTACTCATGGACTTCTCGGGGGATTCATGGGTAAGCCATGTTTTCCTTCAGCTAGGACACCCATCCTACCGGATGTCGACGTTTCTTGGTTGAGGGCACTGGCGGTCTCCAGCTATAACCAACTCGACCGGTTCAAATTTATTAAGTTAGCCAAGTTATAAAGTTAATCACGTTATCCAAGTTGTAAAGTTAATCAAGTTTTATTCAAGTTATTCAGTCATACATATATCCACAATGCTTTTCGAGGAGAATACTGAAGAGCTGCACTTCCTGCAGGGGTATATGTACTAGGGCTGACATCAGATTGAAATCTGATCCGTCTCCAACTGCTATCAGGAGTACACTATACCCATTGGTCCTGAGTCCATCTGTCTACACTAAGGAAAAAGAAAATCTCAGGTAAGTAATTTCTCCATTTCCGTGTTCCCGGTAAACAGGAAGGTTGACGTCATCTACCTTGTTCAGAAGTCCCTCGGGTTTGAGCAGCACCAGCTCCTTCACCAGTCAGTGGTAATGGAATCCGCCTTCAGAAAGGCGAAGCTGTCCCAGACCCATGCTTCCATGTCTCCAGGCCGGGAACATAGGGAATGGCTCGCAGTGGGTAAGAAGGTGTTCCAGGGGGCAATGTTAATAGCCCACATCGCCTTCTACCAGTTATGTATGGCCCAACATTCCTAGAACCTCTGGAAAAAGGTTCAAGAATTGGCGGAACGCCTCCCTCATCAACAGCAGGATGCGTTCCTAGTGCTTGTCCCGCAGGGCTTTGAATGCCGTAAGCAAGAGGTGTGTTCCATGTATTATGATTTTGAGACATCATCTTGCCTGGTCACAACAGGGGCCCCACAGGATGACCTGGCTCATTGCCTCAGATCTCTGGCTGGAGGTGCAGGAGAAACTTGTGGACCTCTCCTGTACAGGGGATAACCATTTTGGGGATAAGGTCTGGGATGCTGTGGCTCAGCTAAAAGATCATCTCGAGACACTCCAACATCTTTCAGCTAATACCTTGGATCCCCCGCCCCCCTTCTTGGCCAGAAGGTCGGCGAGGCAAGGGGCACGTAGGTCCTTTTACTGTTTAAAAAAATATTATCCTCTAGCTTTCGGCGGACATTTTCAGCGAGTGTCCTCTAGGGGTCGCTCAGGATAGTCACGGACACCTAGACTCCAGCCATTGCCTCAGCCGAGCACTGCTATGGGGTTTTGACAGGTGAAGAGGGAGCATAAGCCCAATCAACATGCCCTCAACACTGGATCCACCAGTAGGAGGCCACCTGCGCCTCTTTCTGGATCGCTGGTTAGTACCCATGTTGGATCTGTGGGTTCTTTCCATCGTTCGCCAAGAGTATCATTTGAACTTCTTGAGTGCTCCCTGGGATGCCCCCCATGTCCTTCTTGGGGTCAGTCTCCCCATCAGGAAATATGCTTGTCCGCGCTCTCAGTGCTCATTCAGGTTAGGATGGTCGAGCCAGTTCCTCTGTGGCAGCAGGGAACAGGATTTTACTCTCGATATTTCCTAATCCCCCAAGAGGGCCGGGGGACCTTGACCCATCCTAGACCTACAGCTCTGAATTCTCAAAAGGGAGAAGTTCAAGATGGTCTCCCTTGGTGCTTTGATCCCTCTCTTGCAGAGGGGAGACTGGCTTTGCTCCCTCGATCTCAAGGACATGTACGAGCATGTCAAGATCTCCCACAGTCATTGGAGGTATCTCCACTTCCTGGTTAGCACCAGACATTTTCAATACAGGGTGCTGCCGTTTGGCCTTGCCTTGGGTCCTCATGTCTTCACCAAATGCTTAGTAATGGTGGTAGCACACTTGCGCTGTCTAGGGGTACAGTTCTTACTTGGACGACTGGTTATTCAAGAGCAGTTCCCAAGGGGGGATGCTACAGTCTGTACGCTTAACCATTAAGGTGATGGAGTCTCTTGGGTTTGACATCAACTACCCGAAGTGCCATCTGACTCTGTTGCTGCGCCTGGGTTTTATCTGGGCCTGCCTGGACATGGCAGAGGGCAAGGCCTATCGCTCAAGCGAGCTTGGTGCGCCAGAGCCAACAGGTCACCACCCATCTTATGCGCCGCCTTCTGGGTCACATGGCGGCCACGGTCCATGTCACACCCTTTTCCTGCCTACACATGCGCAGGTAGCAGTGGACCCTATGGTTCCAGTGGCAGCAGGCCTCTCAGGACCTCAGTATAAGTATATATGTCACTCCACCACTCCAGATTTCCTTCTCTTGGTGGGAGGACCTAGCCAATCTGGAACAAGGGGTTCTCTTTCAATCCCCCTCCTTCCAGGTTGTACTCACCACAGATGTATCCCTGCTGGGATGGGGTGCCCACGTGGAAGGGCTCCACACCCAGGGCCTGTGATTGGATCAGGAAACATAGTACCAAATCAACTTCCTGGAGCTCCGAGCTATCCGTTACAGCCTGTGGGCATTCTGGGACTGCTTGGTGACCAAATCGGTTTTCATTCAGACCAACAATCAGGTAGTGATGTGGTACATCAACAAACAGGGAGACATGGGATCGTTCCTCCTGTGCCAGAAGGCGGTTCAGACTTGTTCCTGGGCCCACTCTCAGAATATATTACTCTGAGCTGTTTACCTGGCGGGGAAGGAAAATGTAATGGCAGACCACTTCAAGTCAAACTTTTCAGCCCCATGAGTGGTCCGTGGACCCAGCGGTAGCGAACATGATCTTCCATCTCTGGGGAACTCCAGATGTGGATCTATTTGCCTCCCCCTGCAATAACAAGGAGTTCTTCTGCTCCCTCTACAGGGAGGATGGCAAACCAGCCTCGGACGCCTTTGCCCACCATTGAGGCAAGGGTTTTCTGTATGCATGTCCTCCGCTCCTGTTGGTGATGAAGATGAACCTGAAGCTCTGGCAGGATGGGGGAACCATGATCTTTATAGCCCCTATTGGCTACGGAAGGCTTGGTTCCTGCTCCTGCAGGACTTCTCGGTCCAGAACCCGATCAGTCTGAGCACCTCCCTGACCCTAATCACACGAGATCGGGTAAGGATGCACCATCCAAACCTCAGGGCGTTGTCTCCGAAGGCCCGGATGTTGAAAGGCTAGACTTGCAGCCCTTGGCATTGACTGACTATGTATCCCAGGTTCTGGTTGTCTCCAGGAAGCCTACAGCCTGAAGTGGAGGAGGTTTGCTGTCTGGTGTGGGCAGTATGGGTTGGATCCATTTACCTGCTCCACCCCGAAGCTCTTGGACTACCTGTTGCACCTGTCGGAAGCTGGTTTAGACACCAACTCGGTCGGAGTGCATCGCAGTGCCATTGGTTCATATCATCATGGGAAGAATGGTATGCCCTTCTCCGTGCAACCCTTGGTTGGGCATTCATGTGTGGTCTGCGTCAGTTGAGGCCTTCCCTGCATCCTCTGCCTGTATCCTGGGACCTTAGTATGATCTTGCTCACCTAATGAAGGATCACTTTGATCCTATGTGCTTGTGTGACCTAATATATCTGACCTGGAAGGTCTCATTCTTGGTTGCGGTCACCTTAGCACATTGGGTCAGCGAACTTCAAGTGTTGGTGACGTACCCACTCTATACGAAGTTCTTCCACGATTGGGTGGTTCTCCGTATTCACCCTAAGTTCCTGCCTAAGGTGGTATCGGATTTCCATTGGAATCAGTCTGTCATCCTACCTACATTCTTCCCAAGACCTCATTCACACCCAGGTGAATGGGCCTTGCATTCTTTGGATTGTAAGAGGGCCTTGGTGTTCTACCTGGAGAGGATGGCAGGCCATAGATATACGCAACTCTTCATCTTGTTTGATAAGAACTGAATGGGAGTTGCTGTGGCTAAACACACCCTGTCTACCTGGCTAGTGGACTGCATTTCGTTCTACTATGCACAAGCAGGATTGCAGCTTGCGGGCCATGTTAAGGCTCACTCCGTCCGGGCCATGGCAACTTCGGTGGCTAACTTGCGAGCTGTCCCCTTGAAGAAGATCTGCAGGGCTGCAACATGGAGTTCTCTCCATATGTTCGCAACTCACTATTGCTTGGACAGACTGCCACCAGGATAGTAGCTTCAGCTGATCTGTCCTCCTTAACCTTTTTCGAGTCTATACCCAACTCTTCTGCCTAGGGCCCTGTTTTTCATGTTCAGGCTGTATTCCTCCGTTACCAACTGCACCTAGGTTGTTTGCCCATTGGTACCTGTTTGGTGTCTGTTGGTCCACTCTGGTCTGAAACAGCCTACAGCTAGGTATTCACCCATGTGTGAAGGCTACCATTTTGCTTGTCCTAGAAGAAAACAGAGTTGCTTACCTGTAACAGGTGTTCTAGAACAACAGGATGTTAGTCCTCACAAAACCCGCCTGCCACCCCGCAGAGTTGGGTTTCATTTTAAGTTTATTTTATTTGTGTAATTCTCTGTAATGAGACTGCGCGTGGCTGCGCAAATAGTGGCATACTCAGGGTGCCAGTCAAAGTTCTAAAAACTTTGACAGAAGTTTTCTGTGCTGGGCTCTATCTGATGATGTCACCCATGTGTTAGGACTAACATCCTGCTGTCCTAGGAGAACACCTGTTACAGGTAAGCAACTCTGCTATACTGAAACAGAATTGGTATAGAATCTGATTCATTTAATGAGTTTAGCCTTATGATATATTTGCAGAGTGTAGTTAAAGTAGCTTTTGCATGAAAATGAAATTGCTTTCATGTTTAGGTAGCATGTTATGTTTCAGTTCTCCTATATCTCTCTTCAGTTTAAAAGAATTTGGTTTATTTTTTTTTCCACAAAGACCATATATTTTTCTAGTGTTCTTGATTGAACAGATATCTGTTTAAGAGAATAGGCACCACTGTCACATCTATCATAAATATGTTTGCATATAAAATAGGGCTCATTGTAAAGAATGTTTGTTTATTAGATGATGTCGTCCCTATGCCCTGTGCAGGATGAATTTAATAATTCATTCCTGCTTCTAGCATTTACATTAATCTGATTCTTTCATATACTGTTGCTCAAATTAGAATAATTCTTTAATCAGCTGTGTTATGCATGCTATGGCAGACTAGAATAGAAAAGAGCATCCTAGCATACTGACAATGTAGATATTTTATTTGTTACTGTAATTTAAAAGTAAAATCAGAAATATTGATTTCTACTTGACTGGAGTGATTTAGTTTGAATATCAGTCTGATCTTAATAAGGTGAGAATTAATTGAGTCGCGGTATTAGATATTCAGTGATGTCAACTGAACCATGATCAATCTAGAAAAGGGTTTTCTTTTGTACTGCATTAGAAATATCAAATAGATTTTGTACTACAATGCAGAATAAGGAAAACAAGAGAATACTATTACCTTCTCTGCTCATTAAATGCCCTACTAATTTGAACACGTCTTAATTTGTAAAACAGAATAATAATAAACCTCAGTCTAAGACAAAATACCAAGCATAATGTCATAAAATTGCATTACTGGTGTTATATTTGTGTATTTTGATATATGCACTTTAATGGCTATTAGACATGCTTTTATACATTTGTAAAGGAATAGTTATTAATCTTTACCAAAGTACAGCACAAAGCCTGCATATGTAAATTTTTTTTGTGTATGTACCGATAGAGAATAAAACCATTCTAGAACGTAGAATGTAATGGAACTTCTTTACAGTTCAGTTTCATTGTAAAAAAGCTGATTACACAAAGAAGTTAACAATGGGTCTGTTGTGGGCACATATTTCTGAAGTAGAAATGAGGTATGAACAAAATATGCGGGCCTGTACCCGGAGCCCACTAGTAACTGCACCACGCATCAGAGCCTGATAGTCTGGAACTCCAAAGGAGTGCGGGTACGTCAGTGATGGGTGCTTCACTGCTAACCACCTGCCTTTCTCTCCCCCGCCCCCCAGGTCACGCTACCCATGATGCCGTCTGGGCTGGGTGGTGAGCGATGACATAGCATGGGGAAGGAAGGGTAACGAGCAGGGGTGTGGAATAATGACACGGCACCATCAAAAGGGCCAAGCCGAGGATTGGCTACCCTATTTTTGAATGAACCAGCGTTTAGGCAGGATGCTTCAGCCGGTGTTTTGCTGTTACCAGAAGCCAGGGCCTCCTGGGCAAAAATCTGCAAGTTCAGTGAAGATAGGACATTTCCCGCAGAGGCACTGGGACAGAGTCTAAGGCAGTTGGCAGAAACAATCTCTGCTGCTAATTCTGTGCCTCCCACCTCTCCAGTCCTGCAGGGATGGTAAAGGAGAGGGAGAGGGCAAAAGAAAGTATGTACAGTATGTTCGAGTGTGAGACCAAAGTGGGGGGAGAAAAAATGTGTGTGGGGGGGGAGATTAGTGAGAGGAAGAGCAGGGTGAGTGCTGGGGGGGGGCAGTGAGAGGAGAACAAGTATGAGTGGGTGAAATAGAATGAGGGGGCAAGCAAGGAAAGTGACAAGAATGTGGGGGGAGTGAGAGAGGACATCCAGAAGAGAGTAAGTGTGTGGGAGAAAGGGAGAGGGCAATAACGAGGAGGAGAGATTTAAATTGGGGAAGATGGGAGAATGGGGAGGAGAAAGAGAGTGTGAGGACCAGAAATATTAGGAGAAGTCCACCCAGGGATGGGGGAGGAATTCTGGGTGGTGATGTAGATGAAAGGAGATGAGGAGTGCAGGAGAAAGAGGAGGTGAAGATAGCTTTCTTATTTATGAACGTGTGTGTGTGTATATATATATATATATATATGTGTATATATATATATCTAAAAAAAAACACTAACAAGAGTGGGTTACAAGCACTTAGCATGTTATAAAGGACTGTGTATAATTATTTTAGACAAAAACACTTATCACAAATTGTTTATTACAGAAAAGTATTATCAAGACAGTTACAAAACAATTTGCAATTCTATCTGACAACACTATTCAATATTCATTATATTCATCAATCTCTTATTGATACAAAAGATAACAATTTACCTAAAAACACATACCTTTTTCTTTGTGGTAGTACAACAAACTCATTCACCCCCATGCATAACTACACTCATAGCTCACACTTTATCAATCTTACTATCAATTAGAACTGTAAACATTAACCTCCTTCTTCCAAATTGCATATAGTAATGTTTCTTTAAGCAATATCATCAGAATAATATGTTTAAACTATATCAGAGTGTTATCTCTCTTAACTGATGACTATAGTATTATTCTTTAACCATCAAGACATGAAACTGGTGTTTTTATTTATTTATTTATTTATTTATTTAAAGGCTTTTATATACCGGAGTTCATGTACTAGTACATACCACTTCGGTTTACACAGAACCAAAATTGGAAAATTACATCAAACAAGTGGGTATAAAATAACAAGGCTAACTTTGTAGGAACTTAGAACTTGAGGTAAAGGAGAGAACAGGACCAAGTGGTAACAGATCAATGTAAATAGCTAAATAATAAATACAAATGCATACAATAAATACAAATGCTTACAGATTACTTCTTAGATACAGTGTTCTTCTTTGATACAGTGGTAATGTCCCAACAAGGCCCTTGTTTCGCCAAATTGGCTTCCTCAGGGGAATGAGCAACTTGAACAGAACACCTCAAATGTCGGTGAAACCAGCTCTTAAATACTCCCTGCTTACTTCTGCAGGACGAAATAGAATCTATCTAGAGTTTTCTGAACATAAAAAGCTCTTGACTGCCTCGAAGCTTATTACGAGTGAATATTTCATTGAAAGACTCACTGCTCGCCTGTGCAATGATTCCACATTTCACTTTATAGATATCGAAAAGTTGAGCGGCACTCTCCCAAAGCCTACAACAAGCTCAATAGCTCTAACTCATTCTTCTAAACAACTGCTTCTCTCAACATCTTGGCGTGCATTGAATTGGAAACTATATATATCTACCGATAGATATATCTAGATATTTTAAAAGCTGCACACGTTTGCTGGTGTGCGCCAATGGCTGCAGCCATTTTATAACACATGCACGCACGTTATAAAATAGCTTCGCCGTGTGTACACATGTGCCACATTTTATATGGGTGAACAAAGAAGATAGATGCCAGATGTCTTGTAAATTCCTTTATTGAAGTGGAGACACTAGATAAGCCCGACTCAGGCCGAGTTTCGCCGTTTGAAAACGGCTGCCTCAGGGGCTTGTATTTTCTCTGATTCACAATAAAGTATCTGTATATCAATGGTCACACTGAGGACTATGTGACCAACAGCATTAATGGATCTCATGAGCGTATTCACGATGAAATCTCCACTTGAAAAGTCAAACGGCGAAACTCGGCCTGAGTCGGGCTTATCTAGTGTCTCCACTTCAATAAAGGAATTTACAAGACATCTGGCATCTATCTTCTTTGTTCATCCTGACAGCTTTTATAGATCGCCTTCCTTTACATTTTATATGGGTGCGTGTAAATGCCGCCTGGACCACGTGAGGGGGATTTCAGTACATATGTGTGCCGACACTAGAGCCCGTTTGCCCAGTTAACCAATCAGCCTTCCTAACACTCCCTGCCCCCCGTTTAGTGTGCCTACCTTTTACAGTTAGCCCAGACCCCCTAATCTTCGCTAATTAGCCTCTATTTTTTTAATTTATTAATTGTATGCTGTCCATACCAGAAGTAAAGTTGTGTTAAGGGATCCCACATGTTTCTTGTGCACGTAAATACTTCCATGCAGAATTCATGCCTCAGACCCGGCTTGCCCCGCCCAGACCACACCTATGTCTCGCTTTCCCAAAAAAGTTTGTGTGCATAACAGGAGATATGCACATTGTAACGGGTCTTTTAAAATTTGCGCAGCACCTGCGGATACAAGAGAGCACATGTCTCCTGGTTTTAATGCTTGTAAAGCTTTTAAAATCTGTAACCTTTTATTAAAATCATCCCTTGTACCTGAAGATTGGAAGATGGCCAATTTAACATGAAATTTATTTTAAAAAGGGCTCCAGGGGTGATCCCGGGAAACTATAGACCATGAGCCTGACTTCAGTGCTGGGAAAAATCATGGAAACTGTTTTATAAAGAATAAAATCACAAAACATTTTGATAGACCTGATTTGATGGGACGCAGCCAACATGGATTTACCCAAGGGAAGTCTCGCCTCACAAATCTCCTGCATTTTTTTTTTTTTTTTGAAGGAGTGAATAAACGTGGACAATGAATTGGTAGATGTGGTGTATTTGGATTTTCAGAAGGTGTTTGACAAAGTCCCTCCTAAGAGGCTTCTAAGAAAACTAACTAAGTCATGGGATAGGAGGCAGTGTCCTTTTGTGGATTGCAAGCTGGTTAAAAGACAGGAAACAGAGAGTAGGATTGAATGGTCAGTTTTCACAGTGGAAAAATGTAAACAGCAGAGTGCCTCAGGGATCTGTACTTGGATTGGTGCTTTTTAATATATTTATAAATGATCTGGAAAAAGCGTACAAGTGAGGTGATCAAATTTGCGGATGACACAAAATTATGCAGAGTAGCTAAATCTCAAGTGGATTGTGATGAATCGCTGAAGGACCTTGCGAGACTAGAAGACTGGGCTTCCAATTGGCAGATGAAATTTAACATGGACAAGTGCAAAATGATACATGTAGGGAAAAATAATCCTTGCTGTAGTTGCAGAATGTTAGGTTCTATCTTAGGAGATGCCACCCAGGAAAGAGATCTTGGCATCATAGTGGATAATACATTGAAATCGTCGGCTCGGTGTGCTGTGGCGATCAGAAAAGCAAACAATATTAGGAATTAAGAAGAGAATGGCAAATAAAATGATGGATGTCATAAAGCCTCTTATCACTCCATGGTGAGACTACATCTTGAATACTGTGTGCAATTCTAGTCGCTGCATCTCAAAAAAGATATAGCTGCACTGGAGAAAGTGCAGAGAAGGGCAACCTAAATAAGTGGCATGGATCAGCTGCCCTATGAGGAAAGGCTAAGGAAGTTAGAGCTGTTCAGTTTGGAGAAGAGTCAATTGAGGTGGGATATGATAGAGGTCTACAAAATCATGAAAGGACTTGAACAAGTTAATGTAAACCGGTTATTTTCTCTCTCAGATAATAGGAGGACTAGGGGCACTCCATATAGCTCATTTAAAACAAATCAAAGAAAATTATTTTTCACTCAGCAGATAGCTAAGCTCTATAATTCATTGCCAGAGGATGTGGTTACAGCAGTTAATGTAACTGGATTTAATAAAAGGTTTGGATAAGTTCCTAGAGGAAAAATCCATAAACTTCTATTAATTATTAAGCAATCAGCTTGAGATGAATTTAATGTTTGTGTACTTGCCAAGAACTTGTGACCTGGATTGGCCACTGTTGGAAACAGATGCTGGGCTTGATGAGCCTTTGGTCTGACCCAGTATGGCAATTCTTATGTTCATATATTTATTACAATATGTATAAATCTAAACAAATCAAATAGTTACAAAAACTGAATCATAATGTACACATTCAACTTTAGAAAAAACACTTATTTCAAAAACAAAAAGATATAAAGAGCTAACAAACATTCTCAAATGGGTCATAAAGCTCTTGAGTATGTTAGGATCATACAGCTTGCTAAATAATGGTGTGATGGTTTTTCCTTCAATAAAACTTGTCCATTGCTGCTTCCCCAGCATAGGCCTCTGTTTCACCAAAACGCTGCACAGCTCCATGGAGCCTAACGTATACATCTCACCACATTAGATCTGCTGCCTTTAGTATTTCACTTCTCTTTATGTATCACTTATAGACACAATGACCAAACTCAGCCTTCCTCCTTCATGATTAAGCTTTGTCCTTTACATTTCATCTAATGCACATGTCTTAACTGTGTGGTTTGCGGATGATTATGCTATATTAATATTTGTTAAATATGAGGATGGGAAGCAGTCGGGAAGGAGATGTTGTCGCGGCTACTAGAGTTAATGAAATCAATTCAGTTTAACCATGAAGGAGGAAGACTGAGTTTGGTCATTGTGGGGTAGATTTTCAAACCGTGCAAATTGGCGTACTTTTGCTGGCGCATCAGGCGCAAGCAAAAGTACGCGGGATTTTAGTAGATACGCGCGTAGCCGCTAAAATCCTGGATCGGCGCGGGCAAGGCTATCGATTCTGTATAGCCGGTGCGCGCCGAGCCGCGCAGCCTACCCCCGTTCCCTCCAAGGCCGCTCCGAAATCGGAGCGGCCTCGGAGGGAACTTTCTTTTGCCCTCCCCTCACCTTCCCCTCCCTTCCCCTACCTAACCCACCCGCCCGGCCCTGTCTAAACCCCCACCTTACCTTTGTCGGGGGATTTATGCCTCCCGGAGGGAGACGTAAATCCCCGCGTGCCAGCGGGCCGCTAGCGCGCCGGGACGCGACCTGGGGGCGGGTACGGAGGGCGCGGCCATGCCCCCGGACCGCCCCGGGCCGTAACCATGCCCCCGGGCCCACCCCCAAAACGCTGCCGACACGCCCCCAAAACGCCGCGCCGACCGGGCCCGCCCCCGACACGCCCCCTCGCCAAACCCCGGGACTTACGCGAGTCCCGGGGTCTGCGCGCGCCGGTAGGCCTATTGAACATAGGCGCACCGGCGCGCAGGGCCCTGCTCGCCTAAATCCGCCTGGATTTAGGCAGATTTAGGTGAGCAGGGCTCTGAAAATCCGCCCCTGTGTGTATAGGTAATACATGAAGAGCAGTGATATACTCAAGGGAGAAGATCTGTTTTTGATTATGAATACTTCTGTCTACACAATGTAGTGAGATCTATACATTAGGCTCCTTGGAGAGCTGTGCAGTGTATTCCTTCCCCGAAGAAGCAGTTTTTGGTGAAATAGAGGCTTGTGTTTGGGAAGCAGCAATTGGTTGATTGTTTTTCCTTCAATAATACCTGTCACATCATTCTTTAGCAAGCTGTATGAGCCTAACATATTCAAGAGATTTATAATAATTGACCCATTCAAGGACTTTTTCGTTAGTTCCTTATATCTTTGTTTTGAAATAAGTGTTTATTTCTAAAGCTGAATATGTATATCATGATTCAATTTTTGTAACTGTTATTTATTGATTAGATTTATACATTGTAATAAAAACAAATGTAACATTTAAATAGTTACATTAGTGCTTTGTGGGGTTTTTTATATCAATATAGTGAGGCACTTTATTTGTATAGACTCATTGTCTATTGTCTTATCTATATCTATATAGATAAATATGTATTTATTTATTTATTTTTCTATACCGATATTCGATTCGAAATATCATACCGGTTTACATACGAGTTGTCCGAAGGCAAGCCTTTTGAGACATGGTACATTGTAACATGTACATTGTAAATATAGATAGATATATATAGTAACCCATCTTGGGGAGACCCTAACCAAGTGCATGAATGGAAAACCGTGGCTCAGAAAGGGTGTAGTGGTTAGAACAGTGGGGCTGAGAGCCAGGAAAGCCAGGGTTCAGATCCCACTTCTATCACTGGTTTTCCTTGTGAAGTTATTTTACTCTCCATTGCCTTAGATACAAACTTTTTTCACATAAACACAAAATGAGGAAAAACGCCTTAATAAATCAGGCCTTTTGATTGTAAACCCTTTGGGACAGGGAAATACCTAATGTACTTGACTGTAATTTGCATTGAGCAATCATTGAAAAGGCATCAGTTAAATTTAAAATAAAAATTTTAAAAAATCTGTTTTAGGAATGTTGTGAAGGTTATTTGTCTCTCCATTTCTTTTACATCACTTTTGTCCTTTTCCGTCGATAAGCAGGGCATTTAGCCATGTATAGTGGGTGGCGTCGTCCATGACGACACGGAGGCGGAGCTTTCTCTCTAAGCTTGAAGAGCTTTGAAGTGCGCATGAGCCTGCCTCCCTGCGCTCCTCGAGCCTGCCTCAGTTTTTGTTTTCCGCGGCACTGCACGGACATATGGAAATCTCTCTCTCATCACCTCACGGGACAAAAACTTCATTTCACCAAACTTCGATAGAAACAATGCCAAAGTGCTCAGGATTCAAGTACTGCTCCTGCGGGAAAATCATATCGGTGACCGGGCATAGTTACTGTTGTTTATGCCTTGGTTCCGACCATGATCAGGCCACATGCAGGGACTGTGGGAAAATGTCCCCGCGAGCAAGGAGACAAAGGGCAGAAAAAATGGAGAGGCTGAGGCACTCATATGCCTCCTCTCTGGCAGATGGAAGATCAACCAAGTCCTCCCCAGATAAGAAAAAACCCTGGTCCGGGACTCCTCGACGCACGTATTCGGCCTCGGAAGGCCGTGTGTCGCAGCCTGCGTCTACCACGCAGATTGGGTGGAGCGCCATTTCGGCCACGACGCATGTGTCTGCAACATCTGCATCGAATTGACTTACTCTGTCTCGTCCGACACCTTCAACGCATGCGTCGACTCCACTGAAAGCATCGAATGTTTCGACGCATCACGACGCAACTAAAGGTCTCGCGATGCATCATGAAGCATTAGACAAGGCTACGATGCATTCCATTCACAAGCGTCAAAAAACTACTCATACTTCTTCAAAACCAAAAAACTCAGTCCCTAAACGGCCTGAAAAACCAAGAAAATCGACATCAAAGACTAAGCATATTACACCTCATTCTGGAGCACCGTCTTCAACTAAATCTACAAGACAACACTCCATGTCCCGACATGGAGATCACCACTCTCCATCCTTGGTATTATCCGATATAGTAATTGATGAACCAGTTGGAAATTGGGATTCCTCACCTGATATACTCCCTCGACTTCCACATTCCAAAAAGAGACTAACATCTCCACTGACTAAAATACCTGTCAAGCATCTCAAAAAAGCCACAAGACCGCCTAACTATCCTCCTCGCCCTACAGCTGAAGAAACGATGTCGCAAATCACTTCTTTATTACAGTTTTTTCCAAAGTTTACCTTTGGATCCAAATATTCTCCCACAGGATCCTCAAGATCCTACATTGCCACATATTTCTCCTTCTTTACCTCCAAATCTCCCGTCTCTGACACATTCTAATTCTCCAATATCATCTACACACACGGTTTCTCCGGGTTTATCTCCGCCATCATCTCCAGGGAGTTCAACTGGTATTCCTTCAGACCCTCCACAAGAATTACCTCAACCAACATCACCTCCCGAAGATCTAACTTATGCTAAATTCCCGGAGAAGCTAGGTTTAACTCTTAACGTAGAGACCCGCAAACTCCCAGACCCAAGATCAGAGGTTATGGGAATTTTGCAGATTCTGGATGTTCCATCTGAACCCACTGCTCTACCTCCACATCAGATTTTAGAGGGCCTGATGGATAAGTCGTGGGACACCCCACTCTTTCTCACCCCAGTTTCCAAGAAACTGGATTTAAAATATAGAATGCAAAAGACATCCTACTACTCAAATGTTCAACTCCCTCATAATTCAATAGTAGTAGAGTCGGTGCTGAAAAGAAACTACAACTTTTGCTGCATACCTCACAGGGAGACTCTTCCTTGCCTCAGCCATTCCTGGATTTGCAAAAGGGTCTACGACTTTTCTTACGAACCTCATATATAAAGCTTTTGACACTTCAGCGCGTGCCTCAGCAACCGCAATCTCGGCTAGACGCCTGGCATGACTTCGGGCCAGCAGTATACGTGACGATGTTCATGATCGTTTGTCTAATTTACCATGTAGGCCAGACAACCTATTTGGAGAAAAACTACTACCACAGACCATACCGGTACTATCAACCCTATCAATCCAACTATAGAACGCAACCTTTCCAGCAACAGAGATCTTAATCTCATATGCAGGGACAAAGACCACATCAGAGATCTCAGAGGCCACAGAAACCTCAGGCTACTCAACAACCAACCAAACAATCTTTTTAAGTTCAAATGCCACAATGGCAGCATATGTGGGAGGAAGACTATCTTTGTTCCATTCCCAGTGGACCCATATCACCACAGACCAATGGATATTGAGCATTATACAACAGGGATACTGCCTACGTTTCAACTCCGTACCAACGTTACCTCATCTCATTCATCCCAACACTCCATTGATTCAAATTCCATCGCTCCTGAAGGAAATTTCACTCCTTCAACAGCAGGCTATCCAGCCAGTGCCTTCCAATCAAATGGAGAAGGGGTTTTATTCCCAATACTTCCTCATCCCCAAAAAATCAGGAGGCCTTCGCCCAATTTTAGATCTTCGAGCACTCAACAAATATCTACAGACAGAGAAATTCAAAATGACCTCTCTCAAGACAGTTCTGCCTTTTCTCCAGAAGAATGACTGGATGTGCTCACTCGATTTAAAGGATGCTTACACACACATCCCGATCCACAAACATTGTTGGCAATACCTCTGTTTTCAAGTAGCAAATCAGCACTACCAGTACAAAGTGCTTCCCTTTTGTCTTTCCTTAGCTCCAAGAGTCTTCACAAAATGTCTTACTGTTGTTGTGGCACACTTACGCAAACAGGGCATAAACATATTTCCTTATTTAGACGACTGGTTGATCGATTCTCACGATGCCCACTTGCTACGATCTCACATAGAAAACACACTTCTCTGTCGCCAAGACCTAGGTTGGATAATAAACTATGAAAAATCTCAACACCATCCAACCCAGAACATTCAGTTCATAGGAGCCATAATCCGGACTCCAGTTTCCAGGGCTTTTCTTCCTCCAGAAAGAATTCAAACCTTATGATCCCTAGCTCAATCTCTGTTACATTGGAAAAACGTTCCAGCTCGACAAGTTATGGTCCTCTTAGGTCACATGGCTGTAGCAATATGTGTAGTTCAGAATACTCGACTTCACATCAGACGCCTACAATGGGGACTAAAATCCCAGTGGAACCAACTCACTCAACCGATGTCAAACAAGGTACAAGTTACGAATTCCATGAAAAGAGATATCGGATAGTGGCTTCAACCATCTATCTTGGAAGAAGAAAGCCCATTCCAACACCTCCCTCATCAACTGATTCTCACTACAGATGCTTCAACAACAGGGTGAGGAGCGCACCTCCTCCATCTGGAAACTCAGGGACTTTGGTCCGCAGCCGAACAAACCCTTCAAATAAATTTGTTAGAACTCGGGGCAATAAAAAATTCTCTTCTGGCATTCCAAACATGGATACAAGGGAAATCTCTGACAATCCATACCGACAATCAGGTAGTGATGTTTTATATAAACAAACAAGGCGGATCCGGTTCCTTGATTCTTTGCAAGGAAGCGGTTCAAATTTGGGAGTGGGCAGAAGCAACAACATCTTCCTTCAAACATCCTACCTGCCGGGACTAGCAAATAACAGAGCAGACAAACTCAGTAGGATTTTCCACTCAAACGAGTGGTCGCTTAATCAGAGGGAGGCAGACAAAATCTTTGCAGCCTGGGGGACTCCAGAAATAGACCTCTGTGCATCGGAAGAAAGCTGGAAAGTGAAAAAAATTTGCTCTCTGCATCCCAGCAGATACAGAATGTCGCAGGATGCATTCCTGATTCCGTGGGACAAGGGTCTGCTATACGCTTTTCCTCCAATTCCCCTAATCTTGCGCACAATCCAGAAATGTATAACACTCAGCGGACTTAATCTTATAGCACCTGCGTGGCCGAGACAGCCATGGTATGCCTATCTTCTTCATCTGTCTGTGAATCCCCCAATATCACTACCAAAGGACCCACTCCTCCTTTCACAAGGCGGAGGAACCTTAATACACCCAATGCAAGCCTCCCTGCATTTGACTGCATGGAGATTGAATGGCAAATACTGAACTCATTGGATCTCTTGTCCGGAATCACAGACATTCTCATTGCAGCAAGAAAACCATCTAACATAAGAACATGCCATACTGGGTCAGACCAAGGGTTCATCAAGCCCAGCATCCTGTTTCCAACAGTGGCCAATCCAGGCCATAAGAACTTGGCAAGTACCCAAAAACTAAGTCTATTCCATGTTACCGTTGCTAGTAGGAGCCGTGGTTATTATCTAAGTCAACTTAATTAATAGCAGGTAATGGACTTCTCGTCCAAGAACTTATCTAATCCTTTTTTAAACACAGCTATACTAACTGCACTAACCACATCCTCTGGCAACAAATTCCACAGTTTAATTGTGCGTTGAGTGAAAAAGAACTTTCTCCGATTAGTTTTAAATGTGCCACATGCTAACTTCATGGAGTGCCCCCTAGTCTTTCTATTATCGGAAAGAGTAAAAAAAAGATTCACATCTACCCGTTCTAGACCTCTCATGATTTTAAACACCTCTATCATATCCCCCCTCAGCCGTCTCTTCTCCAAGCTGAAAAGTCCTAACCTCTTTAGTCTTTCCTCATAGGGGAGCTGTTCCATTCCCTTTATCATTTTGGTAGCCCTTCTCTGTACCTTCTTAATCGCAATTATATCTTTTTTGAGATGCGGCGACCAGAATTGTACACAATATTCAAGGTATGGTCTCACCATGGAGCGATACAGAGGCATTATGACATTTTCCGTTTTATTCACCATTCCCTTTCTAATAATTCCCAACATTCTGTTTGCTTTTTTGACTGCCGCAGCACACTGAACCGATGATTTCAATGTGTTATCCACTATGACACCTAGATCTCTTTCTTGGGTAGTAGCACCTAAAATGGAACCTAACATTGTGTAACTATAGCATGGGTTATTTTTCCCTATATGCATAACCTTGCACTTGTCCACATTAAATTTCATCTGCCATTTAGATGCCCAATTTTCCAGCCTCACATGGTCTTCCTGCAATTTATCACAATCTGCTTGTGATTTAACAACTCTGAACAATTTTGTATCATCTGCAAATTTGATTACCTCTCTCATCGTATTTTTCCAGATCATTTATAAATATATTGAAAAGTAAGGGTCCCACTCCCCTGCCCACTCCCTTCCACTGAGGAAATTGTCCATTTAATCCTACTCTCTGTTTCCTGTCTTTTAGCCAGTTTGTAATCCACGAAAGGACATCGCCACCTATCCCATGACTTTTTACTTTTCCTAGAAGCCTCTCATAAGGAACTTTGTCAAATGCCTTCTGAAAATCCAAGTACACTACATCTACTGGTTCACCTTTATCCACATGTTTATTAACTCCTTCAAAAAAGTGAAGCAGATTTGTGAGGCAAGACTTGCCTTGGGTAAAGCCATGCTGACTTTGTTCCATTAAACCATGTCTTTCTATATGTTCTGTGATTTTGATGTTTAGAACACTTTCCACTATTTTTCCTGGCACTGAAGTCAGGCTAACCGGTCTGTAATTTCCCGGATCTCCCCTGGAGCCCTTTTTAAATATGGGGGTTACATTAGCTAACCTCCAGTCTTCAGGTACAATGGATGATTTTAATGATAGGTTACAAATTTTTACTAATAGGTCTGAAATTTCATTTTTTAGTTCCTTCAGAACTCTGGGGTGTATACCATCCAGTCCAGGTGATTTACTACTCTTCAGTTTGTCAATCAGGTCTACCACATCTTCTAGGTTCACCGTGATTTGGTTCAGTCCATCTGAATCATTACCCATGAAAACCTTTTCCAGTACGGGTACCTCCCCAACATCCTCTTCAGTAAACACCGAAGAAAAGAAATCATTTAATCTTTCCGCGATGGCCTTATCGTCTCTAAGTGCCCCTTTAACCCCTTGATCATCTAATGGTCCAACTGACTCCCTCACAGGCTTTCTGCTTCGGATATATTTTAAAAGGTTTTTACTGTGAGTTTTTGCCTCTATGGCCAACTTATTTCAAATTCTTTCTTAGCTTGTCTTATCAATGTCTTACATTTAACTTGCCAACGTTTATGCATTTTCCTATTTTCCTCTTGATCCTTCTTCCAATTTTTGAATGAAGATCTTTTGGCTAAAATAGCTTCTTTCACCTCCCCTTTTAACCATGCCGGTAATCGTTTTGCCTGCTTTCCACCTTTCTTAATGTGTGGAATACATCTGGATTGTGCTTCTAGGATGGTATTTTTTTAACAATGACCATGCCTCTTGCACACTTTTTACTTTTGTAGCAGCTCCTTTCAGTTTTTTTTCTATTTTTCTCATTTTATCAAAGTTTCCCTTTTGAAAGTTTAGCATGAGAGCCGTGGATTTGCTTACTGTCCCCCTTCCAGTCGTTAATTCAAATTTGATCATATTATGATCACTATTGCCAAGCGGCCCCACCACCGTTACCTCTCTCACCAAATCTTGTGCTCCACTGAGAATTAGATCTAAAATTGCTCCTTCTCTCGTCCGTTCCTGAACCAATTGCTCCATAAAGCTATCATTTACTCCATCCAGGAACCTTATCTCTGTAGCGTGTCCCGATGATACATTTACCCAGTCAATATTGGGGTAATTGAAGTCTCCCAGTAACTACACTTTCAAATGGAGATGATACTCCGCATGGTGCACCCTCCAAAAGGTCGATCCTTTTTCTTGTCCACCAGCATCATTGCTGGCTTATTTACATACTTTATCCCTCTCAGGACTAGCAGTCACATCAATTAGAGTTCACCTCAGTGCTATTGCAGCTTATCATCATTGGGAAAAAGATGGTTCCATATCCTCTCATCCTTTGATATCCAGGTTTATGAAAGGTTTATTACATCTTCACCCACCAATTAAAAAACCAATAGTGCCTTGGGACATTAATGTTGTCCTGAAAGCATTGATGAATCCACCATTTGAGCCCATGTCAACTTCTTCACTCAAATTTTAACATGGAAAGTTCTTTTCCTGGGAGCGGTCACTTCTGCGAGAAGAGAAAGCAAACTCCAAGCGCTTGTAATTAATTTTCCATATCTTCAGTTTCATCATGATAAAGTAGTCTTGCAAACTCATCCTTCTTTTTTACCAAAGGTGGTTTTGGCTTTTCACTTGAATGAGACAATCTCCTTACCCGTTTTTTGCCTGAAACCGCATTCTAACGATCGACCAAAAACTACTTCATACCTCGATTGTAAGAGAGCCTTAGCTTATTACAAAAATACTACTGAAACAATCAGGCATTCATCGCAATTGTTTGTTTCCTTCAACCCAAACAATCCAAGTCAACCAGTTTCGAAGCAAATTCTTTCTAACTGGCTGACAGCTTATATCCAATACTGTTATTCTACAAAAGCGACACCTCTTGCGGGCCCAATTAAGGCCCATCAAATCAGAGCAACTGTGGCTTCTGTTGCGCATATCCAAGGGGTGCAATTCAAGACATCTGCAAAGCAGCGACCTCGTCTTCCATATATACATTTACTTCCCACTATTGTTTAGACCAGCAGTCGGCAGCAGATTCCTTGTTAGGTTCTGCAGTTTTACAGACTGTTTCAAAATCATAATGGCTGTCTGCTTTCTTTAGGTTGCAAAAAAAAAAGTTGTATTTATTAAACAGTATGCTTGTTTTTATACATGTTTTTATACATGTTTGATATACATGTTTGATATACATGTTTGATATACATGTTTGATAATTTCATATCTGCAACCAATAAGCTTTGGACTCCCACTATGCATGGCTAAATGCCCTACTTATCGAAGGAAAAAAGCAAGTTTGCTTACCGTAAACTGTGTTCTCCGTAGATAGCAGGGAATTTAGCCATGCATTCTCTCCCACCTCCCTGGACAGCCGTTACTTCATATGACACCTACACCAGCATTAGCTTGGAAAACCAACTGAGGCAGGTTCGAGGAGCGCAGGAAGTCGTGCTCATGCGCACTTCAAAGCTCTTTGAGCTTAGAAAGCTCTGCCTCCGTGACATCATGGATGACGCCACCCACTATGCATGGCTAAATTCCCTGCTATCTACGGAAAACACCATTTATGGTAAGCAAACTTGCTTTTATGTTACAATTTCATTTTAAATTCTGATTTTTATGATAATCTTTAAACAACCTGTGCTGCCTAGATCTAATATGTCATATTTCTGTACAATGGAAAACAAACCTTGGGGGAATCCCATGTGATTGTGCTTCACGATAACACGGTTCCTGTGTACCTAAGTGAGTTTGTTGTGTTTATTTTGTATCGCTTCCAAACATCCCTTTGTGAAAAGTACAGTTCAAAATTTTAAGTATCCATAGTCATGGCATAGACTTTTTCATTTATTTTTAAGAGTGTGATAGCAATATGATAAGTGTTGTGAAAATATAAATGGTGAGATAACACCTCTGTAGGACTTGCTCTTAAGTAGAAAAATTGTAAGGTCTTTAAATAAACCACAGCCAAAGCAGAGTTGATAAGTTTACTTTGGCACCAGGCAATAGCTTCATTTATTAAGCAATTTATCTTTTCTGTACAGCTAATGTGAATTATAAATCCTGTAGTGGAAAGAAAATGGAAGTATTTATTAGATTCTGGCTAAACGTGCTACAGCTAATTATCAGTGATCAAGATCAGCAATGGATCTGAGGCTGCTGAAGAACAGCTTAAAACCAAAATACCTTCAGATCATGTAGCATACTATGTTTTATACGTCCAAGTTATGTCCTGGACAGTTGATTTACTTATTCCCTTTATTCATATAGTATTGCACACACACAAACAGCTTGCATGAGCCAGTTATGTCATATGTATGGTATCATGTTTTTAGAATGTTTATATTTTGAAATTTTTTAATTTTTAGGTTGAAACTGTCTTAAAAGTTCCAAATCCAAACTAGTCCTGGAGGACCTCCAGCTAGTCAGGTTTTCAGGATATCACCAATGAATATGTATGAGTTAAATTTGCATGCAAATCTCTCATACATATTCATTACGGATATCCTGAAAACCTGACTGGCTGGGGTCCCTCAGGACACGTTTAGGAATCATTGTAATAGAGCATTTAAAGATAATGTTCTAATCTATATCAAATTGGAGACTTAATCCAGCATAGGAATTTGTGCTTTTGCAATTTCTCCCACAACAAAATGATTTTTGCCTTGTGGGATGCTTATCTTCTGGATGTGCTGAAAATTAGCCATGAAGATTTTCCTTCACCTGTAAGGTTATCTATATTCCTGATTCTGTATGATGGAAGCTGCATTAAATACTCATACATCCCCAGCCAGCTTAAATCGAACCAAGATGTTGGAGTCCTCTCCAAAGGAAACTAAACAGAGCAACTTTGCCTCTTGTTCTGAACTCGGACAGCATTATGATACTTAAATTTGTTTTTCATGAAATCTGATTCCCTCTTTTTTTTTCATGGTCACAAAATAAATGTGTTCCCTAATTTCTTTAGTTATCCCAAACTGCATGAAAAAAAATGAATTCTTCTTTGCCCTCTGATTTCAATTGGTGCATCTTTCTTTAAAACATTTCCCTGTAAATATCTTGTTAAATATTGGAGGGGGAGGGGGGCTAGAAATGTTTTGTTTTTACTGATCCGCCTCATGAAAAACATCTTTCTGGTGTTTTCGCACAGAAGCCCCAGGGAATTCACATTCACCCAGATGAATGTAATCCACTTTGAAGCGCAGAAAAAAGTGCGAAAAGCGGAATATAAATCTAAATAAATAAATAAAATACATAATCGGCAGTGGGTTGATATGGTTTAGGTATTAAGATAGCTGATTGCACAATGGTGAAGGTATTTCATTTTGGCTTTGTATTTTTTGTAAGGTCTGACTAATTTTAAGAGTTAGCTAGACAAATCCTTGGTGTTGAAATTTCTCCCCCTTCCCTCTGCTCAGGGGGTATAATGTTGTGAGAGTAAATAATGCACACAAAATGTATCCACATAAAAAGAAACAGGGCTGGAGGTGTTCTCAGAGCTGATTTTCAGCGCTGAGGAGATAAACCTATGTCCATAATGATCAAGGGAGAAGGCTGTGCTACAGTAGGAAGCTAAAGTATGTCCATAACTTTATAGCTTACTGAATATTGACTTCAATATTTCTTTTGTGTTTCTATAATTCTTGGATCTTTCTCCTGTATTTGTGGACTTGAGATTATCTGCCTATGAACTTTATTTTCCTATTTTTCTTTCCTTTTTTCAGGGTTTTATATGTTGCTTTAGTTTTTCTGTAATCAAAACTTAATAAACATTTTATACTAGATGTAAGGAAACCTACAGGAATGTATTCATAAAATGTATTTCTCCTAGGACAAGCAGGATGGTAGTCCATACACATGGGTGACATCATCAGATAGAGCCTGGCACGGAAAACACATCAAAGTTTCTGGAAAATTTGACCGACACACTGAGCATGTCCAGCATACCGCTATCCACATGTCCACGCGGGTCCCTCTTCAGTCTCTCTTTTTCCACGAAGCTAGTGCCTCACGATTGTGGAGCTTGCGCAGGTTTTGTGGAAATATTTGTTTCCTTCCTGTCGGGTCCCTCTGCACTGTCGGGATACTTTTTGGGCATCGCGGTAAGTGCTTTGTTTGCAGTCGATTACCGAAGGTGCCGTTCCCCAGTAGCTGCCAGATATTGACTGCGCACTGCACTCTTTTTCCCATGGCATCCGGTTTCTGCCATTGCCCCCAGTGCCCCCATGAGGTCTGCATTTTGTGCCTGAGAGCTTCACATGATGTCCCGGGTTGCGATTTTTGCACCCAAATGATTCCTAAGGGCTGTCATACGTGCCTGGACAAAATGGAAAAATTGTTCGGCACCAAAAAGTCTGATCCCTTGACTTCGGCATCAGGGGCATCAATGCCCAAGGGGTGGGAGGTCTTAGCAACCCCAGCTCTTTTGACACCCCCCCGCTGCCAGATTCCCGGGTAGAACTTGGTGTGGGGGATCATCCGATGTCTGTTTCTTCTCGTTCCAGGTCCAGAACTTCCTCATCCACCTCGGCGCCAGGGAAAGACCAGGCCGAGTATTGGGAGAAATCAAGAAAACATTGCTATTGATCACCATCGTCCCATGGTTCCAAAATCAGGAAGGCACTGGCATCAATTGAGTTTCCTCTTAAATGGCCCTGGGCTGAAGAAGCATAGCCTTCCATCAAACCTGAGGGACCGAGGTGATCCCACTCGGAGCTCCGGCGGCGATCTGGTTTCACTGCTGCCTCTTCTTCAAGCTGTCCTATCCTCAACAGCATTCGAGGAGGAGTTGGAGCGCCGTGGGCGGCTGGCAGTCGGAGCCGCCGGTGCTGCCACCAGAGCCCACTTGATTTACCGGAGTAGCTGGATTTGCTGCTCAGTGTTTTGCCGAAGCAGCCTCTCCTGATGCCCTGGGCACCTTCGCTGCCACAAGGGGCTTCGGGGTGGCCTTCATCAGAGACTATCCTGGTGATTTATTCCTCCGATGAGGGGGAGCCATCTGGATTGGTGGAGCTGCCCTCGCGACCGATACCCTGGTTGGCTGTTTCCCTCCCGAGTCCATCGGTCTCAGTGTCTTTGGGGCCGCCAGTTTCCCTGGTGATCCCAGTATCTGCGGCACTGCCAGGGCCAAAGTACCCTTCGGTTTCAATGGTGCTAGCTGTGCTCACGCCTCTGCCTTCGGGGCTCCCGAGGCCTTTGGGGACTCTGTGCAAGCATTCATTGGGGGCTCCACCTCAGAGTAAGGAGGGAAGTCCCCTACGATCCTTGGGAGGACTCCGTGGATTTGCCCTCTGATCCCTCCCTTCCGGAGGAGAGGCATAAGTCTCCACTGGAATACTTAACCTTTGCTGGGTTCGCAAGGGCCATGGCGGAATTGGTGCCTTTTCAACTCTTGGCTGAGCAAGATTCCAGGCATAAGATGCTAGAGATCCTCCAGTTTGTGGATGCCCCAAAGGAGATTGTTGCAGTACCGGTACATGATATCTTTAAAGATCTTTGTCCGGTTGTGGCAGCATTCCATTTCCATTCTTCCAGTAAACCAAAAAACATGCGGTCTACTTGGTGCAACCCACTACAGGATTTGAATGCCGACAGCTTCCGCACCGGTCGATAGTGATGGAATCCGCCTTAGAGAAGGCAAAAGGTTGCAGACCCATGCTTCATCTCCTCCAGGTCATGATCACAGGACCCTGGACATTTTAGGAAGAAAGGTCTTCCAAGGGTCCATGCTGGCGGCCCAGATTGCTTGTTACCAGCTCTATATGAGCCAAAACTTCAGGACCCTCTGGAAACAAGTTCAGGATATGGTGGAGCACCTCCCTCTACAATTCCAGGAGGACTTCCTGAAAGTGATCCAGCATAGATTGGAATGTGACAAACATGAGGTCTGGTCGGCTTATGATGTCTTTGAAAAGTTGGTGAGAGTGGCGGCGGCAGGCATAGGAGCTCGATGCATGGCCTAGCTTTGGGCTTCCGATCTCCGGCCAGAAATGCAAGAACACATTGCAGACCTCCCCTGTTTGGGGGAAAATCTCTGCAGAGACAAGATCAAGGAGGCTAGAGCGCAGCTTAAGGATTACCATGAAATCCTTCAACATCTGTCTGCCACCTCCTCAGACCTGCAGTCCGTGGGCACAAAGCCATTACGGCAAAGCTTGAGGCACCCCTTTTACTGTTCGAGGAAGTATTATCCTCCAGCTAGTAGGACGAGGCTTCAACGTGTGACAGCTAGATAATGAATGAGGAAGCCGAGCACCCCTCAGCTGCCTGCAGCCCCACAGCAGAGCTCCACTACGGGGTTTTGACTGGCTGCAAGAAAACTTGAACCAGCAATCCGTACCCATGATAGACCCCCCCCCCCCCCCCTCAAGTGAGAGGCAGTCTGCAAAGCGCAGACTGTTGGTGCTCAGTAACCTTGGACCAATGGATCCTATCCATTGTTCATCGGGGGTACAGATTAAACTTCCAACGGGCCTCCCTGGAATCCCCTCCATGCCATTCTTGGAAATTTTCTTCAAATCAGCAGGTACTTCAAGTAGAGCTCTCTGCTCTCTTAATGGCCCAAGTGGTTCAGCCTGTCCTGCCAGATCAGCAAAACACGGGTTTTATTCAAGGTATTCCTGATTTCCAAGAAAACAAGGGGCATTCATCCTGTCTTGGACCCGAGGGCTTTGAACAGGTTTCTCATAAAAGAAAGGTTCAAAATGGTTTCATTGGATACCCTAATCCCTCTTCTGAGGAGTGGGGACTGGCTTTGCTCCCTCGACCTAAGACGCCTACGCTCATATTGCGATCTCTCGCAATCATCAAAAGTACCTCCGTTTCCTGGTGGGAGAGGAGTACTTTCAATATCGGGTGCTACCTTTCAGTCTTGCTTCCACACCACGTCTTCACAAAGTGCCTGGTGGTAGTGGGAGCGTATCTCAGGATGCGCCGAGTGCAGGTTTTCCCCTACCTGGACGATAGGCTCATCAAGAGCAGTAGCAGGCAGCGGGGCATTATGATCTCTTCAGTCTACCATCCGTATCCTGGAGACTTTGGGGTTTCTTATCAACTACCTGAAGTCCCAGCTGGTTCCATCCAGACGCCTGGACATCATTGGGGCCAGGTTCGACATGGCCCAAGGCAAGGCTTTTTTGCCTCTAGACAGAGCGCTGGCCCTGGCACAGGTGATCTCTTGGAGCAACCAAGCCTCTATGCACAAGTTCCTGCGTATCTTGAGGCACATGGCGGTGATGGTTCATTTTATGCCATTTGCTCGACTCTACATGTGCAGAACACAGTGAACTTTGTGCTCCCAATGGCGTCAGGCCACCCAGGACCTTCAGGCATGCGTCCTAGTTACCGCATCACTTCAAGAGTCCCTTTCGTGGTGGGAAACACTGTCCAACCTAGAGGTGGGCATTCCTTTCCAGGTTTCTCCCCCTCAGGTCGTCATTGTTGCTACGGATGTTTCTCAGCTGGGTTGGAGAGCCCATGTCTGAGATCTCTGGACCCTAGATCAATTTCCTGGAGCTCCAGGTGATTCGGTGTGCTCTGGGAATGTTCCGGGAGCACCTGGTCAACAAGGTAGTCTGATTCAAACTGACAACCAAGTGGCAGTGTGGTATCTGAACAAACAGGGAGGCATGGGCTCATTCCTCCTTTGCCAGGAGGCTGTGCAGATCTGGTCCTGGGTGCTCTCACAGGGCATTCTCCCTCGAGCCATATACCTGCCAGGGACCGAGAATGTGACAGCGGATGCTCTGAGCAGTTCGTTTCGCCCTCACGAATGGTCCCTAAAATAGGCAATTGGGGAGCGGATCTTCCGCCTTTGGGGAACCCCGGACATAGACCTGCTCACTTCCCCGTGCAACATGAAAGTGCACCAATTCTGCTTCATGTTCAGGATGGATGGCAGGCCAGCCTCTGATGCTTTCGCTCGCCATTGGGGCACCGGCCTCCTATAAGCATAACACCACTTCTTCTGGTATTGAAGACCCTTCTGAAGTTCCAGCAGGACCAAGGGACCATGATCCTGATCGCACCATATTGGCCATGACAGATCTGGTTCCCACCTTCTACAGGATCTGTCCTCCCAGGCCCCGATATTTCTGGGGACCTTTCCGGACCTGATCACGCAGGATAAAGGCAGGCTGCGCCATCCCAACTTTCGTCCTTGGCTCTCATGACTTGGATGTTGACCGGATGACTCTGCACAATCTGGGCCTCTCGGAAAAGGTGTCTCAGGTTCTCGTAGAATCCAGAAAATCTTCCACTAGGAAATCTTATGATCTCAAGTGGAAGAGATTCTTGAGCTGGTGTGAGGGACATGGTTTGGATCCATTCTCCTGCCCACCTCAAAACTTCTGAATTACCTGGTACATCTGTCTGAGGCTGGCCTGAAGATCACCTTTGTGAGGATCCAGTGCTATTGAGCTTATCACCAGGAAGTGGATGGCTTGCCCATCTCCATGTTGCCTCTTGTGGGCCACTTCATGTGGAGCTGCTCCAACTCAACTGCCGATCCATCCGGCGGTCTTCTGGGACATCAGTGTGGTTTTAACCCACCTTATGAAGGCCGCATTTGAGCCCCTGCGATCTTGTGACCTGAAATACCTGTTCTGGAAGGTCCCTTTTCTGATTGCAGTCACCTCAGCATACAGGGTCAGTGAGCTTTAGGCTTTGGTGTTATACCCAACTTATACAAAATTCTTTCATGACAAAGTGGTGCTGCATATGCATCTCAATTAGTCAATCATCCTGCACACCTTCTTTTCAAAGCTGCATTCCCACAAGGGTGAGCGGACCCTGCACATGCTGGATTGCAAAAGGGCCCTGGCCTTCTACCTGGACTATACAGCGGCCCACAGGCAGTCTACACAACTCTTTCTATCCTTTGATAGAAACAAGTTGGGTGTTGCAGTGTCCAAGCAGATCTTGTCCAACTGGCTAGCAGATTGTATATCTTTCTGCTCTGCACAGACTGGACTGCAGCTTGAGGGTCACAACACAACTCATTCTGTGTGAGCCATGGTAGCTTCAGTGGCCCACTTGTGTGCGGTACCCATGGATGAGATCTGCAGGGCTGCAACTTGGAGTTCCCTCCACACCTTCGCCTCTCATTTCCTGGACAAAGATGGCCGATGTAACAGCAGTTTTGGTCAGTCAGTCCTCTATAACCTTTTCCAGTCGTGAAAACCAACTCTTCCTGCCTCGGACCCTTTATTTGGGTTCAGGCTCTCTCCCTCTGTAGCCGACAGCACTGGGGTTGTGCTGCCCATTGGAATCTGATTGGATGCTGGTTGGTCTTGCTGCTGTTCAGGAACAGCCTGTATCTAGGAATTCACCCATGTGTGAGGCATACCATCCTGCTTGTCCTAGGACAGTGATGGCGAACTCTAGTCCTCGAGTGCCACAAACAAGCCATATTTTCAGGATATCTACAATGATTATGCATATGAGAGATTTGCATGCACTGCCTCCATTGTATGCAAATCTATCTCATGCATATTTATTGTGGATATCCTGAATCCTTGGCCTGTTTGTGGCACTCGAGGACTGGAGTTCGCCATCACTGTCCTAGGAGAAAGCAGAGTTGCTTATCTGTAACATGTTCTATTAGGACAGCAGGATGTTAGTCCTCATGAAACCCACCCATCTCCCCATGGAGTTGGTTTCTTTTTTGGGCTTGTTTTATTTTTCGCGAACTCTATAAGACTGAAGAGGGACCCTGCGTGGATAGTGGCATGCCGGGTTCCATCTGATAATGTCACCCATGTGTGAGGACTAACATCCTGCTGTCCTAGGAGAACACCTGTTACAGGTAAGCAACTCTGCTATATTGCATAATTAGTACACATACAATAAAAGTGGGGTTAGGAGGGTGAGTGTGAGGGGACAGCTGGGGCTGGGAGTCTCAAAGGGTGAATGTAAGGGTCAAGGGGATGAGTGTGAGGGTGGCTTCTGGGACTGAGGCCCTGGCCCAGGTGAGTGTGAGAGGGGTTTTAGGACTGAAAAGGAATGAGTGTGATGGTTCTTTGGGGCTGGGGGGGTCGAGTGTGAGGCAGTTGGTGCTGAGATGATGAGTGTGAGGCTGATGGGAATTGAGGGGATGAGACTTTCATTCCCATGCCTGTACCCAGTAGTCTCTCAAGTTTGCACCCTGGTCCTCCTCATTAGGCTTTGCATGCTCTTTCTTCATGAAGGAGGGGCCTTGAGCGAGAAACTTCTACTGAAGGGATTGAGATTGGTCGATTATGATTCAGGAAGATTGACTGGCATGACAATTTGTATTTGTGTTGCCAAAGTAATACAAAATGTTTAAAATAAAAAATATTTGTGAAAAAAATTACATGTGACAATAGTGTAATAAAATTATAGGTTAAAGAAATGACAGTAACAAGAACAATTCCATAATCCGGTCTGGTCCATATTGCATCTAAGGGGCCATCCTTAAATGAAGTGTCACTATTTTGTCATGAAATCAACCCCCCACCCTCTCTCGTCACACTGTCACAAATCTCCAAATCCCCTTTCACTTATAATGTCACAAACTTAAAACCCCCTTATATTAAGCTGCAATACTAAACTGCAAACAGTTATCAATCCTTGTTTTACTCAAGCAAAATAGCATTAGTACTGTACACAGTTTAGGCATTCATCACGCACTGCAGTCAGTTTGTATTATAATTAAAGCTGATCAATGTTGCAAAATCAAATAACTAAGATGCTGAACTGTTTTTTGCAAAAACTATTCATCCTGCGATGGTTACGAAAAGTGATCTGCCATTGTGCAAACAGGGACACTGCTGACAGAAACATAGTTTTCTGGAACAGATAGTTCACATAGATTTAGATAGTCTTCATCGTGCCACTTCACACTCTGTATGTTCAATGATCACTATTGACTCGCATTGTCAAGGGGCAGCCACTCTGATCTGACAGTTTTGGTTGGAGCTATGTGGCTTTGCAGCATCGCCATAGAAGCAAAATACGTCTTGCATATCCTATTGCTCTATATTGTATCTGGGCAATTGGTTGGGCGCACCCCAAAAATTAGTGGGGTGGGGTGGTGCACAAATGCATTGACCCCAGGCATCGGAGACCCTCGCTATGCTACTGCTGCCATGATAGCAAAGTAATCTTAGGACTGGCTTTGTGATGTCATGATATGTTCAATCCCCCCCTACCCCTTCGGCATAAGGAGCGTGACGACATTTATGGATGGCCTAGTGGCAGGATACAGCATATTTTGTTGCTATAATGTATTTTTTAAAATAGGGATCTATATTTACTTTACAGTGTGAAATTGGAGCCTATATGCATAATGCCCACCCATGTTAACCTTGGGACATGCCAAAAGTCATTGCTATATATTCTTGGGACATGCCAAAAGTCATGGCTATATATTCTCCAGTAGCTATGCTACTGGAGAATATATAGCCATGTAATTAGAAAGCATCACTGAATGAGAAAACTAAATAGTTTTGATGCTGCCCATGCTTACAAAGACAAAAATATCTTTACCCCTCCAAAAAAAAGTGTGGAGGCAGGCTACAGAAGAGCTGAAATTCCTGCTGTTTTAATTACACATTTCCCTTTCCCTCAATTACAAGCTTGCTTAAAAACCTCTGAAACTGATGATCAAACTAATTTATCCAAGATGCAATAGCAAGAGGGAATCTGGGGTTTCGATGTATGTGATCGTTTGTGTTATTTTTCAG